>NC_057795.1:521384093-521697117 GCF_018294505.1 Triticum aestivum | reverse complement strand
ATAGGTGCTTTTTAGCACAAATCAATTAAATGGCATTTGAATAATCACATATGGAGTTTGAATTTGAATCTTGTATTCAAACCAACTTCATTTAATCTGTTGCTAGTTGCATTAGCCCAAAACACATTCATTTTGCCATGTCATGATCATGCATCATATTGTGCATTGCATTGATTGTGTTCCCTTCTGTGTTGCCGGTATTTGTCCCCTCTCGATAGACGTGATACCGATGATGCGATCGTTGACACTGATGAAGACTCAATGCTATCTTCAGAAGTGCCAGGCAAGCAAAACCCCCTTGTTCATTCCGATAAAATCCCACTCTCTCGCCCCTGCTTTCTTTTACTGCATTAGGACAACATCGATTCATCTGTTACTTGCTGCGGTAGCTGAACCCCTTTATCCTCTGCATGACCTGTCATTCCACAGTAAATAGATGAAACCCACTAGCATGAGTAGGAGTTGTTTGAGCCCTGATGTGCCTACTCATTTATGTTTGTTTGTCATGCCTGCTACTGCTTAGAGTTGAGTCAGGTCTGATTCATCGGGGATGAATCAGAGGCGTGTGAACATGTCCTACTGTGTGTGAGCTAAGTGTGTGAACACGATTTGGTAAAGGTAGCGGTGAGAGGCCATGTAGGAGTACATGGTGGGTTGTCTCATTGCAGGCGTCCTCAGGAACTGAGTTCTGTGTTTGTGATCCATGATTCAGCTACTACCACGCATTGGGCCCGAAACCAATGGACCCTCTCGGCTTCTTGATCACCCTTGTCCTCTGTCC
Source organism: Triticum aestivum (assembly GCF_018294505.1). Lineage (NCBI taxonomy): Eukaryota > Viridiplantae > Streptophyta > Magnoliopsida > Poales > Poaceae > Triticum > Triticum aestivum. The sequence continues at coordinate 521,696,336 of NC_057795.1, read as the reverse complement.
AGGAGTTGCAAGTAGTTTCTGGTGTTTGTAGTATGCTGGAGGCCGTGCGCAGCGCTGACCGTAGGGGTGGGCTGTGATGCGGTAGGCACGTGGCCGGGTAAACCGGGCGCCCGTTTGGTGTCACGGAACCCTGTTCACATCGTTTGGGGCTGTGAGCGAAACTCCGGCCGGATCTCCTCATGGGTGGAACCCGAATAGGCGATAAACCTGGACTAGAGACTTGAGTGCTTAGGTAGGCCGTGGCCGACACCCACGTTGGGCTTCCGCTTGAAGGTTGCCGAGTACATGTCGTGTAAACGGCGGTAAGTGGTGAGAGCGTGTGTGAAGAAGTACACCCCTGCAGGGTTAACATCATCTATTCGAATAGCCGTGTCCGCGGAAAAGGACTTCTGGGTTGCTTATATCAGTTCATAGACAAGTGAAAGTGGATACTCTAAAATACGCAAGATAAGCGTGAGTGCTATGGATGGCGTTCTCGTAGGGAGACGGGAGCGGATCCATAGTGGTGTATTGATATGGTGAATATGTGGACTCGTGTGCGCCACCTCAAAAGAGTCGCTTGCAGTCGTAGTTTAGGATAGCCACCGAGTCAAAGCTGGCTTGCTGCAGTTAAACCCCACCACCCCTTTGTTGATAATGATGCATATGTAGTTAGTTCTGATGTAAGTCTTGCTGGGTACATTTGTACTCACGTTTGCCTATTTTATGTTTTTGCAGAGAGATTTCGGTCTCGCTAGTAGTTCCGCGTGGACTTCGACGTTTAGCTTGTTACCTCAGCTACGATCTTGTGCCTCGGCAGTATCTGGTAGATAGTCAGGCTTCTCAGCCTTTTTCATTTATAGTTGTCTGTACTCAGACATGATAGCTTCCGCTTGTGCTTTGATTTGTATGCTCTGATTGTTGGGTCATGAGACCCATGTTTGTAATATCTCGCTCCTCGGAGCCTATTGAATAAATTACTTGAGTCGTAGAGTCATGTTGTGATGCCATGTTGTATTTGCACATATCGAGCATATTGTGTGTATGCTATTGAAATGCTTGGTATGTGTGGGATCTGACCATCTAGTTGTTTATCTTTAGTAGCCTCTCTTACCGGGAAATGTCTCCTAGTGCTTCCACCGAGCCATGGTAGCTTGCTACTGCTCCAAAACACTTAGGCTGGCCGGCATGTGTCCTTCTTCGTTCCTGTGTCTGTCCCTTCGGGGAAATGTCACGCGATGAATATCGGAGTCCTGTTAGCCCGCTACAGCCCGGTTCACCGGAGTCCTGCTAGCCCAGTGCTACAGCCTGGATTCACTCGCTGATGACCGACACGTTCGATGCTGGGTCATGGATGCCTGTCCCTGTAAGTCTGTGCCACTTTGGGTTTACGACTAGCCATGTCAGCCCGGGCTCCTTATCATATGGATGCTAGCGACACTGTCATATACGTGTGCCAAAAGGCGCAAACGGTCCCGGGCAAAGGTAAGGCGACACCCATGGGAATACCGTGCGTGAGGCCGCAAAGTGATATGAGGTGTTACATGCTAGGTCGATGTGGCATTGAGTCGGGGTCCTGACAGCGTTGGTATCAGAGCTTGACTGCCTGTAGGATTACCAAGGCAAACTGGTCGAAGTTGAGTCTAGAAATTCTTTGGTTATATAAGGGAATTGATTGTGGGATGGAACGTAAGGCTCTTTTTACTCCTTATACCTTATGCCTTCTGATCTGAGTCATCTTATCTTTCCTGCGGGGATTAAGAACTAGGCTATCTTTTCTTTCTATCAGGATCACGTGTTACTAATCCGTAGACTTATAAGATTGTTGGATTAAGCCTCAGTTCAGTTTTTACCTCTGTATGTTAATTATTGATCTCGAGACCTTGATATTGTGCTTCTGAGTGGTTATGCCACCATTTTTGTGAATGTCTCAAATTTTTTCTGAGCATTTACAGCGTTTATGCTGTCCAAGTCATCCCAGGTTTCTGAATAGTCTGAAGCATTTGCAAAATCCCTTCCTCCCGTTCCGATGTTCCTTTGGGCCAGATTAACCACACTAATCGGTGAGTTGAGGTAAATTATTGCCTTGACATATATGTTGGAGTTATTATTATGACCCTAGGTGTCTCAGGGGATCATCTAGTGGTTTAGCCATGATTTGTGTCCTAGTGTGAAGATTCTGGCCCTTATTATCGAAAGCATCCCGCGATGCTACTTAGTAGTAGGTATTCTACTCCTTGGGTTTTGAACCCAAGATTCACCCTACTTACCTCGTGTTGATAGTGTTGATAGTTCCTTTAGGTTATTAGTAACCTTTGCGATAGTCCTCGAAGTTCGTGGTATTTCCTTCTTCCAAATACTATGAACCACTTTATGGCAGAAGTTCTTTGAACCAAAAGATCACAACCAGAGCTCTTGATGAGTTCTCGATTCTATGTTGTGACTCTGCCAGTTCTACCTTTCCGCATGGATTGTCCGGAAGATATATGTCGAACCCGTTCGACATAATAGTCCATGCATCCACAACTCAGGAAATTGTATGTTCTTTTGAGTTGTCCCTCTGTAGTTGTATTTTGATCCTTGTCTATCAGTTGATAGTCAAGTTGACGTCGTACATTCGTGTTCACCGATGCTCGTTATTCTTGTTGTCCGTCAAGCCGTTCTAGTTCAGAATGACTAGGAGAAACAAACTCCGGTACCTCATCCATATCCAGGATTGGGTCAAAGTAGTTGTATTTCGTAGATCAAAATGCCAATCCAGCTTTTGTTCTGTTCTATCTTGAAGTGTTACCCTCTTTTTGTCAGGATTGTCATGAGAATTGCACCACCTCTTATGCATTCTTGACGCAGTAATACTTCTTGCCAATCATTGTTCATTCCTCGGTTCTCATGTTATTGTAACCGGAATGCCAACGGGTGAACTATGATGTGTGAAATCAGTACCCCTAGCAACTAGTTGCTTGGTAGTAAATGGACAATAATTTCATTCCTAGTGTGTTGGTTATTGAATCACCATTCTAAGATTGATCGTGCTACCTAGTCCTTATTTCCTGGTGCACTCTTTGATTGATGAGTTAGGATTTTGTCAAGTCCTCGCTCATTTGATCATATCATCTTGCCCTGAAAAGCAAGATTGTTCTCGAGCTTAGTAACATATCGGTGGTTCGTGATTTCCGAAGATCTTCTCGGAAGTATTACCAGGTTGTCACCTGACCGCTATGTTGAGCTCGTGATCAAGTTGGTTTCTTGTGAACCACCTTCTCTCCAAGAATCGGTGTTAGATATCCCTGAGCTAGTTGGTTAAGCTAAACGACAACTTGGAGGGTTGGAAGATAAAAGCTTGCCTGACTTAGTTCGTTCCAAAGGGATATTCTTGTGTAGTGTGTGTTGAAGAAAGATGATATCTTCATCGATTGGTCCCTGTGATCAGTTGCTGGACCTATCGTCTTATCAATCCTTTGATTTGAGTGTGGGCTATCGTCAAATCAAGTCAGAACCAACGATGCTTGTAATGTTGTCTTCCTCGTGGTTGATCCCTCGAGCATACACCATTATATCTTTTGGGTCTGACCAATGCTATCACCGTGTTCACACGATGGTGGAAGTCCAGTGATATGGAAATTCCGATGAGTTGTTGTTGAGTCCATTGACAACATCCTTATCTCCTCCATGATGTTGTTGAACATTAAGTTAGTGTTGGAAACTTTTGAAAGCATTTTCTTCATGCTAGCTCATGAAGTACTTGTTTGATGAAAGGAGTGACTTCCTTTGATTCACGTGCATTTTGATGTAAGCTGCCGTCGTGAATTCGAGAAAGTTTGTTTTTGCTCCTTTGGAATCATCCCAAGTCGGTCATGCACGTGCGAAGAATTCTATGGTCTGTTAGACTGATCATCTTCATTCCATATGTATACCCTAGCACACCAAGCCACTGACTGATTTGTTCAAGGAGAAGGAGTATCTTCATAAGAGCTAATCCGGACTTATGAAAGAACTTCGATATCCTCGCTGATGGTTCCCAACCAGAACTCGGTAGTGTTTTATTGTAAGACTACCATGTGATCATGTTTGTCTAAGGCAGCATGTTCACACATGTGTAGCAGAACCAGCTCATGTTTTGGAGCTTGCTATCATAGTTCATTTCCCGAGAATCTCGCAACGTCATCTCGTCGATTTGTGTTGCAAACTTTCGTTTTTCTTCCTAGACTCGATGAGTCCGGAATATCCTGACACAACCAGATCTGAATCTCAGGCAGATATGATGGTTTGGAACATTTCCCAAGAACTATAATATTGGTCCCTCGATAACCGGTAAAGTGGATGTCGTGGCCAACACACCCAGCCGGAAGACCTATTATTGTAGTATCTTGTTTGAGGAAATTGGCCACCTCCCCATAAGGATTTCGTAGGATTTACCTCCGTAACTGTTCCTTATGGATCCTATTGCTCCCGAAGTCCGACCTTTACTTGATGTTCTAGTTATCAAACCATATCTATGAATGGGTTACACTAGCACGTCAAGGAGAACATTAGAAGCGGAGTGCTAAATGTCTCTCGGTCGATCATCCAGATTTTGTTTCCTTGGCCTCGCTAGGGTGAAATCTGAGTTGATGTTATCTTCCTATGCATCTGCATCGTCCATCGTTATTCATCATGGTGGTATGTTGTGTTGCCAGGATCCTTGACACGGATATTGGTAGAATCTTGATGATTGTGGAAATGCTCAAGTTCTTGAGAGCACGCACAAGCGCTATGTGTTATCCTCGGCACTAGCTGGGTTTGCTCTCAGTTCCCTCGGCAATGCTATGACCTACTCAAACAGTGAATTCACTCTCTGTTGTTGGGTTCTTCCCCAGTTACCAGAATCATTCCCAGCATTTGCATTTTGTTCCCAGCTTGCACCGCCAATGTGCCATTCTACCATGGGTCTCATCCATTTCCGGTGATAAGCAAATTCATCCATTACGTTGTCTTCAACAAGGTAATCCACATCATCCAAGTTTGAGTATGCCATTCTACCGACCCCCTCCAAACGATCGCTCGAGAATTGCCTTAGGCTGGTTTTAAGAGTTCCAATGATCTCTGAATCAAAGGTAATTCTTCTTGCCACTTAAGGGGATATATCTACGAGTCACCATCCCTAAGATGCCTCATTGTGGTATCATGGCAACTCAACTCCTCGCTACGTTGACAATCGATTACCACCTTCTTAAGCGTGAAATTGTGGTCTACCTAGTGAACCTTCGTCATCTGCTTCACTCCATTCCTATGGATGTGTGCTTCGCCTCTCAGCTCGAGAGATGTTGCTATGTCTCATTCCGTGGGTTAATCATGAGTTGTTCGACCTTCGAGAAGAACAATTCTTTTAGGGTCTTTCCTTTCCTCTCGTTGTCATGATAGTTGGAGTTCTCAGAGCAAGACATCAAGACAATGATGGTGATCGAATCAACGTTTCTATGAAGTGCACCCTGGATTGTGAAGATTATACTAGTTTGTGTTTCCCCTTCACCTTACCCTACGCTTGAATCTCGAGACGAGATTCTTGTTTAGTGGGGGTGAGTTGTCACATCCCTAGCTGCTGGTAGTGCTCTAGGCTAGCTCATGTGTGCATCATGTTTAAATTCTGAAAATTTGAACTGAGGGAATTTTGGAAGCCTCAAAAACTTAAATAAAAGAGGGGCAAAAACCCTAGAAATCTCATTCATTGCTCCAAAATGCTCTTCTTAAATGTTTGATAATTTTTGGTAAGGGTTCTGGTCCCAACCAAAATATTGAACATTTTTAAGGAATTATTTTTGGGACTTTGGATTTAATTCATTAGCTATTTGAATTTGAATTATATTCATATAATTAGAATATAATTTCAAATACCCCTGATATATTTTATAAGCTTTTGGAAAAGTCCATTTAGCAATATAAAATATTCAGAGGAGTTTTTGGCATTGTTTGAATTATTTTAAATTCAAAACAGTGGCAAAATAAATTAAATAAAACAAAACAGAAGAAAAAAATAAAAAGAACAGAAGCCTACCTGGGCCACTTACCTGTAGCCGGCCCAGCTGGCCAGCCCATCTGGCCGGCCCAGCCCACCTCCTCCCCCCCCCTTGTCATCTTCCTCCTTTGCCAGGAGGACGAACAGAGGCGAGGCGTGGCGCGCGCCCGAGAGGCCTCGGCCACCTCCTGCTTCCCCCTGGCCACCTCCTGCTTCCTCTCGTCGCCCTGGACCCCGTCCGCGACGCCACGCACCCCCCCAGGCCTCTCACTCTCTCCCCGAGCTCCTCTCTTCCTCTGGCTCTCTCGCGCGCAGCCACCGAACACACCCGTCGCCGCCGACGAGCATCACCGCGGCCACCGTCCACCCCGTGCCTCTCCGATGAGTTCAGAGGAACCGCCATCGCCTTCTGCGTCTTCTACACCAACCCATTCGACCGCGGGAGCCCTGTAGCGTCTTCCCGGAGCTCGTCCCCAACCTTCGGCCGCCGGCGAACTTCCGAGGATTCGCGAGCTCCAGCCCCTCCCCGGCCTCGCCGTTGCCTCTACCGGATCCGCTGTGAGCTCCTCTTCCATTTCCCCTCCTCCCCGCGCTCGTTCCCGCACGCTAGCCGCCCTTTTCACCGGGGCCGTGAGCTCCTCACCGCCGGCGATGACGCGGACAAGGCCAGAGCCACCGGAGCTAGCTACCGAGCACGGCAACGTGCTCCACACCTCACCAGGAACCTAACTCACACACCAGCTTCCCCTCCCGTGCCCCCTAACGCCAACCCCGACCTCGCCCGAACTCCGGCCACCGCCGCGAGCTTGCCTCCGGTGAGCTCGGGCCACCTCAGCCCCTGCCGTTTGCACAGATGGATGCGGGCGAGTCCCAGCTCCACGTAGACGCCCTCATCCGCCCGTTTGGCCGCCGGAGCAAGAAATCCGAAGGCCTCCGCCGTCTCGGCCTCGCCGGCGTCAAGCCGCCGGCAGGTTAGGCCCTGCTGACCAGGGGTTTGACCCCCCCCTGGGTCGATGACAGGTGGGGCCAGCCCCCCTGTTAATTAGTTTAGTTTATTTTAATTTAATTACCCCCCTGCTGACACTGACATGTGGGCCCTAGTGCCCTAATCTTTAATTAAACTAAACTAAACCCCCCCTGTTTAACCTGTGACGCTGACATATGGGTCCCACAGGTCAGTTTGACCTGGACGGCGCCCGTTGACCTGCTGACGTCACTATGAGGTCATGATGACGCAATAATTCCTTTCTGGAATTTAAATAAATCTTAAATGATTTAATAATTTCAGAAAATAGCTAAAACTTCTATAAATCATAGAAAATTAACCGTAACTCCAAATTAAATAAATTATATATGAAAAATTATCAGAAAAATTCAAGGAATCCATCTGTACCATTTTCATGCATGTTAGAACAACTTATAGCTGCTGTTTAGCACAAATCAATTAAATGGCATTTGAATAATCACATATGGAGTTTGAATTTGAATCTTGTATTCAAACCAACTTCATTTAATCTGTTGCTAGTTGCATTAGCCCAAAACACATTCATTTTGCCATGTCATGATCATGCATCATATTGTGCATTGCATTGATTGTGTTCCCTTCTGTGTTGCCGGTATTTGTCCCCTCTCGATAGACGTGATACCGATGATGTGATCGTTGACACTGATGAAGACTCAATGTTATCTTCAGAAGTGCCAGGCAAGCAAAACCCCCTTGTTCATTCCGATAAAATCCCACTCTCTCGCTCCTGCTCTCTTTTACTGCATTAGGACAACAACGATTCATCTGTTACCTGCTGCGGTAGCTGAACCCCTTTATCCTTTGCATGACCTGTCATTCCACAGTAAATAGATGAAACCCACTAGCATGAGTAGGAGTTGTTTGAGCCCTGATGTGCCTACTCATTCATGTTTGTTTGTCATGCCTGCTACTGCTTAGAGTTGAGTCAGGTCTGATTCATCGGGGATGAATCAGAGGCGTGTGAACATGTCCTACTGTGTGTGAGCTAAGTGTGTGAACACGATTTGGTAAAGGTAGCGGTGAGAGGCCATGTAGGAGTACATGGTGGGTTGTCTCATTGCAGCCGTCCTCAGGAACTGAGTTCTGTGTTTGTGATCCATGATTCAGCTACTACCACGCATTGGGCCCGAAACCAATGGACCCTCTCGGCTTCTTGATCACCCTTGTCCTCTGTCCAGGAGTTGCAAGTAGTTTCTGGTGTTTGTAGTATGCTGGAGGCCGTGCGCAGCGCTGACCGTAGGGGTGGGCTGTGATGCGGTAGGCACGTGGCCGGGTAAACCGGGCGCCCGTTTGGTGTCACGGAACCCTGTTCACATCGTTTGGGGCTGTGAGCGAAACTCCGGCCGGATCTCCTCATGGATGGAACCCGAATAGGCGATAAACCTGGACTAGAGACTTGAGTGTTTAGGTAGGCCGTGGCCGACACCCACGTTGGGCTTCCGCTTGAAGGTTGCCGAGTACATGTCGTGTAAACGGCGGTAAGTGGTGAGAGCGTGTGTGAAGAAGTACACCCCTGCAGGGTTAACATCATCTATTCGAATAGCCGTGTCCGCGGAAAAGGACTTCTGGGTTGCTTATATCAGTTCATAGACAAGTGAAAGTGGATACTCTAAAATACGCAAGATAAGCGTGAGTGCTATGGATGGCGTTCTCGTAGGGAGACGGGAGCGGATCCATAGTGGTGTATTGATATGGTGAATATGTGGACTCGTGTGCGCCACCTCAAAAGAGTCGCTTGCAGTCGTAGTTTAGGATAGCCACCGAGTCAAAGCTGGCTTGCTGCAGTTAAACCCCACCACCCCTTTGTTGATAATGATGCATATGTAGTTAGTTCTGATGTAAGTCTTGCTGGGTACATTTGTACTCACGTTTGCCTATTTTATGTTTTTGCAGAGAGACTTCGGTCTCGCTAGTAGTTCCGCGTGGACTTCGACGTTTAGCTTGTTACCTCAGCTACGATCTTGTGCCTCGGCAGGATCTGGTAGATAGTCAGGCTTCTCAGCCTTTTTCATTTATAGTTGTCTGTACTCAGACATGATAGCTTCCGCTTGTGCTTTGATTTGTATGCTCTGATTGTTGGGTCATGAGACCCATGTTTGTAATATCTCGCTCCTCGGAGCCTATTGAATAAATTACTTGAGTCGTAGAGTCATGTTGTGATGCCATGTTGTATTTGCACATATCGAGCATATTGTGTGTATGTTATTGAAATGCTTGGTATGTGTGGGATCTGACCATCTAGTTGTTTATCTTTAGTAGCCTCTCTTACCGGGAAATGTCTCCTAGTGCTTCCACCGAGCCATGGTAGCTTGCTACTGCTCCGGAACACTTAGGCTGGCCGGCATGTGTCCTTCTTCGTTCCTGTGTCTGTCCCTTCGGGGAAATGTCACGCGATGAATACCGGAGTCCTGTTAGCCCGCTACAGCCCGGTTCACCGGAGTCCTGCTAGCCCAGTGCTACAGCCTGGATTCACTCGCTGATGACCGACACGTTCGATGCTGGGTCATGGATGCCTGTCCCTGTAAGTCTGTGCCACTTTGGGTTTACGACTAGCCATGTCAGCCCGGGGTCCTTATCATATGGATGCTAGCGACACTGTCATATACGTGTGCCAAAAGGCGCAAACGGTCCCGGGCAAAGGTAAGGCGACACCCGTGGGAATACCGTGCGTGAGGCCGCAAAGTGATATGAGGTGTTACATGCTAGGTCGATGTGGCATTGAGTCGGGGTCCTGACACCTTCCTTTCCCTTTAAGCTTTGCTAGTCTTGATACCCATGGTAATGGGATTGCTGAGTCCTCGTGGCTCACAGATTCCTACAACAACAGTTGCAGGTATAGGTTATGCGATGATCATGACGCGAGAGTGATGCTTGCTTGCGTTGAGTTCTTCTTCTGCTTCTTCGATTAGGGGATAGGTTCCAGGTCGGCAGCCTGGGCTAGCAGGGTGGATGTCGTTTGAGTTTCTGTTTGTGTTTCATCCGTAGTCAGATGGTGCTCTTATGTAAGATGATGTTGTATTCGTGTGGCATTGTATGCCTCTTGTATGTATCCCCATCTATTATGTAATGTTGATGTAATGATATCCACCTTGCAAAAGCGTCTTCAAGATGTGCTTCTATCCTTGGTGGGACCTTCAAGTTCCTTTAGGATTGGGTTGCATCTTGGGCGTGACACCTGTGCTCTGGGTCTTCGATTGCCGCGGCTTGGAAAGCTCGCTCAAGGGAACACACTGCATCCCTCTCCTCGCAAGGCACTGTGATGACCCTACCGCTTCCTAGCATCTTGAGGACGTTGTAGCCGTGATGAGTCATTGCCACGAACTTGGCCAGGGCTGGGTACCCGAGGATGGCATTGTATGGCAGGCGAATGTGGGCGACATTGAAGTCAATGAGCTCGGTGCGGTAGTTGTCGCGCTGCCCAAAGGTGACAGGAAGGCGAACTTGCCCTATCGGCACGGTGGAACCATCAGTGACTCCTGAGAAAGGCTTGGTTGGCTGAAGCTGATTGTATGGCACTTGGAGATTGTTGAAAGTCTCGACGGATAGTACGTTGAGTCCTGCTCCGCCATCGATGAGGGTCCTGGTGACTTGCACATTGCTGATGATTGGGGAGCAAAGCATCAGGAGGACTCCGGCCGTGGCTGCGCATTTGAGCTGATCCGCTGAGCTGAATGTGATAGCGCACGCTGACCACTTGAGAGGGCACGTGGCCTCAAGCTTGGGGAGGACTGCATTCACCTCGCGAGCAAACTATTTCAAGATGCGCTGAGAGGCTGGGGCCTGAGCACCGCCTAAGATGTAGGCGATTGCGCGTGGCTCCTGGAAGCCCCCAGCCCCTTCATCCTGATGATGGTCTTCATTACTCCTCGGCTGACATGGCAGAGGAGAGAGGCCTGCGTTGCCTTGACGGCGATCGTCACGAGGTTGATCCCTCCAACCCTCCTCGCGAGGCTGGTCCTGCCAGCGGTCCTCGCGAGGTCGGTCACGCCACCCTTGGAGAGGGCCACGGTCTTCCCATCGTCCTCCACCTCTTCCTCCGCCTCGGCCATAGCCCCGGTCATTGCGCTCGGGGCGTCGGCCGACACGCACAGCCCTGAGCTCTTTGCATTCGTTGGTGTTATGGGTGTGGAGGTTGTGGTACACGCAGTACCGGCTGCCCTTGGATGACTCAGGTTGGTCCCTGCCTCGCTTGGTGTCTGGCTCTGTTGCAAGCATAGCAGCCCCCTTGCGCTTCACGTCCTTGACCTTGGGCTTCTTTTCTTCTGGATCGGCAGCCGGAAGCTCGAGGAGGGAAAGGCGCCCTTCCTCTGCCCTGGCGCACTTGGTCGCCAAATTGCACAGCTCCATGGATGTGCACAGGTCTTCATGGATTGCTAGCCCCTCTTTCATCTTGATGTAACGCTCGCCGTCAGAGAAAGCTGAGATGATGGCCTCCTCATTCACCCTGGGGATCTTGAGGCGAGCATTGTTGAAGCGCTGGATGTACTTTTGCAGGGTCTCCCCTGGCTATTGCTTGATGCGGCGGAGGTCGCTCATGGCCGGGGGCCGGTCTCGAGTGCCCTGGAAGTTGGCGATGAAGGGAGTGCGCATCTTGTCCCAGGAGGAAATCGTGCCGGGAGCCAGGTTTAGGAGCCAGCTGCGGGCAACGTCCTTGAGCGCCATGGGAAAACAATTCGCCAGGCCCTTCTCGTCCTCGTTGGCGGATTCGATGCCTAGCTCGTAGAGCTGGAGGAACTCCGCAGGGTCAGCCATGTCATCATAGCGCGGGGGCAGATCTGGCTTGAACTTGCCCGGCCAGGCCACGCTGCACAGCTCGGCGGTGAAGGCATGGCAGCCTGCAGTGGACACTGGAGGCCTTTGGTGACGAAGAGCTTGATCTTAGGGGTCTCCGCGCACCACCGCCAGGAGCAGCGCGGGGTCTTGGCATGCTGGAGCAGGAGCGCGGTCATGACGTGCCGGTGCAGGGAGCACGCGGGCAGCTTCTTAAGGGCGAGGGATCTCTTGGCAGCTCTTCTCTTGCTGCACGGGCACCGGACGGATCAGGTCCCGTCCAGGGGCCGCGCGCCTTTGGGCCAGGGCGCCTTCTTGAGGGGGAGGCGGCTGAGGCACCTCCGGAGCTGCGTTGCCCACGCAGGGCGGGGGGTGCAGCGAGAGGGATGGTGCAGGGGAGCCCCCTACAGCGCTGACGAGCTCGGTGATGCGGGCGAGCCACTCGTCATAGAGGTCATCGACGGGATGGTAGTGTAGGAGCTCTCGCACCAGGAGCAGCGCGGTGTGCGCGTCCGCAGGAGCGCGGTGGGCGTGGGACAAAGAATCGGCTGGACACAGTGACGGGGTGCCGGTGCAGCCTTCTTGCCGCACCGAAGGATGCAGAGACAACGCCTGCTGCTTGTTCTCGGTCGGGCCGGTGGCGGCGTGGACGACAGGCGACGGGGAACGACGGGGAGGCCCTCCGACGGGGGCCATCTGGGCGACATGGGCCGCGAGGGCAGCCTGGCGTTCGGCGCGAGCTCGACGAGCATCAGAAATGGATGCGACGGACGGTGATTCGCAAGAGGGTGGAAGGCGGGTTCCGGTGCACCCCTACCTGGCGTGCCAAATGTCGGATTTCGGGTTCCGACAGACCCTTAAGGTTCGAACTCTGGGGTGCGCACGGAGATCACTCCCCCTACCGGCTCACGTCTCGTCGCCTCGCAAAGGATCTAGGCTACACGAAGAATGACACAAGGGACACAAGGTTTATACTAGTTCAGGCCACCATGGTGGTGTAATACGCTACTCCAGTGTGTGTGGTGTGTGGATTGCCTCAAGGATGATGAACAATATAAGGGAAGAACAACCTCGCGAGGGATGTTCTTGTGGTGGTGTTGCCTCTTGGGAAGGATTGGATCCGGGTCCCTTTCTACTGTGGTGGCTAGTCCTATTTATAGAGCGAGGCCTTGGTCCTCTTCCCAAATATTCAGCGGGAAGGGTGCCAACAATTGGCCATTTTGAAGGGGAACATCTAGTACACTTATCCTAACTAAAGTTGGTCCTCGCCTGCCAAAGGCTCTGATGATGACGTCGGCTTGGGCTCCACGATGACCTCCATCCTGCCGTTCTGCTGGTCTTGGTCTTGTTGCACCGAAATGGTTGCCTTTGCTTGATACCCTTGCCTGCGCATGCCCCCTTTGCACCAAAGAGGAAACAATGACACTGCGCAGGTCGGTGCCCGCCTGGCGCCCACCTGGCTTCGATCGTCATGGCTTGCGTCACGGGCACCTCATGAGGTGTGGGGACCGATCCTCCGGGTATTAATTTCCAGAAAATGGCCCTTGTGCTCACCAGCCCCAGGATAACTGTTAGCTGATGAGGCACCAACTTGATACAGAATTTCCAAGCAAAATACAAATTATGTAGTAGAAGACCATTCTGGCCTGTGAGTACAACAAATGGTTTCTAATGATTGATGGCGGAAGCGGTTTGTGGATCATCAGTGTCTATGGGACTCCAATTCCCACAGGAACAGCTGACCAGGTTAACTCCTATCTCCGCGAGGCCGTTATCACCGTTGTTTAGGTTCCGGGGCTGTCACCACGGTCGCTCCTCTCCGCGCAAGAAATCTGGCCAAGACAATAGCCAGGGACAAGCCAGTGAGTACTTTGAATGTACTCACAAACATTATGAACACAGGTATAATATAACAATGATGTGCTAAAGATATTTTATGCTCATGACGTCAGTCACAAAAGATAATTGTCGGAGTAGTGGGCCACGGGTAGGCTAACCCGAGTCCCAGGACCTTTCAAGACATCAGGGCAGGTCGCGCCCCTCAGGCCGAGTCCCAGGAGCGACTCCAAGACAAGCCGAGTCCCAGACGGCGACTCCAAGATAAGCCGACTCCAAGCTGGCGACCTCCAGAGAGGCCGACTCTGGAGAGTCGGCCCATGACTCCTCCCTCATCTCGAAGTACGACGCGGGGTACGGTCACGGCGTGGCCGTTCCCCCCTGCTTACAAAGGGCCGGCATGGCTACAGTGAGCCGTATCGCTGGAAGATCTCCGGCGAGGCGCGGCACTGTTGCCATGCCTGCCCTGACCTCAGCCACAGTGCGCAGCACACTGTGCCCACAAGGCCGGCCATGTACGACCCGAAGGCGGCAGGGCCGCCTATCAGTGGGTGGGCCGAAGGGGGCCTGGGCGCCCCGAAGACGGACCTGTGGGAGTCGGCCTCCCTGGAGTCGGCCGGCTCCTCCCCAGGGCCCCACGAGCCATTTACTAGATAGGATGGGGAATGGCGACAGTGATCGCCGATAGAAGGCGGCACTGTTGCCACGACCCAATGACCGAGCCTGCATCATCAGGAGTGCTGCTGCAGTATCAAGCCTGTCCGCAGGACCCGCCAATCGGCAGGCCCCAGAGGCCGGCGGGGAGGACGGCGGCCTAAGAGACAGACGACTGGGACCCGCGCCCAGCCGGATTACTATTGTACCCCCGGGGGGTAGGCCTATATAAACCCCCCGGGGCACCCATGCAAAGGGTTCGGACCTAGATAGAGATAGACCAGATAGCACAGGGAGGAGAGAGCTAGCCTTGCCCTCTCCTGCCTCCCAAAACAGCTCCAGGAGCACCATTGTAGTCACTTTGCCTTAGTGATCATGCGGAGACCCCGCAGAGCAGCAGTAGGGGTGTTATCTCCTAGGAGAGCCCTGAAGCTGGGTAAGTTCCACCGGCGTGCATGTCTTCGCCTCATCCTCCTTCCAGGCACCGGCAATGTTCTACTCGCTCCCACCATGATAAGCCATCCTTTGGCATATGTCGTATCCAACCCCCGACATTTGGCGCCCACCATGGGGCGAGGTGCACCGTCGTCTGGAGATCTGCTCTGGACAGGAACCTTGTTCCTCCTCGGCGAGCACAGCCAGCCCGGCACGCCGGATGGCGTCTGTGCCGACGCGCTACATGGCGCTGAGATCGCCTGTGCGGCCAGCTGCCTCGCCGATCTTATCGATGAGGTTCGCCTCTCCGATGAGCCTGCATTCGACGCAGGCACGAGTGGCCCTGAGAACCTCCTCGCGGGCCTCCTCGACCAACTCCACGTCATCGGCGAGCCTGTCGCGGACCTGGAGTCCATAGGATCCACCGACCCGATGCTGGTCGACTCCGACACCGCGTCGCTCGACGCGTTCCCCACCAACGTGGTGGTCTACGATGAGCCACTCTCTTACGCGGGGAGCGGGGGAAGCACCGTCACTGAGGTCCTCGTCCTCGACCACGGTGAGCGCTCCGGCTAAGGAGCGCACGACCCGCTTGACGCGGCCCTGCGAGGCCTTGCAGCGCCGATTCCGAAAGACGCCGACGCCGAGACGCTGGAGGCGCTCCGCCTTCAGCTCGTCGAGGGCGCGAAGAAGCTGGCAAGCATGAGGCACTTGTCAGAAGCTTACCAAGGCGAGATGGACCATGCCGTAGGCTGCTCGCCGGCTCCAACCGGGCCTAGCCGCCTAGGCATGGTCCGACAGCACGGCGCGGCAATCGCCAACCTCTTCGGGGCTGATCGCCCTGTGTATGCCACACCCGCAGAGAATATCCGTGCCGCCCAGGCGGCGGTAGACGAGCTCGACAACTTCGAAGGCGAAGAGCGCCGCATAATGATGGAGCGAGTTCAGTAGCTCCTCGACGCGGCTGCCGCGCAGAATGATGCCGGCTGCCGCACCGAGGCGCCGTAGCGCCAAAACGACGACCCACCGCCTCGCCGAGACCAAGGTGCGACGTCTCAGACGCCGACTGGCGGGGCCCATGGGAAGAAGGACAAGGAGCCGGCTGTCAGCCACAGTCAGAGCGCGACCATAGAGCGCGACCAAGACGGCCGCCCCAAAGCGGTGGAACGGCGGGACGACTACCTGCCTCCCCCTCCTCGCGGAGAAAGGCGAGTCTCCCCGCCGCCCATGGAACATCCAACTCTCGGCGACTGCCTTGGCCGCCGAGAGGGAGTCGGAGAGAACGAAGCCCGCCACCGGATCGACCGACTCCACCAATCCCTGGCGCTAGATGAAGAAGGCGAGTTGGGTCCCCCCTGCTTTGGACCCCGCATCCGAGATGAGCCCTTCCCCAAAGGGTTCACGCTCCCCCGAGACACGCCCAAATATACCGGCACCGTGAAGCCGGAAGATTGGCTGATGGACTACTCCACAGCCGTCAACATAGCGAACGGCAACAAACGTGTTGTCGTAAGATACGTCCCGCTCATGCTCCAGGGCTCGGCCCGGACGCGGTTGCACAGTATGGAGCCTCGCAGCATCAACAGCTGGGTCGACTTCACCGAGGCTTTCGTCCACAACTTCACGAGCACGTACAAGCGACCTCCCAAGCCACGCCAACTCTCCTTGTGCGTGCAAGGCCCTGACGAGTCTACTCGCGACTACCTCACGCGCTGGGGCGAACTCCGGAACTCCTGCGAGGGCGTGCACGAGGTGCAGGCCATCGAGTACTTTACTGCCAGGTGCAGAGAAGGCACCCTCCTCAAGCACAAGCTCCTCTGCGACGAGCCGGAGACCCTCGATGAGCTGCTGATCACGGTGGACAAGTACGCCACGGCCGACTCCTCCATGAAGGCGGAGATTCGGGTCAGCACAACTGGCAAAGTCGCCCCTCAGGCTCCAAGAACTCCGTCTGGAGACACCAGTCGGTGGCAACAGCAGAATGACCAGAAGCGCAAAGCCCCGCAGCCGGCTTCCAGCAGTCGGCAAGTGGCAACAGCAGAGGACCGGCAGTTGGAGGGACCGCCTTCGGCGAAGCGACAGAAGGGCGGCAAGTCCAACTGGCTGCCAGCTTTCTCCTACGAGCAGACTCTAGATGGTCCCTGCAAGTTCCACAGCGGCGCGAAGCCGTCCAACCACACCACCAGGAAATGCCACTGGCTGACGAGAATCGCCAAGGGGGACGACCTGCCCCCTCCCCCTCTTGCTGGGCCGCCTCCTCCATAGCCGCCCCAGCAGCCGGCCGTCAGGCCAGTCGGCGCGATACAGGACGAGTTCCCGGATGAGCACAGAGCCTATGTGGTGTTCACCAGTGTGGCGGATGACCGACGCAGCAGGCGCCAACAGCAGCAAGAAGTAAATGCGGTTGCATCAAGTACTCCAGAGTTCATGCATTGGTCCGAAAAGCCTATCAGTTGCAGCAGAGCTGATCACCCAGAGGTGATGCCGAGTCTAGCCTCCTACGCCTTGGTCTTAGGCGCCACACTCGCCACAGATAGGCGGGCCGCTCGCTTCTCGCGAGTACTGATAGACGGAGGCAGCAGTATCAACATCCTATACAAGGATACAATGGAGAAATTAGGAATCAAGCGAAGACAGCTCAGAGCAGCCGGACTGTGTTCCACGGAATCGTCCCTGGCCTTTCCTGCTCGCCAATCAGCAAGATCCTGATAGATGTCCTCTTCGGAGACAAGGATCATTTCCGCTGAGAGCCAATTTGGTTTGAGGTGGTGGACCTTGAAAGCCCATATCATGCATTGCTTGGCCGACCCGCCTTGGCCAAGTTCATGGCGGTCCCCCACTACGCCTACCTCAAGATGAAGATGCCGAGTTCCAAGGGAATCCTAACCGTGTCCGGCGACTACAGGAAGTCGTCCGCTTGCGCGGCCGAAAGCAGTCGGCTAGCCGAGTCCTTGGTGATCGCGGCTGAGAAACGGCTTCTTGATCGGGTCGTGGCGATGGCCGGCAAGCAGCCCGAGTTATCGCCCGACCCCAAGGAGTCGGAAGCAGAAGGATCATTCAAGCCAGCCAAAGAAACAAAGAAGATACCGTTGGACCCGGAGCACCCGGAGAGGTACGCTGTCATGGGCACAGGCCTTGACAGCAAATAGGAAGGCGAGCTCGTCGATTTCCTCCGTGAGAATCGCGACATCTTCGCATGGTCCCCCAAGGACATGCCTGGTGTCCCGACGGAATTCGCCGAGCACAAATTACACGTCCGATCTGATATGAAGCCCGTCAGGCAGCCCTTGCGCCGCCTGTCAGAAGAAAAAAGAAGAGTTGTTGGAGAAGAAATAGCCCGGCTCCTGGCAGCCGGCTTCATCATGGAAGTGTTTTTTCCAGAGTGGCTGGCAAACCCAGTACTGGTGCTGAAGAAGAACAAGCAGTGGCGGATGTGCATTGATTACACGAGCCTCAACAAAGCTTGCCCCAAGGACCCATTTGCTCTGCCGAGAATCGATCAGGTGATAGACTCCACAGCCGGATGCGAGCTGTTGAGTTTCCTAGACGCATATTCAGGATATCACCAGATCAAGCTGAACCCGGCTGACAGACTGAAGACCGCCTTCATCATGCCGTTTGGAGCCTTCTGCTACCTGACCATGACGTTCGGCTTAAGAAACACCGGCGCCACCTTTCAGCGTTGCATGCAGAAGTGCCTCCTGAAGCAACTCGGCAGAAATGCCCACGTCTATGTGGATGATGTAGTGGTGAAGACGGAGAAGCGTGGAACCTTGCTGGAGGACCTCAAGGAAACCTTTGAGAATCTGCGCCGATTCCAGATCAAGCTCAACCCAGAGAAGTGCGTTTTTGGAGTACCAGCCGGCCAGCTCCTCGGTTTCCTGGTCTCCGAACGCGGCATAGAGTGCAATCCTGTGAAGATCAAGGCCATCGAGAGGATGGAAGCACCCAGACGACTGTTAGATGTGCAGAAGTTCACCGGCTGTTTGGCATCCATCAGCCGATTCATCAGTCGGCTGGGCGAGAAGGCTCTCCCCTTGTATCAGCTCATGAAGAAGACGACCTTCTTTGAGTGGACTCCCAAGGCGGACGAGGCTTTTCTCCAACTAAAGAAGATGTTGACTACTCCCCCTGTGCTGGCGGCTCCGACTCCCAAAGAGCCCATGCTCCTATACATTGCCGCCACCAGCCGAGTAGTCAGCACAGTCATTGTAGTCGAGCGCAAGGAGGAAGGCAAGGCGCTACCTGTCCAGAGACCGGTATATTACTTGAGCGAGGTACTGTCGGCCTCCAAGCAGAACTACCCCCATTACCAGAAGATGTGCTACGGCGTGCATTTTGCCGCCAAGAAATTGAAGCCTTACTTCCAGGAGCATCCAATCACTGTGGTCTGCACAGCTCCACTGGCCGAGATCATCGGAAGCCGAGATGCTTCTGGCCGAGTGGCCAAATGGGCCATCGACCTGGCCCCCTACACCATCTACTACGAGCCCCGCACCGCCATCAAGTCGCAAGCACTGGCCGACTTCCTCGTCGACTGGGCCGAGACCCAGTATCTGCCGCCAGCGCCCGACTCCACCCATTGGCGGATGCACTTCGACGGCTCCAAGATGCGCACCGGCTTGGGAGCCGGCGTCGTCCTCACTTCCCCCAAGGGCGACAAGCTCAGATATGCGCTGCAGATCCACTTCGCCGCCTCCAACAAAGTGGCCGAGTACGAGGCGCTCATCCACGGGCTCCGGCTTGCCAAAGAACTTGGCATTCGCCGGATCCTGTGTTATGGCGACTCTGACTTGGTGGTCCAGCAATCATCTGGCGATTGGGACGCCAAGGACGCAAATATGGCGAGCTACCATTTCCTCGTCCAGCAACTCAGCGGATACTTCGAGGGGTGCGAGTTCCTCCACGTGCCAAGGAACGACAACGACCAAGCAGACGCCTTGGCACGAATCGGCTCCACCTGCCAGGCAATACCATCTGGTGTCGCCCTCCGGCGCCTCTTCAAGCCTTCTATCCAGCCGTCACCAGAATCAGATTCAATCTTTGTGCCGGCTCCGCCTGAGGAAGATGGATCCGACTCCAAGAAACACACAGTCGAAGCCGGCCCGGGGACTTCAGAACCCGGCCCGGGGACTGCAGTGGCAAGATCGAAGACTCCAGAGCTCGGCCCGGGGACTGCTCCAGTCGGCCCCGGGACTTTGTCAAATCAGCAAGCGGCTGCGGACTCCAACCCGCCGCCTCCCAGCCCGGCCGCCCTTGTCCAAGTCGCACTAGTGGCAGTTGAAGAAATAGCAGCACCTTCATGGGCCCAGCCCATCCTCAGGTTCTTAGTAAACAGAGAGCTGCCAACTGATGAAATCTTGGCTCGGCAAGTGCAACGCCGAGCAGCAGCCTACACCATAGTCAACAGAGAGCTGGTCAGGCGCAGCGTTACCGGCGTCTTCCAACGCTGCGTCGAGGCAGAACAAGGCCAAGCAATCCTCAGAGACATCCATGAAGGCGAGTGCGGTCACCACGCGGCCTCCAGGGCACTCGTCGCCAAAGCCTTCCGGCACGGTTTCTTCTGGCCAACCGCCCTGGAAGAGGCCAAAGAGTTAGTCCAAAAGTGCAAGGGGTGCCAGATTTTCCGTTCCAAGCCACTTCAGCCAGCTTCCGCACTCAAGACTATCCCCATCGCCTGGCCCTTTGCAGTCTGGGGCCTGGACATGGTGGGACCATTCAAGACGGCACGAGGTGGCTTGACTCACCTACTTGTCGCAGTGGACAAGTTCACCAAGTGGGTGGAGGTGAAACCCATCAAGAAGTTGAATGGTCCGACTGCAGTGACCTTCATCGCTGACATCACAACTCGGTACGGCATCCCACACAGCATCATCACCGACAATGGCACGAATTTTGCCAAAGGCGCCTTGGCCCGTTTCTGCGCGACACAGGGCATCCGACTGGACTTAGCGTCCGTTGCCCATCCGCAGTCAAACGGCCAGGTGGAGCGAGCGAACGGCCTCATCTTATCCGGCATCAAGCCTCGACTCGTCGTACCGCTGGAGCGATCTGCCGGCTGTTGGCTTGAGGAGCTGCCAGCCGTCCTCTGGAGTCTGCGCACGACTCCAAACAAGTCAACCGGCTTCACACCCTTCTTCCTCGTCTATGGTGCCGAAGCCGTCATCCCAACGGACATAGAGTTCGACTCCCCGCGAGTCACCATGTACACCGAGGAAGAAGCAGAAGAAGCACGTCAAGACGGCGTCGATCTGCTGGAAGAGGGCCGGCTGTTGGCACTCAGCCGGTCCAGCATCTACCAGCAGAGTCTGCGTCGATACTACAACAGGAAGGTCAGGCCAAGATCTTTCCAAGAAGGCGACCTTGTGCTCCGGCTGATCCAGCGAACAGCCGGCCAGCACAAGCTGTCGGCACCTTGGGAAGGCCCCTTTATCATCAGCAAGGTGCTAGGGAACGACGCCTACTATCTGATCGACGCTCAGAAGCCCCGAGCGCGCAAGAGGGACGACTCCGGCAAAGAGACAGAGCGCCCGTGGAATGCAAATCTTCTTCGAAGATTTTACAGTTGATGCAGTATGTATCACACTACCCCTTTGTATTAAAGTACTAAGACTTTGGGCCCCCCGAGACGAGCTCGGGGACTGCCCTTTTTGTTATCTGTATGATAAGAATTATGCCTTCGAGTACATTACTTTCATTACAAGCCGCTTGGCACCGGGCCAGACTAGTCGGCCCGGGGACTCGCCGCCTTGCGCTATGAGGAGCTTCCCGCAGTCAGACAAGTAGTGCGCGGTGCCCAATCCGCCTCCTGGCAAAGCCGCAGCTCGCAGAGCGACTGTGAGGCGGGCAGGAGTGAGGAAGAACGGGCGCCCACACGAAAAATGGCTAAGGACCTAAAGCACGAACATAGCGTAAGACGGCCTCCAGCATTTCTGAAGCAGAAAGCCGACTCATGAGTAGCCGGCTCGCCGTCTTTATTAGCCTCTATCAAGGACGGCCGACTCTTGGGTAGTCGGCCTGTCGCTTTCTATCCGACTTGCTAAAGAAACTCTAAACGGCCAAGTACTTGCCTTCCCGAAGTAGCCAAGCACTTGACCCAGCGATAGTCCGCAAAGCGGCTGTCCGACTGGCAAGGCAGCGACTAAAGGAAGGCGGCAAAGGGAAAAGCCTAAAGAGCAGTAAGCAAGGAAAGACGGAAATCGGATAAATATTTACATAGGCCCTTGGCCGAATCTTCGAATAGAAGTTCAAGATACACCCCGCGGGTGGAATTGTTCGAATCTAACAAAGTTTTCAAAAGATTACTAAGACAGACAAGCAGAGGTGAAAAAGGCAGCCTAGGAGGCGGCATCGGGGATCGGAGGATCGGAGGAGACGGCGGTGTCAGGCGCGGGGCCAGTCGGCTGGGCGGTCTCGGTTTGATCGCCTCCGGCGGCAGTCGCCTTCTCTCGACGCGGCTCGTTGCTGGAGGCGCGGTCGAGCTGAGGCTGGCCGCCTGCTCCGTCTTCTGGCACCTCCGCCTCGCCTTCGTCCTCCGCCTCGTCCTCCTCCTCGGTGCTGGAGTCGATCACCTCCGCCGAGTCCTCGCCATACTCCGGGTTCATCCCGAACCACTCTGGCGGCACTTCCTCGCCGCCTTCAGCCCGCTCGGGGACGAAGACACTGGTGTCCGTGTACTCGGCGATGGCCGCCGCACGCTCGATAAGGGCGCCCTCCACGGCCTCCAGCTCGGCCTGGGCTTCTGACCGGAACGCGGCCAGACGGTCCAGGTCCAGCCCTGGATACCACGCCTTGACGAACTCCAAGGCCCGGCGCGCTCCGGCCCGGGCCGAGGAGCCCTTCCAGGCCTCAAGACGGCCGGCAGCGACCTCCAGCCAGTCGGCAGTTCGGCTGGCGGTGCGCAGAGCCGGCGTGCCTGGCCACAGGGCGGCAACCGCCTGGGCGCCGGCACGCTGAAGCCGGCGCATCAGCCGGTGAGCCGGACGAAGACGGGCTTCAATGCTCAGAAGCTGCTCATCGATGGTTCGGGGGGCATTAGCGGCGATCTCCTCACCGTTTGCCCTTCGCGCCTCACGAGCAGCCTCGATGGCCAGAGGGACTGCCTGCGAGTGACCAGGGAAGAAGTCTGCCAAGACAAAAAAGAAGTAAGTCGAAAAATCAGAAGTCGGCCTGACACATAGTCGGAAGCCCGAAGAAACGAAAGAAACTTACCATCAACTATATCCTCGATCTCGTGGAAGCTGGAGGTCAGCATCGCCTCCCTGTCAGTCCAGGAGGAGCGCTCGCTCTCGAACTCGGCTAGGAGAGCAGCCTCCTTCTTCTCGGCCTTGTCCTGCGCCTTCTTGAGGAGCTCCTTCTGCTGGGCGGCTGTGCCGCCAGCAGGTCGCGCTCCGCGGCAAGCTTGCCGCACTCCTCCTCCTTGGCAAGACGGGCGGTATTGGCCTCGCCCAGCTGCTCCTGAAAAGCGGCGTTGGCTCCTGAAGAACGAAAGAAGAGACAAATAAGTCGTCAGCAAAGAAGACCGCCGGGAAGATCCGGCCCGACTACTCAGCAGTCGGCCCGAATCTCGGGGACTATAGCCCGCGGGTGCGCCAGCGCGCCCCCGCGAAGAAGAAGAACTTACTCCGGCTTTTCGACAAGTCGGCAACCCGCTTGCTCAACTCCTCAACATTACGGTTGAAGGCAGTGGCGCGGAGGTTGTGATACTCCTGCAATAAGTCATTGAGGAGAAAGTTAGTATTTGGAACTCGCTAGAGGGAGTACTGAACCGCCTGCTCAGCAGCCGGCCCGGAACTCGGGGACTACACCCAGTGGGTGCGCTGGCGCGCCCCCATAGAGAAAAAACAAGAATCAAAAAGGAAAAGAAACTTACTCGGACGGCCGTTCGTGTGGCCAGATGCGCTCTGGTGCAGGCTTGAATGGCGTCACCTTCGGCCCGCAGCTTCGCCTGGACTTCCAGGAGGAATTGATTTAGCGGCCCGGTGCCGCCTCCGCGCAACCACCCGGTGGGCGCGGCGCTTGTGGCCTCAGCGTCTAGGGTTGCCGAGCTGGCAGCGTCGGTCTCCCGAGGTCGCGGCGCCGAGGTCGCCCTCTCAAGACGGCGGCGCACCGGCGAGGCGACTTGGAGAAGCAGCCGCGCCTCGGCCTCGTCCATGACCGGCGGCTCCGTCGGACCCACCGGCTGTTTGTCGTGCGGTCTCCCAGACGGCGGTGGAGGCGGCGGTGGCGGCACGAGAGTGTCCGACATAGAACCTTGCCGCTCCCCTTCTCCACGACGGGGTTCTCGGTGCCAGCCTCTCCGGTCTGCCCCGTGAACTCTGGAGGCGGCGGTGCAGACGACAGTGGGGGGACGAGCATCGTCGATCGGTGACGCGCGACCTCCTCGGCACGCCGTCTCGCCACAAGGGCGGCTTCGTCATCCTCCAGCTTCTTCTGGGCAGAGGCGGCCGCCCTGTCAGCCTCCGCCTTCTCCAGACATTCGGCCTCCTCCTCCTCGCGCTTCTCCCGCGCATTTCACTCTGTCGCCTCCCGGAGGTCGGCGGTGGGGTCGGCCCACCGAGTATTGGCGGACGTCTCTGCCGACCCCATGACGGAGGGGACAGCGACTCTCTCAAGGGAAAGAGGGGCCCTGAAGAAGAATGGAGGGAGTATAAAAGAAAACTCGGACAAGATTCAATGAAGGAAAATAAAAAAGCGTAAAGACTTACGCGGAGACTAGCGGCGGCCTTCTCACTTCCCTTCGGAAGCGGTTGGCCTTCGCGGCCTCCTCCTCCCATCTGGTCGCGGCGGCCGCCCCCTTTATCTTCTTCAACTTGCCGCCAAGCGCACTCGGCCCGGCGTGACGCCTCTTCAAACCGCCTTGGCCGGCGGAGGGACCGACCTTCGGCTGATGGCGCGGGGTGACCTCCCCTTCAGCGTCGTCATCCGGCCAGTCGGCGAAGGTGGCCGAGGGCCTAAAGTCGCCTTCCGCTCCTTCTCCCCCGCCTTCGGCGTCGGCTTCCATCATCGCCGCCCCCAAGTCGGGGTCGTCGACGTCGCTGTCCGCACGATCGGGAACATACTCGCGGGGCTGTCTCGTGGCGCCGGCTGCGGGCTGCATAAGGGGATTCTAGCTCAGAAGAAACCAACAAGAGTCAGAAGCCGGAGTCGGCGGCAAAGAAGACAAAACAATAGGGGGACGCGACTTACCACTGGTGGGGGGTTGTCGCGTGAGTACGGCTCCTTGCCGAACTGCCAGTCCTCCTCAAACTCGCAGTGCACGATATGGTTCACCAAGTTCGCCACCTCCTTGCGGGGCATCTCCTTGGTGCTCATCCGACTTGGGTCTCGGAGGCCGCTCATCTGACAGATCAGGTGAGGCCGGCCTTGGAGCGGGAGAACTCGTTGCGCCACGAAGGCGGCCAGCAAGTCGGCCCCGACGAGACCCTCCGACTGCGTCAGGACTCGGAGTCGCGCTACGGCGGCGGCTCCGGCGAGAGTCAGCGTCTTGACTCGCTGAGACCAGCTGGGGAGCCTCCCAGTTAGGGGAGTGGCGTTGTAAGGCGGCAGGTTGACCCAATCGCCGTCGGAGGCGAGGTTCTTCACGTAGAAGTATGAGCGCTGCCACATCTTCACCGACTTGATCAGCGTGATGGGAGGAAAGGGGTTGTCGGCCGTCGAGCGCCGCACTGCGATGTAGGCGCCGCACTGAGCCGGCGCGCCGGCGACGTGAGTGCCGAGCTTAGAAGAGAAGAATTCTCCCCACAGCTCGATGGTTGGGAGAACGCCGAGGAAACCTTCGCACAGAGTGGCGAAGGCGGAGAGCAACACCACCGTATTCGGAGTGAGGTGGTACGGTTGAAGGCTGTGAAACTCCAAGAACGAGCAGAAGAAGCCGCTCGCCGGCAGCCCCAGGCCGCGCATGAGGTGCGAGCGGAATATGACCCGCTCGCCCTCCTCCGGCGTCGGCCGGATCTCCCCCTCCGGCGCGGCATGGGCGCGCACGAGGTCCGCGCTGGGGAGACGACGTGTCCGGCGGAGGAACTCGATGTGTGCCTCTTCTACCTCCGAGCCGTCCCACACGCCGGAGCGCACGGCGGGGGCCGCGACGGAGGAAGAGCTCATCGCCGTGGTGTGGAGTGCTCTTGCTCAACGGCGGAGGCAGGAGGGAGAGAAGGCAAGATGAGGCGGCGGAGCGGGGAAGAAGGGCGCGCGAGCTGTGCCGCTCCGCTCCCCCCCCCTCCCGCCTACTTATAGCCCTGAAGCTGGGTAAGTTCCGCCGGTGTGCATGTGGGAAAACCAACCGTCCACGGCCACAACGGATCCGTTCGTATGCCGAGGCACGGTAGTGGCGGGCCCCGCCTGACGGCTCGTACCGTCGCGCGCGTGGGCAGGCAGACTGTCCTCTCCACGTGGCGCCACGCGATAGGACCGCCCTGATGGCTGCGGGGAAGCATATCAGGCACGCCGCCTGGTTTCCCGCCGCGACTTCCGAGCTGCGGCTCTTCGCTAAAACATCCGACTCTCGACAGTCAGCCCAAGGGAAGATGGTAGCTGAGTTCCAGAGTCCGCTCCTGGAAGGTTGAAACTGTTGAAGCCCCACAATGCAGCGTCCGCAGGGCTTCACCAGCTTCGGGGACTACTGTCGGAGTAATGGGCCACGGGTAGGCTAACCCGAGTCACAGGACCTTTCAAGACATCAGGGCAGGCCGTGCCCCTCAGGCCGAGTCCCAGGAGCGACTCCAAGACAAGCCGAGTCCCAGACGGCGACTCCAAGATAAGCCAACTCTAAGCTGGCGACCTCCAGAGAGGCCGACTCTGGAGAGTCGGCCCATGACTCCTCCCTCATCTCAAAGTACGACGCGGGGTACGGTCACGGCGTGGCCGTTCCCCCCTGCTAACGAAGGGCCGACATGGCTACAGTGAGCCGTATCGCTGGAAGATCTCCGGCAAGGCGCGGCACTGTTGCCATGCCTGCCCTGACCTCAGCCACAGTGTGCAGCACACTGTGCCCATGACGCCGGCCATGTACGACCCGAAGGCGGTGGGGCCGCCTGTCAGTGGGTGGGCCGAAGGCGGCCTGGGCGCCCCAAAGACGGACCTGTGGGAGTCGGCCTCCCTGGAGTCGGTCGGCTCCTCCCTAGGGCCCCACGAGCCATTAACTAGATAGGATGGGGAATGGCGACAGTGATCGCCCGATAGACGGCGGCACTGTTGCCACAACCCAATGACCGAGCCTGCGTCATCAGGAGTGCCGCTACAGTATCAAGCCTGTCCGCGAGACCTGCCAATCGGCGGGCCCAGAAGCCGGCGGGGAGGACGGCGGCCTGAGAGACAGACGGCTGGGACCCGAGCCCAGCCAGATTACTATTGTACCCCTGGGGGGTAGGCCTATATAAACCCCCCGGGGCACCCATGCAAAGTGTTCAGACCTAGATAGAGATAGACCAGATAGCACAGGGAGGAGAGAGCTAGCCTTGCCCTCTCCTGCCTCCCAAAACAGCTCCAGGAGCACCATTGTAGTCACTTTGCCTTAGTGATCATGCAGAGACCCCGCGGATCAGCAGTAGGGGTGTTATCTCCTAGGAGAGCCCTGAAGCTGGGTAAGTTCCGCCGGCGTGCATGTCTTCGCCTCATCCCGCTTCTAGGCACCGGCGACGTTCTACTCGCTCTCACCATGATAAGCCATCCTTTGGCAAATGTCGTATCCAACCCCCGACAATAATAAAAATCCTTATGCACGCAAGCATGTTATTTATGAATTTGCAATAACATAGTAATATTAAAATTATGAAATAAATAACAAGCATGCCACAGTCGGGCGTCTTAGCGACACCACATAAAGGGCTTTAAAAGAAATGCCGCAGTCGGGCGTCTTAGCGACACCGCATAAAGGGCTTTAAAAGAAATGCCGTAGTCGGGCATCTTAGCGACACCACATAAAGGGCTTTAAAAGAAATGCCACAGTCGTGCGTCTTAGCGACACCACATAAAGGGCTTTAAAAGAAATGCCACAGTCGGGCGTCTTAGCGACACCACATAAAGGGCTTTAAAAGCAACAATCATAGGGAATATCCCGGAGGTAGAACCATCCCAGGGATATTCGATAATACCAATAATATCACGGGTTAGTCCACAACAAAAATAATAATCATAATTATCCCAAGTCACAAGTCATGATTCCAGTTCTGGTTTAACAGTTTCACCTCCGAAGACCAACACTAAGACTGACACTTGATCCATCCCAGACTGTAGTGCTTAACCATGGACACGGCTATTCGAATAGGTTTAATCTCTACAGAGGGTGTACTCTTTACCCACAAGTGACGGATTCCTTTAGTCCATCAAGACTAATTCCATCCACGGCCTTTTAGTTGGAAACACACCTAACTTGCACACACCAGCTAAACTCACATGTGTCTAGAATCACCCACGACACCTGTCAAGCAAAACTCTAAGTGGGGAGGCTACAACCTCGACGTAACATGGGATCACAAAATTTATACCGCGCGCAAACTGGGGAGCTACCCCCTTCGGCTACAACCGAAACACCCATGCTCCCGGACCCGGTGGCATGACTACCGGATGCCTCCGGTATCTTCCACCATGGCCTCTCTGTACGGTGTGTGCTAGGAAAGGGGTTGGCAACTTACTGAACCGTACCCTACTTGTTGTAGAGACGAGTGGTAGTACGAAGCAAGTATGGGGGTTACTAGCACAAGACTCGATCTATGGTCGACTCAGGAGGTTGTAATATTCTCTGCAAGATTAGCATAACAATGCATATACTTCAACCAACAGATAGAAACACCACGCGACATACCCCTTCATGCCATACCGGACACGACCGTATCGACGGAGGACTAGGAACAAGACCGTATCTACCCAAGACAGAGGCCTTCTCGGCTTTCCTCCCGGTATGCATGAAAGGCATATGACGATGATTTCTATCACAACCATATCAACTCCATTTGCATGAAATTCATTAACATGCACTCATGAGCAAGAACACATCCTCACATAAAATGACGTATGCTCGTGTCGGGGTGGTGTTGTCACCGTGTCAAGCAACGCACACAAAAATTACACCAGGGTTCAGAATGCTTGCCTTCAGGTCATGGGAAAGCAGGGTGCATTCCAAAACATCTTGAAATCTTCAAAAATCCTATTTAAGAGAATATATATTTGAATTAACACACGACATCAAAACAGCACAAAAAGTTGTTTTGAAATTTTTTCAAATAAACCTTAAAATAAACTAGACAATATTTGAGAGAGGTAGGAAAATGAATTAATTTATTTGGAGCTGTATTTAATAAGATATAGCCAGTCAAAGTTTGTTCAAAATCTGTTATTTAAAAAAATAAAACAGAAAAGAAAACGTTTCGAATACGTACACGTCGAAGGCGTACTTTGGAAATGCGCTTCCACTTAACCCACGTGGACTGGGGCGGGGTCACCGACAGTGGGTCCAGGGGGCCCACTGGTCAGGTTTGACCAGTCCATCCCTCCCTCTTCTTCCTTCGCCCGAACGGAGGTGAGGCGACGGTGATCAACACCAGCAAATGGCTGCTCCCCGCGGGCTCCAGAGAGTCGAGATGGATCCACAAGACCGGGGCGGTCCTCCCGGTGGTCGTTGGGTCGGTGGGGTTGGAGGGAGTCGCCGACGGTGAGCTTCGCGGCGGAGGAGGCCTCGGGAGCAAAGTGCTATTGGGGCTGCGGTGGTTCCCGATCGAAATCGAGTAGGGGAAAGGGTTCACGGGAGGAAGAGAAGGCTCCTAGTGGATAAAGTGGAGAGGGGGAGGTACTAGTGGTGCCGGAATGGCCGGGGCGGTGGCAGCGGCAGGAGTTGTCGGAGACGGGGAAGAAAACCTCCTCGGGTCGATCGCGAGCTAGGGAAGCGCCATAGAGGTGGCCTGAGGTTGTCTGTGTGCGGGAACGGGCTCGGGGCTTCCTTAAATAGGCGAGTCGAGGCGGTTCAGCGGCGGCCGCGGATAAGGTCGCCGGCGACCATCTTCTGTAGCTGCAGGGCATCGTGGTGAGGCTGGGGATGGCGGCAGGAGCTAGCGGACGAGCGGCTACTGCTCCAAGGGCGAGCTGGCGAGCATGGGTGCCCTGGGCGGTGCTGGCCAGCGCAGGAGCTGTCGGGTGGCAGTGGCGGCTAGCTCCTGGCCTGCCGGAGACGTGGCGAGAGCTGCGGGGCTCGTGGGGTGCAGAAGGGGACACGGCGTGCTGGCTGCGGTCGGTCACGGATCGGAGTGAGTGCGGGGCGGGACGCGGCGGCTCGGGCGCATGTGCGTGCCAAACGCACGCTCTGGGCGCGCCCAGAGCACGCCCGGGACGTGCTCGACGAAATGCCAGGGTAGCTTAGAGGTCGCGGTTGAGGCTGGCAAGAAACATGGCTAGTTTAGGGTTAGCAAGGGAATGAAGGGACATGGTGGATAGGTCAGGGGCTCAAGTTCACAATGTAAACTTTAAATCATGCCAAATCTGGCTATGCACTTAGGGTGTTTGACAAAATGCCAAAGGCACCTAGGCAGTTCTTGGGGTGGCAAAATCTCCCAGAGTGGGGTCTCTTTAGATGAAAGAGGGGTGGTGAGGTTAATTTGCCAAAAGGAGAAACTTGCAAGTGCAAGTTTTGCAAAACTACAATTCTGGACAGGGAGTAAATGGCATCATTACATGAACCAAAAGTGTTCTAAAGAGTGCATGCTCCTGGACTTAGGGGTTTTGCAGGGTTGACTATAAGCAGGAGAAAGCACAAGGTCACTAGAGCAAGAATGAATGGGGTTGCAGTAGAAAACACAAGGCTGGTCTAGAATGAAAAAGAGGTTGGTGCACTTAATTTCTCCATAGAACCTCACTAGGTTTTTGCATAAAGTTGGATGGCATGCTACCACTGACATCCCATAATTTTGGTGGAGGCTCTAAAGAAATGTTTAAATAGGCTATAGTGCAAAAATGTCCATTGGACCAGATTTGAAAAATAGGTGTAAAACTCAAATTATGCAATGAAATAAATATATTAATGCACAAAAGTGATTTAGAGACATCGCATGACATCTCCAAATTTTGGTTGGATTTTTAGTTAAATTTATCAACTGGTTGCAGTTCAAAAAGAGCTCCAAAACTTAAAACAAGTCATTTTAATGAATAAAGCTCATGGTGAAATAATTTAATAAATAATTCTACTAATTAAGAAATGTTTTAATGAGAGAGCATAGAAGTTCAATATGTTTGGGAAAGATCCACTTGGGAAAGACTCCTTAATATTAAAAGAAAGGTTCTGAAATCAACAGAAATATTCTTGCAGGCAAAAATTTTAAACTCTTGGCAAAATTTTAATAACTAAAACCTGGTTAAATTTTTGGGGTGTTACATGAGGTACCCTGCCTTGATCTCTCCGCCTCCTCGCGAGCCAGCCTGAGGAGGCTGCGCCTGAGGAAGCTTCCTGTCGTCCGCCCCGCGAGGCTTGACCCCTCACGAGGGTCTTGAGCATGTGTTGACGAAGATGGGTCGTGCTGGGCCACTCCTTGAGCCACACTGCAGGCCGCAGGCAGGCAAGTCTGGGTACCCCCGTTTCCAGAACACTGACATAGTTGCCTCCAGAAAACTGTGCCATTACTTTCAAGGCCACCCCATCAAGGTCGTTTCAGCGTACCCACTGGAAAGGGTGCTCCCGAGGCCGAACGCGGCTGGGCGAATCGCCGAATGGAACATCGAGCTCCAAGCGTTCAACTTTGAGCTCAGCACCACCAAAGTCATCAAGGGCGCGGCTCTCGCAGACTTCATGGCCGAATGGACTGACGCTCCTGACCACGGAGTTGCCGAGGACTGCTCCCTCTTGCTAGGAGACGAGGAGCCGGATGGATGGAGCATGTACTTCGACGAGACGTTTGTGCAGCAAGACGTAGGAGAGGGCGCCATCCTCATCTCACCCAACAAGGACAAGCTCTGCTATGCAGTACATCTCTGTTTCCAGCAGGGCGAAAAGGTCTCCAACAACATCACAGAATACGAAGGCCTTCTCTCCGGGCTTAGGGTTGCAGCCGCACTGGGAGTAAACCGCCTCAACATCAAGGGCGACTCTCAGCTTCTGGTCAACTTCTCCAACAAGGAATACACGCCCAAGGATGAGCACATGGAGGCATACCTGGAAGAGGTGCGCAGGATGGAGAAGCGATTCATGGGCGTGGAGCTACAGCATGTCCCACGCGGGACGAACAAAGATGCGGACGACATCGCCAAAAGAGCCTCTCGCAGACTCCCTCAGGAGACGGGGGTGTTTGAGGAGCGGCTCTTCAAGCCATCTGCGACCCCTCACCTCACGGCTCCAGCACCATCTCCGGAGGACTTGCCATGGGCACCAGAGACAGGCGCCCCAGCCTGCGGTCACCCCTCAGGAGCCCGCCTGCTGCTCGCACTAGAGCCTCAGGAGGGGTGCTGGACTGAAGAGCTCAAGGTGTACTAGCTTCAAGGGACCCTGCCAGAGAAGGAGGAGGACGCCGAGCGCGTGTCCCGTCAAGCCACCGCGTAGTGCATCAAGGATGGTGAGTTATATCGCAGAAGGCCCAATGACGTTTCGTTGCGATGTATCTCCAGGGAACAGGGGATCGAGCTGCTATCATACATACACGGTGGGGACTCCGGGCATCACTCCTCGCCGCGCACAATGGTGGGCAAGGTATTCTGCAGTGGTTTCTACTGGCCCATCGCGCTTAACGATGCTACAGAGCTTGTGCGCTCTTGTGAAGCATGCCAGTTCCATGCCAAGCAGATTCACCAGCCCGCGCAGGGCCTATCGGTGTCAAAACCGGCGGATCTCGGGTAGGGGGTCCCGAACTGTGCGTCTAGGCGGATGGTAACAGGAGACAAGGGACACGATGTTTTACCCAGGTTCGGGCCCTCTTTATGGAGGTAAAACCCTACGTCCTGCTTGATTAATATTGATGATGTGTGTTACAAGAGTAGATCTACCACGAGATCAAAGAGGCTAAACCCTAGAATCTAGCCTATGGTATGATTGTTGTTCGTCCTACGGACTAAAGCCATCCGGTTTATATATACACCGGAGAGGGCTAGGGTTACACAGAGTCGGTTACAATGGTAGGAGATCTACATATCCGTATCGCCAAGCTTGCCTTCCACGCCAAGGAAAGTCCCATCCGGACACGGGACGAAGTCTTCAATCTTGTATCTTCATAGTCTTGGAGTCCGGCCGATGATGATAGTTCGGCTATCCGGACACCCCCTAGTCCAGGACTCCCTCAGTAGCCCCTGAACCAGGCTTCAATGACGACGAGTCCGGCGCGCATATTGTCTTCGGCATTGCAAGGCGGGTTCCTCCTCCGAATAATTTATAGAAGATTGTGAACACCAGGATAGTGTCCGGCTCTGCAAAATAAATTCCACGTACCACCATAGAGAGAATAATATTACACAAGTTCAATCTGCTGACATATTTTGTGGCGTGACGTCACACCACTACCAAGCCTTTACTAGAATTGTTTTTATTGTACCACCTCAGCGCGTTTAGCGAAGTGGTTTCCTTGGCACATCTTGTCGAAGCAGAGATCGTGTTCCCCTTATTCCGGGATTCCCATTAATACGGACGTGGGTAACCCGACCGCGCCCGTTGCCGCGCCTCCTCCATCGAAGGCGGGTTCCAAACGGTCACGGGGACGGCTCTTGGTATTCTCCCTCTTTATAATGAGACCAAGGCCCGTTCTTTTTCTTCAATCCTCAATCGAATCTGCCTCTCACCCCAAGTTCCAACACCCAGGGCTCCAGATTCAGGTACTTTCGACCTTCGACAATGTCCGGCTCCGACCTACGAGGCCGGTGGATGCCCTCTTCCGTCACGGAAGAGGACGTGCTAAAGCTGAGAGACGCCAGGTACTTGACCTACGAGATTTCGCATAGGTTGCCTGCCCGAGGGCAAGTTATTCCTACTCCCGAGCCCGGCGAGAGCGTCGTGTTCGTGTCTCACCTCCATCGGGGTTTAGGCTTCCCGATGGATCCCTTCGTGAGGGGGCTCATGTTTTACTATGGGCTGGAATTCCATGACTTGGCTCCGGAGTCCATCCTCCACATCTCATCATTCATTGTCGTCTGCGAAGCCTTCCTCCGCACTACCCCTCACTTCGGCTTGTGGCTCAAAACCTTCAACGTGGAGCCGAAGATGATTGAGGGGCGTCAGGCAGAGTGCGGCGGGGCGGTTATAAGCAAGAGGGCCGATGCTCCATGGCCCGAGGGCTCTTTTCAGGAGGAGCTCGGCTTGTGGCAACAGGAGTGGTTCTATATCACCGCTCCCAGGGGCAGCAGGCAGAGGCCGCCGCCCGTCTTCCGCTCGGGCCCTCCACAACGGCTGACGTCATGGGTCAACAAGGGGCTTAACTGGGGGCCGTCCAAAGACGTACCCCTGTTGCAGGACCGGATTCGAGGCCTCCAAGAAAGGGAGATTAATCTGGTCATAGTGGCACAGGTTATGCTGATTCGGCACCTTCTGCCCTGCAAACGTCGCCCCCTCCGCCTGTGGGAATTTAATCCGGAGGGGCCATGAGCTCTCCAACACTTCATGGGTTTGACACCCGCGGAGATGTACAAACTGTTCTTCGGATCGCAAGAGATGCGTCCGGACTTGACCGAGGACGCTGGCCTAAGCTGCAATCGCCCGGATACTCAAGTAAGTAGCCCTGTGTCCGGACATATTGTCCATTTATTTATCATGGGTTTGTCGTTTAACCAGCTATCCCTTGGATAGGAGTGGATAGCGCAAGCAAAACTAATACGGTGTCCGGCCCCCCTCCCTGAGACCACGTCGGATCCCGTGTTAGTCAAAATGTTGGAGGTTGCGCCTTTAGAGGAGGGCAAAGGGGGCACAGGGAAACTACCACCTCTGCCAAGGAGGCTTTCAGTAAGGGGGGAATCGAGAGTCCGTCCTTCCAGGGGGAGAAGAGGACCGCTTCCGAAGACCCGGAGGCCAAGGCCTCAAAGCGGGGAAAGAAATCTGCACCGGTAGGTCCTTTGCCGGGAAGAGCCCCGGCCGCACTGTCTCCTCAGAGGAATCAGCCCTCCAGCGAGCCATAAGTAAAAAGGGGGGATTTTGTAATAGGGGACACCCCTGCTTTATTTCTAAGGGTAACCGAAGTTTTCACCTTGTAGTTCGGATCTCAGCCCATCTCAGCAGAGCTCATCTTCGGGGGACCTTCGTCCGGAGATGATGGAGAGCGAAACGCCTCCATCTGCCGCCCCGTCGGGCGGGGCGGACGACCCTGAGGTGTCGTCACGGAGGGTCTCCCCGAGTCCGGCGGGGCCGGGGAGTTCGGCACCCATTGGAGTACGGCCGGTGGAGCTGCAGGATTTGCTCAAGAGGGCGTCTATCTCAGAAGATCACCGCACATTAATGAGTATGGTGATTGAAAGGATCTCATCCGCCGAGAGCGGGTTGTATGAGGCCGTCGGAAGTTTGCTGACGGGGTTTGAGGTACGCAAAAAATGACATACCTTTTGACAGTTTTGCACATGGAGTGCGCCCTGTATAGATAGTAGCCCCTGAGACTTGGTATGCTGTCGAAAGCGACAGCGTGCCGAGGATCATAATCTCAGTTATAGAATGTCGCCTTTCCTATGCAGTTGGCGGAACGTTCGGTGGCCAGCCGGACTGATGGAGTTGCCGAGCTGAAGAGGCAACTCGATGTTGCGGATGCGGACATCGCGCTGGTCAATAAACGACTTAATGAGTCACAGGTAGGTGGTTGCTCCGCGGTTGCCTAGTAAGGGAGCTGATGCCCGTTCCTTACAATTTGTATGCTTGATGCAGATGGTGCCGCTGCTGTGGAAGACCTTCGAGCAGAGCTTGCTCGAGCCAAGGAGCAAGCCAGGAAAAGTGATGCGGCTGCCTCGAAGGCAGCGGAAGAGCTAAAAGCCGAAAAGGCTGCTCACTGCCGAAGCAGGGAGGAGATGGCCGGAATGGCCGTGAAATTAAAAGATGCTGCCGACCGCTATGAGGTTCTTGAAAGAGAACGCCGAGCGGAGCAAGAGGACCTGAAGAAGGCCGCCGCCGAAGCCAAGGATGCCCGTAGTGCGATGCGGGCTATGAAGGAGGAACTGCGTCAGGCCGGAGACATTGCGGCTGGAAAGCCCTTTATGCTGCGTAGGAAGTTCACGGATCCGAAGTATGCTCAGCTGGGCCGATTGTGCGGTGCGGAGGATCCTTATCTGGATTTGGCGGCGAGTGCGGCGGACGCAGTCGTGCACTTCCGAAGCCAGAAGGATCACGAAATGGAAGAGCTTTTCTGGTCTCAATTCCATAGTCCGGAGCGTCCACTTCCGTTGAGTGATCGGCTGGTTGAGTGGGCTGAGCTGAATAGATTGTCCGGACTTGCCATGACGGATGTGGTCGCTCATCTGTGGCCGGAAAGGACCAAGCCTGAGAGTTATTTTGGCTTGTTGCAGCAATTCCTTGGGGCGGTGCCGCATATCAAGGCGATGAAGCGGTCGGCATGCATAGAAGGTGCACGGATGGCTCTCGCCCGTGTGAAGACATACTGGGCGGAGATGGATGCCACCGCTGTTGCATCCCGGGGTTCGGACAAAAGCCGATTACCCGCCGAGCACTATTTTGAGGAAGTCCTGCAGGGCGCTCGTTTAATAGAGTCGCAGTGCTCGAAAGATGTTATGTTTAAATGACATGTATGATTTCTGAGATCATGTTTATAATGCAACGGCTTTTTATACTTGTGCGTTCAAGTATTGAACTATCTCCTGTGCGGCCGTATATGTATGAATAACCTGAAAGATGGCAGTCTTTGGCTTCAGCCCCCACGCACATGGTGCGGGGGTGTTTGCAAAAAAAAGCGCTTTTTCACACTTAATCCAACGTCTTGGTCCTTTGAAGGAGGTGATAGCATAGCAAACTAGGCAACCGGACTATAATGCTTTATCACTTTCACTTAGCCATAGGAGCTCGATGGTGGGGCTACTATATAGCCCCTAGAGGCACCGCGCTCTCCGAACTCGGGGCGCGTATGTGCCTGACCGGGAAGCGGTCCTTCGTCAAAGCGGAGGAATTCTAAACATTCCAATAGTCGATCGAGTGGTTGACCAGTCTCTCGCTATATCATGACAGTCAGTTTTCGGCTTTCTCTACTGAGGTGCTCGCCCGGCCGAACCGGGGCACAATCGCAGTAGTTCTCCTGGTGCCGCGTTAGCCGATGGAGCGGAACGTAAGGCAGCAAAACACAGGAGCCGGGCAAACCCAACATTTGACCAAAGACATGATTCGGAGCTGATGCATATAAGGCCTAACTCGAGACGCCGAACACTCCCTGAGGTGTTCGGTCTTTATGATACCGGGCAGAACAATGCCCTAAGCCCCTAGTGTCCAGGTACAGGCGGGAACTTCTGACGCGGCCGATGCCAAAACGCCAGCCTCCTCCTCGGTTATGGTAGGAAACCAGGGGATGTGTATCAACAAGAGACAGTAAGAAAGGTTTACGCAGGGTCTTAATCTGAAAAGAATCCTTGCAACGGGTCCCTGCTGCACGTCTGCGCCTGTGTCTCCGTTGTGCTGTATCCTGGACGGGTGTAGCACGTGCTTCATCTGTAAAAGAGAAGGACTTAGTTTGGAAGAAATATCGTGCAAAAGATGTATTTAAAATAAAGTATAATTTGGAAGATGAATAAAATTGAGCTTTATTGGCTCTCATCGTTTATACGCGCGGCCCCTTGTAAAGGGGTATGCGGCTGGGAAGCCCCTTGTTTATTTACACCGGACTCGCCTAACCGTGTCCGAGGTCTGAATGACCTGTTTTTAGGGGCTTTGACCTGCAAGGTCGGATTAGTGTGTGGCTGTCAAGGCAGTCTCACGTTCTCCCTGGTCGAGGAACACTCGGAGTTACTCTTTAATGAGATTATGCCGCGTGGACCGGGCATTTTAAGCGTAAGAGACGCGTAATGTGGTATTGCGTTAAAGCGGGCGAAAGCTTCGCGTCCTAGTAGTGCTTGAGGGCCACTGTTAAATGGGGTGATATGGAGAGTGAGCTTTTCGCGATGGAGGTTGTCGGATGAACCGAACACAACCTCTAGTGGTACAGAGCCTGTACAATTGGCTTAAAGGCCTGGCGTGGCTCCTTTGAAGGAAGTGCTGCTACGGTGAATTTTGGTATGGTCTATCCCCATTCTGCGGACAGTGTCCTGGTATGGCAGGTGCCGTACTGTGTTTTCATGTTATCACATGAAGTGAGTTCACTTTTTGACTTCTAGAGGGAAAGTCTTCTGTTTTCCGGCGTGCTACTTGTGGGGTTCGTCGTCGTCGCTTGGTGTGTTGAGCCCCTTGCATTCGGCGTTAAGTTGGCCGGACTGCTTGAAGACCCAACAATCCTTGTGGGTATGGTTTGCAGGCTTCCCGGGGGTACTATGTATTTGACATAGTCTATCCAGAATTTTGTTCAGGTTGGATAGCTCGTCACTGTTGTCCTTGAGGGGCAGTGTTTTATTGTTCGGCCGAGAGCTTTTGAATCTGGTGTTGACCTCCGTGCTATTTGGGCCATTTTCCTTATTCCGGCGGTGATCTTTTCTGCGTCGTGATTTCCCATTTCCATCCCTGACTTCGGATGTACTCGGGTCGCTGGTGTTGCATCTAGCCAGCCAGCTGTCTTCCCCCGCGCAAAAGCGGGTCATGAGGCTTGTTAGTGCGGCCATTGTTCTTGGTTTTTCCTGGCCGAGGTGTCTGGCGAGCCATTCGTCTCGGACGTTGTGCTTAAAGGCTGCTAAGGCTTCGGCGTCCGGACAGTCGACTATTTGGTTCTTTTTGGTGAGGAACCTGTTCCAGAATTTGCGTGCTGACTCTCCGGGCTGTTGAGTTATGTGACTTAAATCGTCTGCATCCGGAGGGCGGACATAAGTCCCCTGAAAATTTGCTCGAAACGCATCCTCGAGCTCTTCCCAACTTCCAATGGTATTTTCTGGGAGGCTTTTGAGCCAATGCCGAGCTGGCCCTTTGAGCTTGAGGGGTAGGTATTTTATGGCATGGAGATCGTCTCCTCTGGCCATATGTATGTGTAGGATATAATCCTCAATCCAGACTCCGGGGTCTGTTGTTCCGTCATATGCCTCTATGTTTACGGGTTTGAATCCCGCTGGAAATTCATGATCCAGTACCTCGTCGGTGAAACATAGTGGGTGTGCGGCGCCCCTGTATTTGGGTGTGCCGTTGTCTTCAAACGCTCGGCGGGTTGTGTTGCTTCCTGGAGTCTTCTTTTTTGGCCCATAGATAGACCTGACCGGGTCATCCTTTTTCCGAGGATCTTTATGCTGATCGTGTGCCGGCTTGTGTGCGGCGCCCCTTGCTGCTCTTAGCCTGTCATCTGGTCGTCTATCCGGCCAGGCGGCCTCTTTCTTTTTTGACTGCGGGGGCTCTAAGGCCTCCTCGTCAAATTCGGGCAACAGCTTGCGCTTCGGGTAGCTCTTTGCCTGGTGACTAGCGCCATATTTATCTGCGGTATTGAGTACTTTGCTCCATCTCATTCTGAGTGCGTCCTCCGCTGTTTTGAGCTTCCGCTTTTGCTTCTTCAAACTTCTTGCAGTGGCGACGAGCCTTTTATGAAGGTTCTTATGCTCTGGTGATGTGTCGGCGTGAGATCGTCTAGGCTCTTGTTTTCGCCGGGGATGGGTTGCTTGTCCAGTTCATCATGTTCGGATGGTTGCTTGGTGGCATGTTCGCCGTCCACTGCTTCGCCCTGCTCTAGGGCCGGGTCCGTATGGGTGCCGTTTTTATCGAGGCGGGACTTCGGGCGGCGCTTGCGTCGCCGTTTTGGTTGTTTGTTGGGGGAGTTGTCCTTCGCCACGTCCCGTTGTTCCTCATTATCGCTTCCTTTTGGTGTATCCACCATGTATACGTCGTGAGTTGGGGTGGCTTTCCAGTGCCCGATAGGCGCTGGTTCTTGGTCGTCTCCGGCATCGTCGTCCATACCGTCGATGTCTTCGGAGTCGAAGTCTAGCATGTCGGTTAGATCGTCGACAGTGGCTACTAAGTGGGTGGTGGGTGGGCGTTGAATTTCTTCGTCGTCCGCATCCCAACCGTCCTGACCGCAGTCCGGCCAGGGCTCTCCTGATAACGAGAGATACTTTAGCGAACTCAAGATGTCGCCGAAAGGTGAGTGTTGAAAGATGTCCGCAGCGGTGAACTCCATGATCGGCGCCCAACCGGATTCGATTGGAGGGGGCGCGGGAGGCTCGGAGTCCGGCGAGGAGTCCGGCACCTCGGAGTCACGGGCTTCATGAGGGACAAGATCAGTGTTCGGCTCTATCGCCGTAGAGGTTGCAGCCCCCGAGGCGGTGTCTAGCCATCCGTCCTCGATCTGCGCAGCCGGCTCCGAATTGAAGATCGGAGCGGACTCGAGTGCGGCCTCCAGGATACTGTCCGGCTGCAGAGCTAAATCATGCTCGTCGTGACAGTGCGGCACGCTCGGCTGTGGCTCGAATCCATCGAGGATCAAGTTCCCGCGGATGTCAGCCGTGAAGTTCAAACTTCCAAATCTGACCTGACGGCCAGGGGCGTAGCTTTCGATCTGCTCCAGATGGCCAAGCGAATTGGCCCGCAGTGCAAAGCCGCCGAATACGAAGATCTGTCCGGGGAGGTAGGTCTCACCCTGGACTGCGTCGTTGTTGATGATCGAAGAAGCCATTGAGCCTATCGGTGACGACACAGAGGAACTCTCAATGAAAGCACCAATGTCGGTGTCAAAACCGGCGGATCTCGGTTAGGGGGTCCCGAACTGTGCGTCTAGGCGGATGGTAACAGGAGACAAGAGACATGATGTTTTACCCAGGTTCGGGCCCTCTTGATGGAGGTAAAACCCTACGTCCTGCTTGATTAATATTGATGATGTGTGTTACAAGAGTAGATCTACCGCGAGATCAAAGAGGCTAAACCCTAGAAGCTAGCCTATGGTATGATTGTTGTTCGTCCTACGGACTAAAGCCATCTGATTTATATAGACACCGGAGAGGGCTAGGGTTACACAGAGTCGGTTACAATGGTAGGAGATCTGCATATCCGTATCGCCAAGCTTGCCTTCCACGCCAAGGAAAGTCCCATCCGGACACGGGACAAAGTCTTCAATCTTGTATCTTCATAGTCTTGGAGAACGGCCGATGATGATAGTTCGGTTATCCGGACACCCCCTAGTCCAGGACTCCCTCAGGGCCTCTAGACGATTCCGCTCACGTGGCCATTCGCAGTCTGGGGGATCGACATCTTGGGACTGTTCCCTCGGGCGCAGGGGGCTACCGGTACCTCTACGTGGCCATCGACAAGTTCACCAAGTGGGCGGAGGTAGAATATGTGCGCACCATCCCAGCTGGCTCGGCCGTCAAGTTCGTCAAGGGAATCCTGAGCCGGTTTGGGGTCCCCAATCGCATCATCACCAACAACGGCTCGTAGTTCACCAGTAACCTTTTCAAAAAATATTGTTCTAACCTTGGAATGCAGATCTGCTACGCCTCAGTAGCGCACCCACAGAGCAACGGGCAGGCTCAGAGGGCCGATGCGGAAGTCCTGAGAGGCCTCAAAACCTAGACATTCAAGAAAAAACTCGAGGCCTGCGGCAGGGGCTGGCTCGACGAGATTCAGTCCATGCTGTGGTCCATCCACACCACCGCAACCAAGCCAACAGGAGAAACACCTTTCTTCCTCGTCTATGGAGCTGAAGCGGTTCTCCCTCATGAGGTCAAGCATCACTCCACACGGGTCCTGGCGTTCGATGAGATGCAGCAGGACGCCACGCGGAGGATGGATCTCGTGCTAGGGGAGGAACGCCGCCGTCAAGCCTCGCTCCAAGCAGCGAGGTACCAGCAGGCGCTGCGGCGGTACCACAGCCGCAACATCCGCTCCAGGATGTTAGAGGTGGGCGACCTCGTTCTGAGGCAGGTGCTCTCTAGGGAGGGGCTGCATAAGCTCTTTCCCATGTGGGAGGGCCCGTTTAGGATTGCCAGTGTCTCTAGGCCTGGCGCCACGCGCCTGGAGACACAGGACGGGGTCCCCATCCAGAACGCCTGGAACATCCAGCACCTCCAAAAGTTCTACCCGTGAAGAATGGCTCCAGCCTGTGAAGCATGGCTCCGGCCTGTGAAGGTCTCCGCTCGTGACACTCTCACATAATAATGAGTGGGGTTGTACACGCCCCGGAGTCTCTTGAGAGATGCCATGGGGCCTCATGGGGGCTCCCTGCCATGTCCTAGTGGCAGCACTTAGCTCCGCGCTGGTGAGAAGACTAGATTAGGTGCCAGACGCGGCAGTTCATTTGCTTTCTGGAGTTGCTTGCAGTTTTATAGTAAACCCTTCAATGGATTAGGTATTCTCGAACGCTGGTTCCTCGGAGTTGTCTCCCTCTCTTAAGTTGTTTTTGGGTCTAAGGACGTGAGAGAGGTGGCAGTTGCCCGCCACTTCTCCTCGCGCTCCTCGCGTGCGGGGCTAGGTAGGTGTGGGCGCCCAGGGTTTGCCCTTACGTGCATGCTCCACGCCGAACCCTGGTATTTCGGCTTCATCTCCTCGCGAGGAACCCCCGATCAGATCTGCGGACATGAGCACCCCTCATATCTGTGCCCCCCGGGCAGCGCGACGCAGTGCATCAGGTCCAGGCTAATCTGTGGCAGGGGGCTCACATGAGGAGGGTGTGAGTTCCTTTTTCCTTTTTTTCAAGAGCAGCCCTGCAATGACTCACGTCCCTATGGCAGGGGGCTTCTTCGAGCACCTAAGGCCAAGCCTCACGAGGCGGCTAACTATTGCGTGCATAGAAAGCTAAGTCATCTTACCCCTGCTTACCCAGGACACAAACATTACAACATAGCATTAAAACCACAAGCACAAGCATAAGGGCATAACTGCCACGGTTCATTACACACCCCAGCAGGGTACACCATCTTCTTTTTTCAAATTACAGGAGAAAGGAAAGGCTAAACAAAGAAGGACCCTAAGGCGCACGAGCTTGGCAACAGCGCCGCATCCTGAAGCAGCGCCCAAGGGAGCCCAGCGCTCCACCAGTTCTCCCGAAGATGATCTAGGGCCATCGGCCTTGAGTCCAAGTTCGCCGGGCCCCAGCATCACGTCGGGCTCCTCTCCGACTTCATTGGAGCGCTGCGGCGGGACGAGCCACCGGCATCCTCAACACGACCACGATGATGTGGAGGCCGGTCGTAGCCACCGCTGCTCGAGCTCTCGTCCGAGGAAGAGCCGCCATCGCGGGAGGAGGAGCGTGTGCCGCCAAGGCCAAGCTCGCCGTTGCCACCATCGTCGTCGCTGATGTCCTCCGGGCAACACCCCACGCGGCGGCTGTCTCCCCTGAACACCCTCACGAAGAGGGTCGCCAGGCCGTCGTACTTGAAGTGGAGGGTGCATCTTCCGCCCAGTCCACGCGTGATGTCTACTACACAACCTTCTTCTTGTAGACATTGTTGGGCCTGCAAGTGCACAGGTTTGTAGAACAGTAGCAAATTTCCCTCAAGTGGATGACCTAAGGTTCATCAATCCTTAGGAGGCGTAGGATTAAGATGGTCTCTCTCAAACAACCCTGCAACCAAATAACAAAGAGTCTCTTGTGTCCCCAACACACCCAATACAATGGTAAATTGTATAGGTGCACTAGTTCGGCAAAGAGATGGTGATACAAGTGCAATATGGATGGTAGATAAAGGTATTTGTAATCTGAAATTATAAAAACAGCAAGGTAACAAGTGGTAAAAGTGAGCGTAAATGGTATTGCAATGGTAGGAAACAAGGCCTAGGGTTCATACTTTCACTAGTGCAAGTTCTCTCAACAATAATAACATAGATAGATCATATAACAATCCCTCAACATGCAACAAAGAGTCACTCCAAAGCCACTAATAGCGGAGAACAAACGAAGAGATTATGGTAGGGTATGAAACCACCTCAAAGTTATCCTTTCTGTTCTATCTATTCAAGAGTTCGTAGTAAAATAACGTGAAGCTATTCTTTCCGCTCAATCCATCATAGAGTTCATACTAGAATAACACCTTAAGACACAAATCAACCAAAAACCTAATGTCACCTAGATACTCCATTGTCACCTCAAATATCTGTCGGCATGATTATACGATATGCATCACACAATCTCAGATTCATCTATTCAACCAACACAAAGTACTTCAAAGAGTGCCCCAAAGTTTCTACCGGGGAGTCAAGACGAAAATGTGTGCCAACCCCTATGCATAGGTTCATGGGCAGAACCCGCAAGTTGGTCACCAAAACATACATCAAGT
This sequence comes from Triticum aestivum, assembly GCF_018294505.1. NCBI lineage: Eukaryota > Viridiplantae > Streptophyta > Magnoliopsida > Poales > Poaceae > Triticum > Triticum aestivum. Next base: position 521,652,384 of record NC_057795.1, on the reverse strand, counting down.
GGCACATGATATCCCATTGTCACCATAGATAAGCATGGCAAGACATACATCAAGTGTCCTCAAATCATTAAAGACTCAATTCGATAAGATAACTTCAAGAGGAAAACTCAATTCATCACAAGAGAGTAGAGGTGGGAGAAACATCATAAGATCCAACTATAATAGCAAAACTTGGGATACATCAAGATCGTGCCATAGAGGGAACACGAGAGAGAACACGAGAGAGAGAGAGAGAGAGAGAGAGAGAGAGATCAAACACATAGCTATTGGTAAATACCCTCAGCCTCGAGGGTGAACTACTCCCTCCTCGTCATGGATAGCGCCAGGATGATGAAGATGGCCACCGGTGAAGGATCCCCCCTCTGACAGGGTGCCGGGAAGGGCTCCCGAGAGGTTTCTGGTGGCTACAGGGGCTTGCGGCGGCGAAACTCCAGATCTATTTTGATATTCAATGTTTTTAGGGTACGTAGACTTGTATAGGCAAAAGAAGTCGATCGGGGGAGCCTCGAGGGGCCCACGAGAGGGTAGGGCGTGCCCAGGGGGGTGGGCGCGCCCCCCTGTCTCGTGGCTTCCTCGATGCCCCCCCCCGGCTTGCACTCCAAGTCTCCTGGATCATAATCTTTCCGAAAATCACGCTGCCGAAGGTTTCATTCCGTTTGGACTCCGTTTGATATTCCTTTACCTCGAAAAACTGAAACAGGCAATAAAACAGCAATATGGGCTGGGCCTCCAGTTAGTAGGTTAGTCCCAAAAGTAATATAAAAGTGTATAATAAAGCTCGTAATCATTCAAAACAGATAATAAAATAGCATGAATGATTCATAAATTATAGATACGTTGGAGACATATCAGCATCCCCAAGCGTAATTCCTGCTCGTCCTCGAGTAGGTAAATGATAAAAGAAAGAATTTATGAAGTGTGAATACTAGAGGTGCACAAGTTTGATCAATGATAATTTCAATCACCTTTACTAGCATCAATATAAGTCATAATTGTAGTTCATCTCATACTAAAACTATTCATAATCAAGTAACAAGCTATTCACTTGTTAAAGCATAGACCATAAACTTTCTTGAAAACTAGCAAACTTGATTATTAGTCATCAAACAATTGCAATTCATCCTATTTTCAGGAAGGGTCTATGTTAGAGCTTTAATTTAGCAAACTTAACATACTCAACTATCATATAGTCTTCTACAATTGCTAACACTCACGCAATACTTGTGGTTATGGAGTTTTAATCAGACACGGAGAAGATAGGGGCTTATAATGTTGCCTCCAAACGTATTCACCTTTGGGTGATGTCAACAATAATAGTTCATGCTAACGTACATCCAATTGGATATATATATATCAGGATCACCCCAACACAAAGTGCTTGCCAAAGGATAAAATGAAAAAGGAAAAGGTGAAGATCACTGTCGGTGTCAAAACCGGCGGATCTCGGGTAGGGGGTCCCGAACTGTGCGTCTAGGCGGATGGTAACAGGAGACAAGGGACACGATGTTTTTACCCAGGTTCGGGCCCTCTCGATGGAGGTAAAACCCTACTCCTGCATGATTAATATTGATGATATGGGTAGTACAAGAGTAGATCTACCACGAGATCGGAGTGGCTAAACCCTAGAATCTAGCCTATGGTATGATTGTTGTTCGTCCTACGGACTAAAACTCTCTGGTTTATATAGACACCGGAGAGGGCTAGGGTTACACAGAGTCGGTTACAATGGGAGGAGATCTTCATATCATATCGCCAAGCTTGCCTTCCACGCCAAGGAAAGTCCCATCTGGACACGGGACGGAGTCTTCAATCTTGTATCTTCATAGTCCGGGAGTCCGGCCAAAGGTCTTAGTCCGGCCATCCGGACACCCCCTAATCCAAGGCTCCCTCAGTAGCCCCTGAACCAGGCTTCAATGACGACGAGTCCGGCGCGCAAGTTGTCTTCGGCATTGCAAGGCGGGTTCCTCCTCCGAATATTTCATAGAAGATGTTGAACACCAGGGTAGTGTCCGGCTCTGCAAAATAAGTTCCACATTCCTTCGTAGAGAGAGTAATATTTGTATCAATCGGATCTGCTGACGTATTCCGTGGCGTGACATCATGCCACAGCCAGGCTCTTTATTCATTTTAGGGTTCTACCTCAGCGCATTTAGCGAGGCGGTTTCCTTGGCACGTCTTGTCAAAGCAGAGATCGTGTCCCCTTATTCCGGGATTCTCATCAATACGGGCGTGGGTAACCCAACCGTGCCATTAACCGCGGCGCTTGGGGGATAAGCGAGTTTTATTAGGCCGGTGGGGGGCTCATAGTTTTGGCCGCCCATATAAGGGGATAAGAATCCGCCCTTTCCATTCACGCCCTCTTCCTCCTCTGCTTATCTGTCCCTGCGCGCTCGAGCTCCAGCGCCGAATCCCACACTTCCCACCTCAACCTTCTCCAACTATGTCAGGAGCGGGAGGTAGATGGATGGCCTCCTCCGTCACGGAGGGACAAATCAAAAACCCGAGGAAGGCCGGATACTTGTCTAACAACATCGCGCACCGGCTCCCAAATGCGGGGCAACTCATCCCCACCCCCAGGCCCCATGAGAGGGTTGTTTTTCTTCCCCATTTCTTCCGCGGACTGGGTTTTCTTCTTCACCCGTTCGTCCGGGGGCTCATGTTCTACTACGGCCTGGATTTCCACGACCTGGCCCCGAACTTCATCCTCAATATCTCGGGGTTTATCGTCGTGTGCGAGGCCTTCTTCCGCATCCAGCCCCACTTTGGCCTATGGCTGAAGATCTTCAGCGTCAAGCCGAAGGTCGTGCAAGGCCGACAGGCGGAATGCGGAGGTGCCATGGTGGGCAAGATAGCCAACGTCACCTGGCTCGATGGTGCCTTCATGGAAACCATCAAAGGGTGGCAATCTGGATGGTTTTATATCACCGAGCCGCGTGACCCCAAATGGGTTGCGGCCCCTGAATTTCGATCTGGCATCCCCACCCGGCTCACATCTTTGAAAGAGACGGGCCTGTCGTGGGGCAATCCGGAAGAGGTGACCGGACTCCAAACCTGCGTCCGAGACCTGGTGACCAAGAAGGTCAAACTTGTCAACGTGTTCCACGTCATGCTCTTCCGCCGGATCCTCCCGTGTCAACGACGGGACTTCAATTTGTGGGAGTTCGACCCGGCCCGGCACCAGACTCTATCCCGGCTCTTCGAAACAAAGCACGAGGACGCCTGGAAGGTGCTTTTCAAAAGCTCCGAGGTCTCCCCTCCCGTCACCGAGGATCGTGGGTTCTGCGCCAAACTTCAAGCCTCTGAAGTAAGCTTAGCTTTAGTCCCTTACGGGATATCTGAATTTCACAGTGTGACTTTATGCGGGATCTAAACTCCCGTTCCTTTGACAGGACTGGAAGAGGACATCCAAACAGTTCGACTGTCCGGCCCCTCTGCCCGAAGGCCCAGTAGATGCACACTTGGGAAAGCTACTGGTTCCGGCACCTCACGTGGTGCCGGAGAAGAAGGCCAAGGAGAAGGCCACGGGGACCCGAAAGAGTTCCCGGCGCCCGGTGTCGTCGGATTTGCCTGACGGCTCCAACGCACCCTCCGCCTCTGAAGATGAGGAGGAGGAGGAAGAAGAAGATGCCTCTCCCCCTCCAACAGGGGGAGGAAATAAGAGAAAGGCCACCCCAACTGGGGAAGCCGGAGGGTCCAAGAAGGGAAAGCCGCTTCTGCCGAACTACGCCCCCGACGCCGAAGACGGCGAGGAGGACTGGCCCTCCAGGGTCAAGCCCCTGGCAAAATCGTAAGTGTCCGGCTACCCGAATGACTTATTGCACTCCTTTATTATTTGATAGCTTCTAACACCGCAGCTAATCATACAGTCCGCCCAGAGCTTAGCTTGGCGATTCGTCGAGCGGATCTCTGAATTCGTCAGATGTGAATAGCTCTTCACTTCCGACAGCCTCCTCCCCTCTCCCTACAGATGGCGCAGAGGTGGAGTCCTGTAGGGGACAAAACCAGGAGGAGGTGGTCTTGGAAGCGCCACAAGGCGACCTTCCGGACTCCCAACCCAAAGGGGGTAAAGCCCCGAGGGATCTAAGTCTGGCCCTAGGCCAGACACTGCTCCAGAACCATCAGTTGTTCCAGAGCTCGACAGGCGGCGCCTTCACAAGAAGGGCAAGTCCACGACGCCGGCGACTTCCGTCCACCCGGAAGCACTGGACAATTTGCTGGAGGCGCTCAACGGCGCCTCTATCGACCAAGAACACCGCACTGTTATGAGTGTGGTGATTCAGAAGGTTCAGTCCGCCAAGAGCGGGCTGACGGAGGCCTGCACAAGCCTGTTAACGGGCTTTGAGGTATGTGTTCAAAAACATATATAAAAATGTTACCGCATAGACAGTAGCCTCTGAGGCTTAGTTCGGTGTTCGGAAAGAAAAGCCGAACTGAGGATCTTAAAAGATATACGTAGGAGTCTAATAGAAATATGTCAATATGGGAATGCAGGCTGCACTGCTGACCTCTGTCGCACTGACTGCGGAGGTCAATGCCTTGAATGAAAGCCTCGATCGGTCTGAGAGCGAGCTCGGCCGTGCCAAGAAGCAGCTCGAGGATAAAGAGGGTACGTAGTACCTCCTATAAATGTATATAGAAATACTTGGTTGCATAATAATAACAGGACCAACGTTAATGTTGCAGGAGCCATGACCGAGGTGACGACCCTGAAAGAGGCGGTTTCGAAGGCCGAAAAGAGTGCGGCGTTGGAGCGCACCGAGCGAGAGAAGCAGGAGGCGCGGGTGACGGAGGTGCGGCAAGAGCTCCAGGCTCTCGTGGAAAAACACAAGAGTTTGGAGCGTGACTGGAAGACTCGAGAGTCCGAGCTTGCCTTGGCTCTTGAGAGTGCCAAGACCGCTAAGGCCGAAGCCCAGAAGGCCCTTCAGGAGATCGAGGCGATGAATGAGATAGCGGCGGGTAAGGCATTCTTTATGCAAAGCAAAACTATAAAAGTTAGTTATCTGCTACTTACCTGAATCCGGAGTTCTCCAGGAGCGTTCGCCGATCTGCCCCATAGTGTGTCTGATGCCGCCGCATACTACCGAGCGAAGAGGGGAGCTCGACGGAAAAAGTGTTCTGGTCTCAGTATGCTGAGGCCGAACATCCGGTGCCCCTGAGCGACCAGCTGAAGCAGCTGGTTGAGCTCCACAAGGTGGCCCAACAGGCCATGAAGGGCCTCATAGCTTGGCTGTGGCCTGGAGAAGTCACGCCTGGGAGCTACTTCGGTCTGGTGCGGCGGCTGGTGGACGCGTGTCCGTGGATAGAGGTCTTCAAGCGCTCCGCTTGTATTGAAGGTGCCCGTCGGGCCCTTGCCCGTGCTAAGGTGCACTGGGGCAAGCTAGACGGGGAGAAGCTGTTGACGGACGCGCCACCGCCGGGCAAGGAGTATCGTACGCCCGAGATGTATTATAATGGCGTTCTGAAGGGTGCCCGCCGCATAGCGGATGAGTGCTCCAAAGATGTAATTTTTTAGTAAACTCGCATTTGTTATCCTGTACGCTGAATCTTTGTTCATATGCGTTAAGCAACGCTTGTTAATTTAAAATATTACCTTCTGTGCGACCATTTATCAAATCTGAGAGATGCAAGTCCTCGGCTTCGACCCCCATGCCACGAGTGCTGGGGTGTTCGGGATAAACCTGAGCGCTCTTGTTCCCATTCTTGGGTCCATCTAGGGAGGCGTTCAGCACAGCGAACCAGGCCGTCGGACTTATAATGCTTTATCACTCTCACTTAGCCATAGAATTCTATAATTTTAAATTTCGGTGAAGCCCCTAGTATTCGGAAGACTGAGTTCGGGGCGCTATCCACGCCTAGGCCGGATAAGTCCGGTTCCTCGCTTGAAACGGCATAAGTCTTTAAGGACTTGAAAAAAACCTCGCGAACAGCGACCGGTCTCTCGCACTATCATGACAGTCAGTTTTAGCTTTCTCTACTGAGGTGTTAACCCAGCTCAACTGGGGCACAATCGCAGTAGTTCTCCCAGCGCTACCTTAGCCAACAATGCGGAACGTAAGGTACCAAAACATGGGAGTCGGGCAAACCCAACTATTGACCAAAGACATGATTCGGAGCCGATGCATATAGTGCTATAAGTTCGGGGTGCCGCACTTGTTAGAGTGTTCGGTCTTCTCACACCACGTTATGGGGTGTTATAAGCCCCTGGTGTATTATCCATACCAAAGTGTAAGGTTGCATAGTGTCATGACTGAACATATTTGCATATAAAAATAGATAAGTACAATAATAGGTAAGAGCTATGTATTGTTCATTAAAAAAGGGCTGCTGCGAAAGCAGAATGATACAAAAAGTGTGGTAAGCAAGAGATGGGAGTATTTGACATATTCCCCTTCAGGGGCAAGCTGCAGGATTGTAAGAGAAACAGGTATTAAACTCGTTATAGAGACCACCTGGACTTTTGCGTGGCTTGCTTCCTCCCTGGCTATTGCATCGTTGGTTCGGCGAGAGTATTGTCGGACAGGCCTTCCGAATAGTTGGGTCCTGAAAGTGTGTGAAAAGGAAAACGGCGAAATAGGGAGCCCCTTAGTGCGGTTGAGCCGCATTCTGGGCATGCCGTTGTTGTGCCCCTCCCCTTATGCCCATGGTATCTCTAAGGCGTAATTATGTACGCGTGGTACCAGTATTGCCGTTTGACGGGGGCCGGGGTTGGGGCTGCACTGCTATGCTTGCTCGGAACGTGCCAGCCGGATTTGTTGTAGGTTACTTCGGGCTCGCTTGACGTTATCCGGACGTTTGGCACTTGGATTGGAGAACTTCCTTGAGAGGCTACTCTGTACTTCCGCTGCCAGGGCCGCCGTGTGCTCCTCCGTTCGAAGAGAGCATTCGGTGTTTCCGTTTACTGTGATGACTCCGCTAGGTCCTGGCATCTTGAGCTTGAGATATGCGTAGTGAGGCACCGCATTGAATTTGGCAAATGCGGTTCGCCCGAGCAGGGCGTGATAGCCGCTGCGGAATGGGACTATGTCGAAGATTAACTCCTCACTCCGGATGTTATCCGGGGATCCAAACACCACCTGGAGTGTGACCGAGCCTGTACAGCTGGCTTCTACCCCTGGTATGACACCTTTGAAGGTTGTCTTTGTGGGTTTAATCCTTGAAGGATCGATGCCCATTTTTCGCACTGTCCTGGTAAAGCAGGTTCAGGCTACTGCCGCCGTCCATTAGGACTCTGGTAAGGTGGAATCCGTCGATAATTGGGTCTAGGACCAGTGCGGCGAATCCGCCGTGACAGATGCTAGTGGGATGGTCCCGTCGATCGAAGGTGATCGGGCAGGAGGACCATGGGTTGAACTTTGGGGCGACTGGCTCCAGCGCGTAGACGTCCTTGAGAGCACGCTTCCGCTCCCTTTTGGGATGTGGGTTGCGTATATCATATTCACCGTCCGAACTTGCGGGGGGGATCCCTACTGCCCTTTGTTGTTCGCGGCCGGGGCCCCTCCTCGTCATCGCTATGTAGCCCCTTGTCTCTGGTCTCGGCACTTAACTTGCCTGCCTGCTTGAACACCCAACAATCCCTGTTGGTGTGATTGGCCGGTTGTTCGGGTGTGCCGTGTATCTGGCACGAGCGATCGAGTATCCGATCTAAGCTGGATGGGCCCTAAGGGTTTCTTTTGAATGCCTTTTTCCGCTGACCCAGTTTAGAGCCTCTGAATCCGGCAGTGACTGCCATATCTTCAGTATTGTCACCGTTAATGCGGCGATTATGCTTGTTGTGACGTGAGCTGCTGTTGTTATCCTTGTTATCCGAATTGCCGGGGCTCTTGGTTATGTTGTTGCTACGAGCTAGCCAGCTATCTTCTTCCGCGCAGAAGCGGGTCATGATTGTCGTGAGGGCTGCCATAGACTTCGGCTTTTCCTGTCCTAGGTGCCGGGCAAGCCATTCATCTCGGATGTTGTGCCTGAAGGCTGCGAGGGCCTCGGCGTCCGGACAATCGACTATTTGGTTTTTCTTGGTCAGGAACCGTGTCCAGAATTGTCTGGCCGATTCCTCTGGCTGCTGGATTATGTGGCTTAGGTCATTGGCGTCTGGTGGTCGCACATAGGTGCCCTGGAAGTTGTCAAGGAATGCGGATTCCAGGTCCTCCCAACAACTAATTGACTCTGCAGGCAGGCTATTAAGCCAATGTCGAGCTGGTCCTTTAAGCTTGAGCGGGAGGTATTTGATGGCGTGTAGATCATCACCACGGGCCATGTGGATGTGAAGAAGATAATCTTCGATCCATACCGCAGGATCTGTTGTGCCATCGTATGATTCGATGTTTACGGGCTTGAAGCCCTCGGGGATTTGATGATCCATTACTTCGTTTGTGAAGCATAGTGGGTGTGCGGCGCCCCTGTACTGGGCTATATCACGACGCAGCTCGGACGAGCTTGGCCTGTTGTATTCGGCCGGGCCATACTTATTATGTCCGGTGTGACAGATAGCATCACGTGAGGCAGGGCGCCCATGCGATCCGTAGATCGATCTTGTTTGCCTTGCCTTATTCTCCAAGATGTACCGGAGGTCTGTTACGTCTCCCCGTACTCTGGTATGTTTTGAGCGGTGTTGGGGTGCGGCTTGGCTTGAGGGCCTGAAGGCCTCTCTATCGCGGCCATGGCGTGGCCGATCGGGTGCATCGTACGCTGGAGATGTAGGTTTAGTTGCTTCCTCCTCAAGTTGGGGAAGCAGCCTGCGCTTCGGGTAGCTCTTGGATGGGCGTTCTAGTTTATACTCTTCGGCCGCCAGGACTTCGGTCCATCTGTCGGCTAGCAAGTCTTGGTCAGCTCTAAGCTGCTGCTGTTTCTTCTTGAGTCTGCTTGCCGTGGCTACGAGTCTGCATTTGAAACGCTCTTGCTCGACGGGATCCTCTGGCACGACGAATTCATCATCGTCGAGGCTTGCCTCATCTTCGGAGGGAGGCATGTAATTGTCGTCCTCATCCTATTTGTCGGCCGCTCTCTCATGAGGGCTGGCTCCTTCGTCCTCCTGCACTGAATCCTGCAGGAGGGGGTTGTCTTCGGCACTGTCCGCGTATTGTTATCTCTGGTGCTGGAATCGCCGTTTTTGCTTTGGCGGGACTTAGAGCGGCGCCGCTGACGTCCACGCTTGGGTTGCTTCTTGGAGGGGTCATCCTCTGTTTTCTCCTCGCCATCCCCCGCTTTAGGGGTGTCCACCATGTATATGTCATATGACGAGGTGGCTTTCCAGTTCCCTATAGGCACTGGTTCTTGATCGTCTCCTACATCGGCGTCCATGTCGTTGATGTCTTCGGAGTCGAAGTCGAGCATGTCGGTTAAATCGTCGACAGTGGCTACGAAGTGGGTGGTGGGTGGGCTACAAATTTCTTCGTCGTCCGCATCCCAACCGTGTTGGCCGTAGTCCGGCCAGGGCTCTCCTGACAAAGAGAGAGACTTTAACAAATTCAGGATGTTGCCGAAAGGTGAGTGCTAAAAGACATCCGCGGCGGTGAACTCCATGACCGGAGCCCAATCGGGCTTAACCGGGAGAGGTGCGGGATTTACGGAGTCTGGATCGGAGTCCGGCACCTTGGAGTCACGGGCCTTGCAAGGGACTAGGCTGGTATCTGGGGTGGCGTAGAGATTGCAGTTTCCGGGGTGGCGTCTAACCGTCCGTCCCCGACTGGCGTAGTGGGCTCCAGGCTAATGGTCGGAGCGGACACCTGAGCGACGCTCTAGGCGTTGTCCGATGACGGAGCTAAATCGTGCCCATCATGATAGTGCAGCGCACCCGGTTCTGGCTCGAATCCGTCGAAGATCAAGTCCCCGCGGATGTCGGATGTGTAGTTTAAGCTTCCAAACCTGACCTGATGGCCAGGGGCGTAGCTTTCGATCTGCTCCAGATGGCCAAATGAGTCGGCCCATAGTGCGAAGCCGCCGAATACGAAGATCTGTCCGGGGAGAAAAGTCTCATCCCGGACCGCATCGCGATTGACGAGCGAAGAAGCCATCGGGCCTAAAAGGCGACGACACAGAGGATCTCAATGAAAGCACCAATGTCAGTGTCAAAACCGGCGGATCTTGGGTAGGGGGTCCCGAATTGTGCGTCTAGGTGGATGGTAACAGGAGACAAGGGACACGGTGTTTTTACCCAGGTTCGGGCCCTCTGAATGGAGGTAAAACCCTACTCCTGCTTGATTAATATATGATATGGGTAGTACAAGAGTAGATCTACCACGAGATCGGAGTGGCTAAACCCTAGAATCTAGCCTATGGTATGATTGTTGTTCGTCCTATAGACTAAAACTCTCCGGTTTATATAGACACCGGAGAGGGCTAGGGTTACACAGAGTCGGTTACAATGGGAGGAGATCTTCATATCGTATCGCCAAGCTTGCCTTCCACGCCAAGGAAAGTCCCATCCGGACATGGGACGGAGTCTTCAATCTTGTATCTGCATAGTCCGGGAGTCCGGATAAAGGTCTTAGTCCGGCCATCCGGACACCCCCTAATCCAGGACTCCCTCAATCACCTTGACTCTTGCATAAAGTAAAAGATAGGCCCTTCGCAGAGGGAAGCAGAGGTTGTCATGTGTTTTTAGGGTTGGATACACAAAATCTTAATGCGAAAGAATGTCACTTTATATTGCCCCTTGTATATGGACCTTTATTATGCAGTCCGTCGCTTTTATTGCTTCCATAACAAGATCGTACAAAGCTTATTTTCTCCGCACTAATAAGGCATGCATATTTAGAGAGCAATTTTTATTGCTTGCACCGATGACAACTTACTTGAAGGATCTTACTCAATCCATAGGTATATATGGTGGACTCTCATGGCAAAACTGGGTTTAAGGATATTTGAAAGCACAAGTAGTATCTCTACTTGGTGCTAGGAATTTTGGCTAGCATGAGGGGGAAAGGCAAGCTCAACATGTTTGATTGATCCATGACAATATACTTTAACTGAGATGCGAGAAAACATAACCCATTATGTTGTCTTCCTTGTCCAACATCAACTCTTTAGCATGTCATACTTAATGAGTGCTCACAATTATAAAAGATGTCCATGATAATATATTTATATGTGAAATCTCTCTTCCTTCAATATTCTTTCATGAATTGTTCAAATGACCAATACAATGCTTCCTAACCGTCAATAAATTTACAAGCTCTACTTCTTAGATGTGAAGTCATTACTCCCCATGGGATAAGCAAATGAAACATATATAATTTCAGATTTATGACATTCAACTCATTCAACCATTTACTCATAGGATATATGTGAAGCACAAGAGTAAATGAAAAAGTACTCCAACAAGATATAAGTGAAGATCAATGAGTAGTTAAATAATCATGTAACTATGTGAAGACTCTCTCTCTCAATAAAGAATTTTAGATCTTGGTATTGTATTCAAACAGCAAGCAAAGCAAAATAAAATGACATTGCAAGGATAGCACGACTCAAGTGAAGAAGCAAAAACTTAGGTTCAACTGATACTAACCGATAGTTGTTGAAGAAGAAAGGTGGGATGCCTACCGGGGCATCCCCAAGCTTAGATGCTTGAGACTTCTTGAAATATTATCTTGGGGTGCCTTGGGCATCCCCAAGATTGAACTTTTGTGTCTCCTTAATTCCTCTCATATCATGGTTTCTCTTCTTTTTATCAAAGGCTTCATCCACAACAAACTCAACAAGAACTCGTGAGATAGGTTAGTATAAATCAATGCAAAAACTTATCATTTTCTACTGTAACAAATCACTAAGATTATTATTTAACATTGAATACTAAATGTCTCTGCATATTTAATACTCCTATCCTCAAATAGAATCATCAAACAAGCAAACATATGCAAACAATGCAAACATAACAGCAATCTGCCAAAACAGTATAGTCTGTAAAGAATGCAAGATTCATCATACTTCCCTAACTCCAAAAATTATAAGAAAAATACTACGCTGTAGAAGATTTATCAGAGCTCATTATTCAAAAAGATTCAACATTATACCACTCTCTGACTTTTCTAGGGAATTTTTGCAACAGTGGTAAACTTTCTGTTTTCAAACAGCAACATGTATACTAGCAAAATAAGCATGGTAAAGGCTATCCTTGACATTTTTATTGAAAATAAAGATGCAAAACATTATTGTACATAACAGCAGGCAAATACTAACAAAAGAAAATGACGCTCCAAGCAAAACACATATCATGTGGTGAATAAAAATATAGCTTCAAGTAAAGTTACCGATGAACAAAGACGAAAGAAGGGATGCCTTCCGGGGCATCCCCAAGCTTAAGCTCTTGGTTGTCCTTGGATATTACCTTGGGGTGCCTTGGGCATCCCCAAGCTTAGGCTCTTGCCACTCCTTATTCCATAGTCCATCGAATCTTTACCCAAAACTTGAAAACTTCAACCACACAAAACTCAAGACAAAACTCGTAAGCTCCGTTAGTACAAGAAGACAAGCCACCACTTTAAGGTACTGTAATGAACTCATTCTTTATTTATAGTTGTGTTAAACCTAATGTATTACAACTTTTCTATGGTTCATACCCTTACATACTAGCCATAGATTCATCAAAATAAGCAAACAACACAAAGAAAACAGAATCTGTCAAAAACAGAATAGTCTGTAGTAATCTGTATCAAACGTATACTTATGGAACCCGAAAAATTATGAAATAAATTGGTGGACCTGAGGAATTTGTCTATTAATCATTTGCAAAAATAATAAACATAAAATCACTCTCTGGTAAAAAATGGTAGCTAATATCGTGAGCGCTAAATTTTCTGTTTTTTACAGCAAGATCACAAAGACTTCACCCAAGTCTTCCCAAAGGCTCTACTTGGCACTTTATTGAAACAAAAGCTATAAAACATGATTACTACAGTAGCATAATCCTGTGGACACACAAAAACAGTAAGGGTAAATATTGGGTTGTCTCTCAACAAGCTCTTTTCTTTAATGCCTTACTTGAAACCATTTAGTTTCTAAATGCTTATGCTTCTTGCAATATGTATCTTTTCTCTATTCGGTGTGTTCATGCAAACATGCACTCCACAAAAGTTGACATGCTCATAAAAGATATTTTCATCATGACTAGTGCAATCATCATTAGTACTATGGATATTCAAAGAGTTCATACTAACAACATTGCAATCATGCTCATCATTGAAAGATTTAGTGACAAACATTTTATAGATTTCTTCTTCTAGCACTTGAGCACAATTTTCCTTTCCATCATACTCACGAAAGATATCAAAAAGATGAATCGTATGAGACAAACTTAATTCCATTTTTTTGTAGTTTTCTTTTATAGACTAAACTAGTGATAAAACAAGAAACAAAAAGATTCGATTTCAAGATCTAAAGATATACCTTCAAGCACTCACCTCCCCGGCAACGGCACTAGAAAAGAGCTTGATGTCTACTACACAACCTTCTTCTTGTAGACGTTGTTGGGCCTGCAAGTGCACAGGTTTGTAGAACAGTAGCAAATTTCCCTCAAGTGGATGACCTAAGGTTTATCAATCCGTAGGAGGCATAGGATGAAGATGGTCTCTGTCAAACAACCCTGCAACCAAATAACAAAGAGTCTCTTGTGTCCCCAACACACCCAATACAATGGTAAATTGTATACATGCACTAGTTCGGCAAAGAGATGGTGATACAAGTGCAATATGGATGGTAGATAAAGGTATTTGTAATCTGAAATTATAAAAACAGCAAGGTAACAAGTGGTAAAAGTGAGCGTAAATGGTATTGCAATGGTAGGAAACAAGGCCTAGGGTTCATACTTTCACTAGTGCAAGTTCTCTCAACAATAATAACATAGATAGATCATATAAAAATCCCTCAACATGCAACAAAGAGTCACTCCAAAGCCACTAATAGCGGAGAACAAACGAACAGATTATGGTAGGGTACGAAACCACCTCAAAGTTATCCTTTCTGTTCTATCTATTCAAGAGTTCGTACTAAAATAACGTGAAGCTATACTTTCCGCTCAATCCATCATATAGTTCATACTAGAATAACACCTTAAGACACAAATCAACCAAAACCCTAATGTCACCTAGATACTCCATTGTCACCTCAAGTATCCATGGGCATGATTATACGATATGCATCACACAATCTCAGATTCATCTATTCAACCAACACAAAGTACTTCAAAGAGTGCCCCAAAGTTTCTACCGGAGAGTCAAGACGAAAATGTGTGCCAACCCCTATGCATAGGTTCATGGGCGGAACCCGCAAGTTGGTCACCAAAACATACATCAAGTGGCACATGATATCCCATTGTCACCACAGATAAGCACGGCAAGACATACATCAAGTGTTCTCAAATCATTAAAGACTCAATCCGATAAGATAACTTCAAGAGGAAAACTCAATTCATCACAAGAGAGTAGAGGGGGGAGAAACATCATAAGATCCAACTATAATAGCAAAGCTCAGGATACATCAAGATCGTGCCATAGAGGGAACACGAGAGAGAGAGAGAGATCAAACACATAGCTACTGGTACGTACCCTTAGCCTCGAGGGTGAACTACTCCCTCCTCGTCATGGATAGCGCCGGGATGATGAAGATGGCCATCGGTGAAGGATCCCCCCTCCGGCAGGGTGCCGGGAAGGGCTCTCGAGAGGTTTCTGGTGGCTACAGAGGCTTGCGACGGCAGAACTCCCGATATATCTTGATATTCGATGTTTTTAGGGTACATAGGCTTATATAGGTGAAAAAAGTCGGTCGGGGGAGCCTCGAGGGGCGCACGAGAGGGTAGGGCGCGCCCCCCTGTCTCGTGGCTTCCTTGATGACCCCCGGCTTGCACTCCAAGTCTCCTGGATCATAATCTTTCCAAAAATCACGTTGTTGAAGGTTTCATTCCATTTGGACTCTGTTTGATATTTCTTTTCTTTGAAAAACTGAAACAGGCAATAAAACAGCAATATGGGCTGGGCCTCCGGTTAGTAGGTCAGTCCCAAAAGTAATACAAAAGTGTATAATAAAGCCCGTAATCATTCAAAACAGATAATAAAATAGCATGAATGCTTCATAAATTATAGATATGTTGGAGACGTATCAACGCGCGCGGGAAAAGGTGTGCTAGTCGCGGGTCAGCACCACGCTACCTGAGGCGGAGACCTCGGTGCTAACCCACGAAGCCCTGCTGCAACACCCATCAGCCTGCAGCCAGAGACCAGCAAGCCCTGAAGAAGGAAGCTCGCCAGAGAAGAAGCGTGGGAGCTGAAGCGAGGTGTCTGTCGGGCTCACCGACCACACAACAAACTCAGGGAGCACATCCAGCAAGGAGAAGTGCGTCCGGGGTGGGCGCACGATCACGGCGCGCCTCCCTTCGTCATGGGGGCTGCTCCGGAGCCGGTGGCCCTCGCCGCAGGAAGAGGTGCCATGGCAGGCACCTAGAGCAACGTCGCTTCTGGGGGGCGCGCGCCCGTGCCCTCTAGGTGCTGCTGGAGGGACCGCAGCATGCTTGCGGGGACACCCACGACCCCTCTTGGGAGGAGGAGAAGTTGGCCCCTCCTTGGAGGCCTTCCCCTTCTCGGCCGCTGAAAATCTCTTCGGCGATGCCATGGGAGCAAGATGAAGAAGAGAAAAGCAGGCCGGAGCAAGCCGAAGGAAAGACAGATGGGGGGCTCTACCCCTCCCACACAATTATAGCCACGTGAGGCCAACCGCTGGCCTCCGCAACCCCGCGCCATCAAGACCTTCTGCATGCCGCATCGACCAGTCAAATCGAGCAGTTGCCGAGGCAGCATGGGAAAGCAGAGTCGCCCATGTCCCATCAATCGCCACGCGTCATCAAGGCTGCAGGCGGTTGGCCCCCGCGGTGCTCCGCACTTGCCCTTTGGCTTTGCCTGGAAGCCAAGTCCGAGTGTGCCTTGGGCCCACGGGCTACTGTCGGCGTCCTGGACTTGGTGGTATCCAGTCCTGCCTGCCTACGGCCCACCACGTGTCTTCAACGACAGCCTAGTATGGCCCAACTTTGGCACAAACATTGCAAGACCCTCGCGAGGGGCCAAGCCTCGTGGGGCGGACGACGTCAAGACCCCTGAAGGAAGCAGCCTCCTCAGGAGGGCTCCTGAGGGGCGGAGAGTTCTATGCAGCTACCTCATGAGGCTCAGCTAACGTGAGCCATGAAGACCAAGGCCAGACGGGCACCAGGCAGGCGCCAGGCTGGCGCAGTGCGCAGGTTTCCTCTTTGGTGCAAGCGAGGCAAGCCGCAGGCGCGAAGTCCCAAGGAATCAGCCAAAGGTTTCCATTCTGGTGCAACGAGACCAAGACCACCAGGACGGCAGGACGGAGGTCATCACCGAGCCCACCGCAGCGTCACGACTAGAGGCTTTTCGCAGGCGAAGACTACTTTTGTCAGGATAGATTGTGCTACTTGTCCCCTTTCAAATCCCGCCGTTGTGGGATCCCTTCCTGCTCATATTTGGGAAGAGGACCAAGGCACTATAAATAGGACCTAGCCACCACCATAGAGGAGGGGGGTCGATCAGCACAAGTAGAGCATACGCCAGCTCAAGAACACCTCACGTCCTGAGGCTAGTTCATCCTCTGTACTTGTTCATCCATAGCCCCTCGAGGCAATCCACCACACCACACTAGAGTAGGGTATTACACCACAATGGTGGCCTGAACCAATATAAATCTTTGTGTCTCTGTGCCTCTTTGTTATCAATGTGTTAGGCCTAGTGAGATCACGAGTAGTTAGGCTGGGGAGGTTGAGATCTCCGCACGCACCCCAAAGTTCAAACCTTTCAGGGGTTGCCGGATCCCGAAATCCGACAATCTCGTATAGGGCCCTATGACTCGCGTCATTCCGGTTCCTCTCCGCCTCGAACATATTATCCGTCCTCTCCTCCATGTGCCTCACCTTCTCGTCTGCCTGCCTGGTTGCCTCCGCCACGAGCTCCTAGGCCCTAGCCTCGATAGCGAGATCCACTGGTCATGGTTGAGGCCCCATCTTGGGAAGATACTTCATCTGCCGCTACTTGATCTCCGAGAGACTTCTAGGACAATGTATGAGGCCATCCCCAATTGCTACGTGGCCATGTTTACTCCCATCACCAGATAGCATCACGAGCTCAGGATCAAAAGGACTCTGGCTTGGGTTGAAGTCCTCGCCTTTCATCTCCTCCCCCCCAGTCTCTGTACCTCACAAGCTTGTTGTGGGGGGAGATGTTGATGAAGCTCTCTGGATGATTGAGATCAACCTTCGAGAATGCGTTGGCCTTCTTGAACGGGGCACTATGGGCCATGGCATAGAGGTCGTATAGTGGCGGCACCTCCTTCTTGTTGTGTTTTGCCTAAAAGAGAGGAACGGGGGTAAACTAGTAATTAAAGCTAGCATGAAGAATGAAATTGCATGAATCGAACCACATACCCAGTGATCCCCATACTCAAACAGGTTGGAGCTCCCTTGATGGTGTGGCAGACCTCTCATCTGGGCACGCTTGTCCCTGGCCTTGTTGTGGGTGCCTAGCCATTGGGGAGAGCACCACTCATCCACCAACCTCTCCTAACAGTCCATCTTATCTGCACACAATCTCGAGGGCACCTAAGTTAGAGAAAGAGAAATTTCAGTGCGACGCCTATGAATCAAATCAAGGAAACTAGTACTAGGACTTAAGAATAGGTAATTACCGTCATGTACTTCTCCTTACTCAGATACTTGAGGTGGCACTTCTTCTTCCGCCTCCTGATGTTAGTCGAGGCGTAGTAGTCTCGGACATCCTAGACCCGAGCCTCGTGACATGTGTTATGAAGTAGGCGCTTGCACTCGGCTTCGAGGACCATAGCCGCCTCTGCTTCGTGTTCCTCAAGACACCTGTAGAAGGTCTGTAATCAAACAAGACAACACCGATCACTAGTACAATCACAAGGAACTGTTGATTTTCAATTCTGTAAAGGAGAACTTACCCAAAACCACTATCTCACAATGTCGGCCGCTGTCTCACACACAACACTGTCGACCATCTCCCCTGGCAGGGCCGGGGAAGCCTGGTACAGCTCCCAGGTGAGTGCTAGCTGTCGAATCTCACCCTCACCAGGCAACGTGACCCACCCCGGGAAGTGGTGCTAGACTAGAGTACCAAGGACCTGGTTGGGCCTGCGGACCTTATCTGTGTGTACTCAACCCCTGCAGTATGACAAGGCCAACACATTAGATATTAATTTGAACAAACATGAAGGCAAAAGGTTGAAAAAGAGTAAATTAATGCACTTACTTGTCCCCGTTAGGCTGAATCAACCACCTCTAGTCGCGGTTCACTGGCCCAGACGGTAGCTTAGTACTACCATGCTGGTAGACCCTCTTGCGCTCCTCAACCCGCTCGCTCTCGCTGTAGCTATCCTTAGATAAGGTCTCGTCGAGATCATCATCATGGTCGCTAGTCTTCGGAGTCACATGAGACGAAGACTCTGGGACCCTAGTCTCCTGGGAGGAAGACTATGGGACCCGAGTCTCGTGGGAGGAAGTCACTGGGACCGAGGCTCAGCGCCCAGAGCCTCGTCGACCCGTGGCTCGACGACCAGAGGATTTTTGTCCCGAGGCTCATGGACTAGAGTCCGACACGGGTCCAGGTCAGACGGGTCCACCTGAGACGGAGCACTCCGATGGTCCGGAGACTCAGCGGGTGGTGGCGGAGAGGAAGGCAGAACAACCTTCCTACCACTGCCAGCGCCCCGTCCACCTCTACCCCTCTTCTTCCCCTGACCTCTCCCGACCGAAAAAGAAGCGCCCGCCGAAGGTGCTGGGGGTGTGTGCATGTTGTCTACCAGCGCCCTCCGAAGTTTGTGGGGGTGGAATAACAACACCCCTCCCACGCGCCGAGGTAGGAGGATCGGAGCGCTCTCAACCCAAGCCCACCATATGTCAACACCTGCAATGAGAAAGAGTAAACAAAATTAGTACAACATAAACATAATAAAAAAATTAGTATGTATCATCATCATGAACATAATAAAAATTTTGGGGTGTCGTGTCGGGGGTCGAGGGATCGGGGTGTCAGGGTGTTGTATCAAGGGTCGAGGGGTCGGGGTGTCGTGGTCGAGGGTCGATGGGTCGGGGTGTCGGGGTCAGCTGGTCGGGGTGTCATGGTCGGGGTGGCAAATCCTCGACCCCTTGACCCCTTGACCCTCGACAGGACACCTCAACCCCTTGACACTCGACACAATACCCCGACCCCTCGACCCTCGACCACGACACCCCGACCTTAGGTTATTTAACTAAAACTAACACTAATCTAATATAATATAATATAATCTAGCTAACTATATATCTAATATATCTATTATCTAAAACAGAAATAAAACAGGAAAAAAATAGAACTCCTCCTCCTCCTCTTCTTCTTCAGTGTGGTGTAATACCCTACTCCAGTGTGGTGGTGGTGGATTGCCTCTTGGGCTGATGATGAACCGTACAAGGGGAAGAACAGCCACCTAAGACGAGGTGTTCTTGTGTTAGGTCGGTGGTTCTAGTCCGAATGGATCCATGGGTTAGTTTCTGCGTGTCCCCTTCTATGGTGGTGTCTAGTCCTATTTATAGAGGCCATGGTCCTCTTCCCAAATATTGAGCGGGAAGGGATCCACCAACGGCCATTTTGAAATGGGATAGCTAGTACAAGCTATCCTGACTAAAGGTGGTATTCGCCTGTCAAAGACTCTGGTGATGACGCCATCTTGGGCTCCACAATGACCTTCGTCTTGCCGTCCTGCTAGTCTTGGTCTTGTTGCACCGATATGGAAACCTTTGCCTGATGCATTGGTACTCCGCACCTACGCTTGTCCCCTTAGCACCAAAGGGGAAACGAGTACACTACGCGCGCTGGCGCCCGCCTGGTCTTGGCCGTCATGGCTTGCATCACGGGAACCTCATGAGGTACCCCTTGCCTTGATCTCTCCTCCTCCCTCGCGACCCTGCCTGATGAGGCCGCTCCTGAGGAGGTCTCGTGTCGTCCGCCCCGCGAGGCTTGGCCCCTCGCGAAGGTCTTGGATGTTTGGTTGATGAAGACGGGCCGAACTGGGCCGCTGGTGGAGCCACGCCACGGGCCGTAGGCAGGCAAGTCTGGAGACCCCCGTTCCTAGAACGCCGACAGTAGCCCCTGGCCCAAGGCGCGCTCGGACTTGGCTTAGCAGCGAAGCCAAGGGGTAAGTGCGAAGTGCCGCGGGCCCCCGAAGCCTGCGGCCTTGGTCGATGTGTGGTGACTGATTGGACGTGGGCATTGATACGTCTCCGTCGTATCTACTTTTCCAAACACTTTTGCCCTTATTTTGGACTCTAACTTGTATGATTTGAATGAAACTAACCCGGATTGACGTTGTTTTCAGCAGAATTGCCATGATGTTGTTTTACGTGCAGAAAACAAAAGTTCTCGGAATGACTTGAAACTCCACGGAATATCTTATAATAAATAATAAAAAATCCTCGCCAAAGATGAAGACCAGGGGGCCCACACCCTGTCCACGAGGGTGGGGGCGCGCCCCTCCCCCCTGGGCGCGCCCCCCTACCTCGTGGGCCCCTTGGATGCCCTCCAACGCCAACTCCAACTCCATATATTGGCTTTCGGGGAGAGAAAAATCAGAGAGAAAAAATCATCGCATTTTACGATACGGAGCTGCCGCCAAGCCCTAATGTCTCTCAGGAGGGCTGATCTGGAGTCCGTTCGGGGCTCCGGAGAGGGGGATTCATGGCCATCGTCATCATCAACCATCCTCCATCACCAATTTCATGATGCTCACCGCCGTGTGCGAGTAATTCCATCGTAGGCTTGCTGGACGGTGATGGGTTGGATGAGATTTATCATGTAATCGAGTTAGTTTTGTTAGGGTTTGATCCCTAGTATCCACTATGTTCTGAGATTGATGTTGCTATGACTTTGCTATGCTTAATGCTTGTCACTAGGGCCCGAGTGCCATGATTTCAGATCTGAACCTATTATGTTTTCATGAATATATGTGTGTTCTTGATCCTATCTTGCAAGTCTATAGTCACCTACTATGTGTTATGATCCGGCAACCCCGAAGTGACAATAATCGGGACCACTCCCGGTGATGACCATAGTTTGAGGAGTTCATGTATTCACTATGTGCTAATGCTTTGTTCCAGTTCTCTATTAAAAGGAGGCCTTAATATCCCTTAGTTTCCAATAGGACCCCGCTGCCACGGGCAGGTAGGACAAAAGATGTCATGCAAGTTCTTTTCCATAAGCACGTATGACTATGTTCGGAATACATGCCTACATTACATTGATGAACTGGAGCTAGTTCTGTGTCACGCTATGTTATGACTGTTACATGGTGAACCACATCCGGCATAATTATCCATCATTGATCCGGTGCCTACGAGTTTTCCATATACTGGTTTACGCTTATTTACTTTTCCGTTACTACTGTTACAATCACTACAAAATACCAAAACATTACTTTTGCTGTCTTTACTTTTGTTACCGTTACCACCACTATCATATTACTTTGCTACTAAACACCTTGCTGCAGATACTAAGTTTCCAGGTGTGGTTGAATTTGACAACTCAGCAACTAATACTTGAGAATATTCTTTGGCTCCCCTTGTGTCGAATCAACAAATTTGGGTTGAATACTCTACCCTCGAAAACTGATGCGATCCCCTATACTTGTGGGTTATCAAGACCCTTTTCTGGCGCCGTTGCCGGGGAGCATAGCTCTATTATTTGAGTCACTTGGTATTTATATCAGCTGGACACTATGAAGAACTTAAAAGACGCTAAGACAACTATTTATCCCTCGACTATGAGGGGAGGTAAGGAACTGCCATCTAGCACTGCACTTGATTCACCTTCTGTTATAAACAAGCTAGCGACACCTAAACCTACTTCTGCTATTCGTTCCAATATGTTGCATGTTATTTATGATGCCACTTCTGCTATGCATGATACTTATGATGAAACTATTTCTATGCTTGATACTACTGTGCCTCTTGGTGAATTTCTAGATGAACAAATTTCTAAGTCTAGAGAAAGAAAATTATTGAAACTGAACACGATGATGTTAGTGATGATGAAAATAGGCCTGCTATTCCTGAGGGTTACCTTTTTAATGCTGAATCTACTGAAGCTATTCTTGCTTGCCAAGATAGTCTTAAACGTAATAGGTTGCTAGTTAAATGGAATAAAGAATCTTTTAGAGGTAGGATGAGACCCGACCCTGCTTTTGCTACTTCACGTATCTGTGCTCCTGATCAGGATTATTATGATTTTTCTGTTAATCTAGATATAATTACTTTGGTTGAATCTGATCCTTTTTATGGCTATGAATCTGAAACTGTTGTGGCACATCTTCGTAAGTTAGATGATATAGCTGCCCTGTTTACTAATAATGAGAGATCGCGCTACCTTTATTTACTCAAAATATTTCCATTCTCATTAAAGGGTGATGCTAAGATATGGTTTAATTCTCTTGATCCTGGTTATGTGCAAAGTCCCCAGGATATGGTTTATTACTTCTCTGCTAAATATTTCCCTGCTCATAAGAAACAAGCTGCTTTGAAGGATATATATAATTTTGTGCAAATTGAAGAAGAGAGTCTCCCACAAGCTTGGGGGAGGCTTCTCAAGTTACTTAATGCTTTGCCTGATCATCCTCTTAAGAAACCTGAAATACTTGATATCTTTTATAATGGACTAACTGATGCTTCCAGAGATTACCTGGATAGTTGTGCTGGTTCTCTTTTCAGGGAAAGAACACCGGATGAAGCTAAAATTCTATTGAATAATATGTTGATAAATGAAAATAATTGGGCACCTCCTGAGCCAACTCCCGAGCCAGCTCCTGAGCCAATTACTGAGCCTATTCCTAAACCAACTCCGAAGAAGAGAGGTGTTCTATTTCTTAGTCCTGAAGATATGCAAGAGGCAAAGAAATGTATGAAAGAAAAAGGTATTAAAGCTGAAGATGTTAAGAATTTACCACCTATTGAAGAAATACATGGTCTTAATTCACCGCCTATTGAAGAAGTATATGATCTCAATTACTTATTTACTGAAGAACCTCCCGAGATCCCGACACTGGTAGTAAAGGTAAATTCTCTCTATAGATATGATAAAACTGAAGTCCCTCCTACTAAAATTGCTAGTTAGTTCTTGGATGAGTTTGATGACTTTATGTTTAAGCAAGATGACTTTAATGCTTATTTTGGTAGACAATTAAAATAGAATACCTTTATGATTAAACGTTTGAGTGATTATATGGCTAATATTAGAGGTGAACTTAAACTTGTTAGCAAACATGCTTCTATGGTTACCACTCAAGTAGAACAAGTACTTAAAGCTCAGAAAGAAGTGCTTAATGAAATGAATAGTAAGAAAGATGATTATGCTGTTAGAGTGGCTACTAGAACTGGTAGAATGACTCAAGAACCTTTGTATCCTGAAGGCCACCCTAAGAGAATCGAGCAAGATTCTCAGAGAAATAATATTGATATGCCTAGTTCTTCTAAGAGGAAGAAGAAGAAAAATGATAGAATTGTGCAAACTTCTAGTGAACCTATTGCTGAACCACCTGAGAATCCAAATGATATTTCCATGTCTGATGCTGAAACACAATCTGGTAATGAACATGAACCTAGTTATAATGTTAATGATGATGTTCATGATGATGCTCAACCTAGTAGTGATAATGATGTAGAAGTTGAACCTGCTATTGATCTTGATAACCCACAATCAAAGAACTAACATTATGATAAAAGAAATTCGTTGCTAGGAAACATGCTAAAGAAAGACAACCATGGGTTCAGAAACCCATGCCTTTTCCTCCCAAACCATCCAAGAAAAAGCATGATGAGGATTTTGAGCGCTTTGCTGAAATGATTAGACCTATCTTTTTGCGTCTGCGATTAACTAATGTGCTCAAAACAAATCCTTATGCTAAATATATGAAAGATATTGTTACAAATAAAAGAAAGATACCAGAAGGTGAAATTTCCACCATGCTTGCTAATTATACTTTTAAGGGTGGAACACCAAAGAAACTTGGAGATCCAGGAGTACCTACTATACCATGCTCCATTAAAAGAAATTATGTTAAAACTGCTTTATGTGATCTTGGAGCTGGTGTTAGTGTTATGCCTCTCTCTTTATATCGTAGACTTGACTTGAATAAGTTGACACCTACTAAAATATCTTTGCAAATGGCTGATAAATCAACTGCTATACCTGTCGGTATTTGTGAGGATGTGCCTGTTGTGGTTGCAAACGTTACTATTCTAACGGACTTTGTTATTCTTGATATTCCCGAGGATGATAGTATGTCTATTATTCTTGGAAGACCTTTCCTTAATACTACAGGGGCTGTTATTGATTGCAACAAAGGCAATGTCACTTTTCATATTAATGGTAATGAGCATACGGTACACTTTCCGAGGAAACAACCTCAAGTTTATAGTATCAACTCTATTGGAAGAATTCCATCGATTATATTTGGAGGTTTTGAATTTCCCCTCCTACTGTCAAGAAGAAATATGATATACTTATTATTAGGGATGTCCATATCCCCGTTGAGGTAACATAGTGTTATTCGAAATTTCTCTGGTTCCATGATTATCGGAATGAGTTTGTTAACAGGACTTGATCAACCTTGTTAGTGGATTCTTTTTGATGAGCATGAGATGGATGAAACTAGAAGCACAACCTTCTGTACCCTCTTTATATTTTCTGTTACTTAGTAGAAATAAAGTAAAATAGTATTTTTCTGTCTGTTTCCTGATTTATCCGTGCAATATAAAAATATCCTGAAAATAAAAGTCCTCAGAATGCCATGCCAATTTAATATGATTTTTCGGGAATATTTGAGAATTTACTGTGCAAAAATCACCGCGGGGGGAGCTGCCACCTGGCCATGAGGGTGGAGGGCGCGCCCTACCCCCCTGGGCACGCCCCCTACCTCGTGGGCCCATGGTGGCCCTCCTCCACTTATTCCTGCACCCATCTTCTTCCTCTGTCTCACACAAACCCAAAAAACCAACTCAAGCACGAGTTCCAGCCCCCGTTGATGTGATTTTCGATCTCCTTGCTTAAAGCACCTCTCGCAAAACTGCTTGGGGAGATTGTTCCTTGGTATGTGACTCCTCCATTGGTACAATTAGTTTTTGTTATAGTGCTTTATTCATTGCAAATTTGTGCTGCATAGGTGACCATGTTCTTGAGCTTGCATGTCAAATTTATTTGGTTCCAAGTAGTTCTAATGCTTTATATAGGCTCTAGGCACTCGCAGGAGTTGTTGCTATCAATTTTATTGAAGTTGGTTCAATTTTATTTGAAGTTACTAAAAATTTTAGAATTATTTTTTCAGAGAAAACAATATGTTTAGGAAGATGTTCCAAGGTGGTTCTTCATGGAAGCAAGGTCCCAGACTTGCAATGCGTGATGCTGACGAGGAACCACCAAGAGACGCTCTTGTGAGGCCCTGTGAATGGCCTTCGGAAAATTTTATGAATCAAGTGGGAATCAAAGAAGAATTTAGTGCATATTTGAGTAACGCCAGTCTTGAGGACTTTGAAGCTGACAAATGCCCCCAGTATCATGATCTCACAAGTTCATTTGTGAGGAGGTTTGAGTTTTCATCTTCGCGTAATTCTCCTTTAGTCATGTTTGACCTTTATGATAAATCTTATACCATGGAATTAGAGGATTTTACTTCTGCTTGCAAACTTCCATCTTGGGGTAATGTTAGGGATCCCCCTAAATCCGAATATAGAGACTTTCTTGCTAGAATAACTGTGAGGGAATCTAGAGATATAACACAAGCCACTATAGGGAGCATTCACTTTCCTGCTATACATTATTTTGCTCTCTTCATTGGTAGATGCATAAATGCTAAGGATGAAGCATGTCACATGTGTTCCCCTGATCTCAGCATTCTCAGAAGCGCTATGTTAGGGGACCAAGCTTATCATATGGGAGCCATTGTAGCTCGTAGGTTGCATCTTAATAGACGTAATGGATATTTCTTTGGTGGAATTTATGCAACCCGCTTAGCTAATTTTCTTGATGTAGACATTCGTCGGGGTGATATGGAGTTAGCCCCTTCTTATTTAGATCTTGATTCTATGTTTTCTCACCAGTTCATTGAGAGGACTGGACCACCTTTTCAGTATCGACTAATCTTTAACAAACGGCATGTAGTCCATATTTCTCTTCCTGCTCCTGCCTTCTTTGATTTTCAGACAAAAGGGAGATATATTATTACCAGAGAGGAGGCAGATGAGTACGAGAGGAGAGAGGAGGCTGCTCGACGCCACGCTGCAGCTCAGGAGGCAATAGCCGCTGCATCACAGTATGACCCCAGCTACACATACGGATATCCACCAAGCCATCTCTGGCAATAGACCAACTTAGGACAAAAGCCTAAGCTTGGGGGAGTACGTATTTCCCACCGACATTACATTTATGTTCACACACTCTCATTGCTAGATGTCGGTGCTCATACTCTTTCACTGTAATGTCCATGCTAGTTTATTTTCTTTCTTCTTGTGTGTTTGATAAACCTTAAGAAAAAACAAAAAAATTAGTTAGTCTACTTTCCTTGCTTGTAGTAGAATTAAAAAGAAAACGCAAAAATATTTCCCGTTCTTCTTTTGCTTGTTGGGAGCTTTCCCGTGTAAATAGTTTTTTATTTCTTTTCCTTTCTTTGGGGGTCGAGAAGACTATATTGAAAATGCTTAGTGGCTCTTATATGCATTATTGTTTATCTAACTTAGAGCCCATATTACTTGTCTTCTCTCTTGAAATGAATGCTTGCAGATTCCAGCTTAGTCCAATGCACGTGCACTCTTATTATTATACACACCGTTCGGTCGTGCGAGTGAAAGGCAATAATGATGATATATGATGGACTTATTGGGATGAGAAAAGCTGGTATGAACTCGACCTCTCTTGTTTTTGTAAATATGATGATTCATCGTTCCTGATTCAGCTATTATGAAGTAAACATATTTGCAATGACATTTAGAGATTATAGTTGCTTGTGCCATACTTGATTAGCTATGAGTTATAATGGTTTACCTTGCATGTCGACATGCTATTAGAATGATTATGATATGGTATGATGGGATGGTATCCTCCTTTAAATGAATTGAGTGACTCGACTTGACACATGTTCACGCATGTAGTTGAATCAAATCAACATAGCCTTCATGATATTTATGTTCATGGTGGATTATATCCTACTCATGCTTGTATTCGGTGTAAATTAATTTTAATGCATGTTTACGACTGTTGTCGCTCTCTTAGTTGGTCGCTTCCCAATATTTTGCTAGCCTTCACCTGCACTAAGCGGGAATACTGCTTGTGCATCCAAACTCCTTAAACCCCAAAGTTGTTCCATAATAGTCCACTATATCTTCCTATATGCGGTATCTATCTGTCGTTCCAAGTAAATTTGTATGTGCCAAACTCCAAACCTTCAAATAAAAATTATGTTTTATATGCTCGAGCAGCTCATGTGCAACTAGGGTTGCCTTTATCTTCCATGCTAGGTGGGTTATTCTCAAGAGGAGTGGACTCCGCTCCTCATTCACGAGAAAGGGCCGGTAACCGGGATGCCCAGTCCCATGATCCAAAAAGATCAAAGCAAATCAAAATAATTAAACAAAACTCCCCCTGGGACCCGTTGAATGTTGGAGGCACTCGTTGTTTCGAGCAAGCCATGGATTGATGCTTGTGGAGGAGGGGGAGTATAAACCTTTACCATTCTGTTTGGGAACTTCCTATAATGCATGTAGTATGGAAGATACAGCCATCTCATAGTTGTTGCATTGACAGTGAAAGTATGCCGCTCAAAATATAATTTATCTCTATTTCAAAATCGAACTCTGGCACCTCTATAAATCCCTGCTTCCCTCTACGAAGGGCCTATCTATTTACTTTTATGTTGAATCATCACCCTTCTTATTAAAAAGCACCCGCTGGAGAGCACGTTGTCGTTTGCATTCATTATAATTGGTTTATTTTGGGTATGACTTGACTGTATCTCTTTTACCATGAATTACAATGTTTAGTCGGTCCTTGATCTTTAAAGGTGCTTTGCATTTATGTTTTGCGGTCTCAGAAAGGGCTAGCGAGATACCATTTTGTTATATCATGTTATGATTATTTTGAGAAAGTGTTGTCATCCGAGTTTTGTTATTATGGCTCGCTAGCTGATTATGCTATTGATATGAGTAATTGTGAGACCTACGTGTTATTGTGAGTATGGTTAGTTCATAATAATTGCTGAAACTTGAATGCTGGCTTTTCATGTTTACAACAAAAAGAGCAAACAGAGTTTGTACAAGTTTTTCTTTTTCTCTTTCAGTTTGTCAACTGAATTGCTTGAGGACAAGCAAGGGTTTAAGCTTGGGGGAGTTGATACGTCTCCGTCGTATCTACTTTTCCAAACACTTTTGCCCTTGTTTTCGACTCTAACTTGTATGATTTGAATGGAACTAACCCGGACTGACGCTGTTTTCAGTAGAATTGCAATGATGGTGTTTTATGTGCAGAAAACAAAAGTTCTCGGAATGACCTGAAACTCCACGGAATATCTTATAATAAATAATAAAAAATCCTCGCCAAAGATGAAGACCAGGGGGGCCACACCCTGTCCACGAGGGTGGGGGCGCGCCCCTCCCCCCTGGGCGCGCCCCCTACCTCGTGGGCCCCCTGGATGCCCTCCACGCCAACTCCAACTCCATATATTGGCTTTCGGGGAGAAAAAAATCAGAGAGAAAAAATCATCGCGTTTTACAATACGGAGCCACCGCCAAGCCCTAATGTCTCTTGGGAGGGCTGAGCGGGAGTCCGTTTGGGGCTCCGGAGAGGGGGGTTCGTCGCTGTCGTAATCATCAACCATCCTCCATCACCAATTTCATGATGCTCACCGTCGTGCGTGAGTAATTCCATCGTAGGCTTGCTGGACGGTGATGGGTTGGATGAGATTTATCATATAATCGAGTTAGTTTTGTTAGGGTTTGATCCCTAGTATCCACTATGTTCTGAGATTGATGTTGCTATGACTTTCCTATGCTTAATGCTTGTCACTAGGGCCCGAGTGCCATGATTTCAGATCTAAACCTATTATGTTTTCATGAATATATGTGTGTTCTTGATCCTATCTTGCAAGTCTACTACTATAATCGGGACCACTCCCGGTGATGACCATAGTTTGAGGAGTTCATGTATTCACTATGTGCTAATGCTTTGTTCCGGTTCTCTATTAAAAGGAGGCCTTAATATCCCTTAGTTTCCAATAGGACCCCGCTGCCACGGGAGGGTAGGACAAAAGATGTCATGCAAGTTCTTTTCCATAAGCACGTATCACTATGTTCGGAATACATGCCTACATTACATTGATGAAGTGGATCTAGTTCTGTGTCACCCTATGTTATGACTGTTACATGATGAACCACATCCGGCATAATTATCCATCAATTATCCGGTGCCTACGAGTTTTCCATATACTGGTTTACGCTTATTTACTTTTCCGTTACTACTGCTACAATCACTACAAAATAACAAAAACATTACTTTCACTGTCTTTACTTTTGTTACCGTTACCACCACTATCATATTACTTTGCTACTAAACACCTTGCTGCAGATACTAAGTTTCCAAGTGTGGTTGAATTGACAACTCAGCTGCTAATACTTGAGAATATTCTTTGGCTCCCCTTGTGTCGAATCAACAAATTTGGGTTGAATACTCTACCCTCGAAAACTATTGCGATCCCCTATACTTGTGGGTTATCAGGCGTCTCCGTTTCCCCAGCTGCCTCGGTAACTGCCGACTGACAAAAAGGCTGGTGCGGGTAAGGCTTGCCTTCATTGCTTTCCTTCGTCTTGCTCCAGATCCCCTTCCTTGCCCTTTGCCTCTGAAATCTCCAGATCCGCTTCGACCTTCTCCCCTCCGACAAGCGATGGCGCTCCGCAAGGCCAAGATTGACGCGCCGCCGGCCTAGTACGCGCCGACTCTGGATGCGCCCACTGAGTCAGAGAAGAGTCTCACTGCCACACGCCTGCTGACGGTGGATGAGAACAATTAAAGGAGGGAGACCGTACTACGGGCTGGCTCCGCCGTGCTGGAGGCTCGGGGGAGCTCTTTCTACCCCTTCTTCGTGAACACCCTTGTCGCTGGCCTGGTACCTCCCTTCTCCGACTTCTTCTACGCCATCCTCCGCCATTACAGGTTGCCGGCCCTTCATCTCCATCCCAACTCCGTCCTTCTCTTGTCAATTTTTGCCTATTAATGTGAGGCGCATGTTGGGTTGATGCCATTCATGGCTCTGCTGCGCCACTTCTTCCTCCTCCGGACCAACGATGAGCATGCCTCGGCATGTGCCAATTTCGTCGCGTATGGCAAGGCCAACGCAATCTCAAAGGCTGGGAAGAGAGCCGACAACTTCCAGATCAAGTGGGTCATGATGGACGCCAAGTGTGTCCACCCACGGTTGGTGCTGCCAACAGTGATGCCCCAGCTTAACGAAGGGTGGGCTCACACCAATCTCACCGATGATCGGGCGAAGTTGGTGCTGGAGAAGATGGCCGCCGATTTGAAGCCGGGGAACGCAAAGGCCGCGAAGCTGACGGGGGCCACTGTAACGCCCCGGATTCGATGCGCCAGGTTTCTGCCAGTTATTCGCCGTAGTTGCCTTGTCATTTGCTTGTGTGTTGCATCTTGCCATGTCATCATCTGCATTTCATCTGCATGTTTTTCAAAACTTGCATCCGTTCAGGTTCTCCCGGTTCTCTCCGTTGTCCATTCGGAGTCCGGACCTCTCGCGCGCGCCCATCGCCCCTCTCAGACCTTGTTTTCATGTGCCGGTGATAAACATTCTCGGAATGGCCCGAGTCTTGCCAAGCGTCCTTGGTATACCACCGGTAGACCGCCTGTCAAGTTTTGTGTCACTTGGAGGTCGTTTGATACTCCAACGGTTAACCGCATAGCCCGAAACCCCCCTTTCTCTTTGCAGCCCAACAACCTTCCAAAGTGGCCCAAAACCCATCTAACTCCCCTCCATGCTCTCGGTCGCTCGATCACGATCGCATGGTCGAAAACCGCTCCTCATTTGGACTCTCCTAGCTCCCTCTACCTATATATTAGCCCCTCTCCTCGAAATTTCGTGGATGAAACCCTAGTCTTCTTCCTCCTCGCACCGCCGGACATGTCCATCCGCGCCGGACATGTCCAGCCTCCACACCGTCCGCCAATCCGAAGCCGCCTCCTGTTTTGTTATACATGTCATGCTCTATCCATCCATGCCCCTGGTTGCATTTATAGCTTTCTGTAACTTGTTGTAATCTTGCTCCAAATTTGCTAAATAATGTTGTTATCAGCCTGTTAACATTAAGTTCAGTTGTTGCCTTGATTGTTGTTAGTGATCCATGCACCCTATGAACTTGCTATTGCCATGCTTAGCTTCACAAACATGCCTTCTTACTGTTGGTTGCCTTGCCATGCCATGTATTGCTCTGTGGTGAGTGTTTCAAGCTCGCAAACATACCTACTTATCGTTGTTCCTGCCATGTATGAATCTGTAATATAACTTGCCATGTTTACATGGGTGCCATCTTATTTTCTGATCCTTTTTGGTTTATGGTCAGTAAGGGACTTTTGTTCTATGCATTTAGTAGTATCATTCCATGCCTTGGTTTGCCATGATAAGTTCCAGTAACATGTTGTTTGATAGCTCTAAACATTGCAACCTGATGTTATTTTCTGCAAAGTCTGAACTGTTATTGTTTGCAATCTTGCCATGTGTGTTTGAGCATGTTCTATTGATTTCTGGAGATAGCTCAGTGTTCATGTTTTGTTATGCTTTACCTGTACATCATGCCCATGCCTTTTGTTTTCTTGTTGAGGTCCTGTAGCATGTTGTTTTGATGCTTGCAATATGCCTAGTTGCTGTTTTGGACAGATTGTTGCTATAACTTGTATAGTGTGTGTGTGTGTGTTGAACCGTTGCTCCGTTTTGAGTGTGCTCTATATGAAACTTGCTTAGATTTGCATGTAGCTTCAGATTATCATGTTGCATCCTTGTTTTGGTGGGTTTGCTTGATGTTTGGGTGCATTTCGCATCAATGCCATGTTTAACTTGTTTTGCTCATATCTTCTAGGCCGTAGCCCCGAACTAAATGAACTTTATATGTAACTTGACTAGAATCTCGTGTAGATCATCTTGTTGCATCTTAACTTGCTGTTTAACAACTTGAACATAAGGTTTATTCAGATCTGGACCAATTTCGAAATTTGCATATGAGGACTTATCGGAATTGTTATATGTTGTTCCCGGCCTCATTTAAACTTGCTTTATGTGTTGTTCTTGTTTGCATCATCCCTTGCCATGAGTAGCCTCATCTAGATTTGTCATGCATCATGCTTGTTGTGCATCATGTCATGTTCATGTGTGGTGTGTTTACCTTGTTGTGTGCTTCTTCTCGATAGTTCCTGTTTCGTTGCGATCGTGAGGATTCGTTCGTCTATGCTCATGGACTCGTTCTTCTTCCTTGCGGGATTTCAGGCAAGATGACCGCTACCCTGGATCTCACTACTATCATTGCTATGCTAGTTGCTTCGTTCTATCGCTATGTTGCGTTACCTATCTTTTGCTCATCAAGCCTCCCAATTGCCATGAACCTCTAACCTTTGACACCCTTCCTATGCAAACCGTTGTTTGGCTATGTTACCGCTTTTGCTCAGCCCTCTTATAGCGTTGCTAGTTGCAGGTGAAGTTGAAGATTTCTCCATGGTGGACAGGATTTTGGTTGGGATATCACAATATCTCTTATATTATTAATGCATCTATATACTTGGTAAAGGGTGGAAGACTTGGCCTTTTGCCTGGTGTTTTGTTCCACTCTTGCCGCCCTAGTTTCCGTCATACCGGTGTTATGTTCCTGGATTTTGTGTTCCTTACGCGGTTGGGTGATTTATGGGACCCCCTTGACAGTTCGCTTTGAATAAAACTCCTCCAGCAAGGCCCAACATTGGTTTTACCATTTGCCTCACCACCACCTACCTTTTCCCTTGGGAGTCGCCCTCTCGAGGGTCATCTTTATTTTAGCCCCCCCCCGAGCCAATGCTTGTCTAAGTGTTGGTCCAAACCGAGCGATGTCCGGCGTCCCCTTGGCAACCAGGGTCTATGCCAACCCGTCGTCTTGCTCATCTGGTGCGCCCCGAGAACGAGATATGTGCAGCTCCTATCGGGATTTGTCGGCACAGCGGGCGGTCTTGCTGGTCTTGTTTTACCATTGTCAAAATGTCTTGTAAACCGGGATTCCGAGTCTGATCGAGTCTTCCTGGGAGAAGGTATATCCTTCGTTGATCGCAAGAGCTTATCATGGGCTAAGTTGGGACACCCCTGCAGGGTATAAACTTTCGAAAGTCGTGCCTGCGGTTATAGGCAGATGGGAATTTGTTAATGTCCGGTTATAGATAACTTGACACCAGATACGAATTAAAACGCATCAACCGAGTGTGTAGCCGTGATGGTCTATTTTCGGTGGAGTCCGGGAAGTGAACACGGTTTTGGGTTATGATTGACGTAAGTAGGAGTTCAGGATCACTTCTTGATCATTGCTAGCTTCACGACCGTTCCGCTTGCTCTCTTCTTGCTCTTATTTGCGTATGTTAGCCACCATATATGCTTAGCCGCTGCTGCAGCCTCACCACTTTACCCCTTCCTTTCCCATTAAGCTTTGCTAGTCTTGATACCCATGGTAATGGGATTGCTGAGTCCTCGTGGCTCACAGATTACTACAACAACAGTTGCAGGTACAGCTTGTGCGATGATCATGACGCGAGAGCGATGCTTGCTTGCGTTGAGTTCTTCTTCTGCTTCTTCGATCAGGGGATAGGTTCCAGGTCGGCAGCCTGGGCTAGCAGGGTGGATGTCGTTGAGTTTCTGTTTTTGTTTCATCCGTAGTCTGATGATGCTCTTATGTATGATGATGTTGTATTCGTGTGGCATTGTATGCCTCTTGTATGTACCCCCATCTATTATGTAATGTTGATGTAATGATATCCACCTTGCAAAAGCGTTTCAATATGCGGTTCTATCCTTGGTGGGACCGTCGAGTCTCTTTAGGATAGTATCGCATATTGGGCATGACAAGTTGGTATCAGAGCCTCGACCGACCCTAGGATCCCCCCTTGATTGATCGTGTAGTTTGGCCATTGTTGAGTCTAGAAGAAAACTGTTTTCAGAGTCTAGTTATATCGGAGAGTAGGAATTCTTTTTACTCCTCAGCCCCTTCGTCGCTCTGGTAAGGAATCTTGATGTAGGTGTTTCGAATTACTCCTCTTCCCCTTCAAATTTTTCTTTAGGATCACGCAGTTGGTTTTCGGATCGTTGTTCCTCAGCTCTTTTGATCTGGTGCATTTCTCGTCAAGTTGACTCGACTCTCTTCATCTTTGCAAGTTCAATCCTCAGTTGTTTTCTTTTTCCACCCGCCCACCCCTTTTCTTCTCGGAACCGAAGTCCGTAATGGAGTATCCATCTTACTCGTGCGAAGTTTTTGCTCCCTTTCCTCAATGATTTCAAACCGGTGTTTTCTCTTCAAGATATTAGTCGATTTCCTCTTCCATGTTGCCTTTGTTTTCCCGCCCTCCCACCCTTTTTCTTCCCGGAGTTTGAGTCTCTTTCTACCATCAATTTCATTCGTGTGGAACCTCTTCAATCATTTCAACCGGTGAATTCTTGTCTCAGTGGACATTCTTCATCTCTTTTTCTTTTCCGATGGTTTCAATTCAAGTTTTTCGGGTGATCATATTCTTTTCCTCAGCTCAAGTATTTTCCCTGCTCGTTCGCCTCTCGCCAGTTCATCCTTCCGGAGTGCTCTAGACATCTCCAAAGATTCGTCTGTGTTCGAATTAATTCGAGGTTGTCACCTCATTCAAATATTTCAATTGTTCCGGTGCTTCATCTTTCTGTTCATCAATCCTTTTCAACGGTGTTTTTCTCTTCAGTGGGCCCTAACCCACAGGTCTTTTTCCAGGATCTTACCTGACTCTTCTAATTATTCCGGAGTTATTCTAAATTCTTTTCAAAGTGTGACGTAAGAATGGTTTCCATCATTCACATGCCTTTCAAGATCGATTTCAAATCATTTTCATTGTTGGCTCAACCTCTCTGCTTTTCATTCTCCCGGAGTATCTCAGTAATTTTGGTGGTATTTCTTGTCATCATTTGAAGATCAAAGAAGAGTTTTTCCTCTCAATCTTGCCCGTTCTCTCGAAGATTCGTGGTTCTAGCTTCATATTATCCTCTCGAATTATTTCAGTATGTCAGATATTCTTTCTTACCTATCCGGAGTATGTCAGGAGTTGTTCTCTTTTCATTGGAGGCCATCATTCGAGTTATCATTCTCTATTTATCCCGATGCTTCGTTCAAGTGTTCTTTAATCAGCTCATTATCTCTTCGTTCTTTTGCATCTAAATCCCCTCAGGCATATTTGTTCTTCTAATTCTTCCCGATGATTCAGTCTCTTTCATCAATCAGTTTCGAATTCTTACGGTGGTTCGTTCAAGATTCTTTTTCTTTGATTATCATTTCAATCCATTCGTTCTTTCAATCCTACCGGTGGTTCATGAAGACCTTCTCAAGTTTGCGACATGTCACTTCTCAATCCTTTTCAACAAGAATAAGTAATATGCAAAATCCATTGCTTGTCATCAATTTAATTTGATGAAGGATAAGCATACAATAATTATTATTCTTATTTCATCCAAGCGAGTAATCCTTTCCTTCGGAGTTTGTTCGTGAGGAATAAATTCTAGTTCTAGGTGTTTTCATATTTTTTTTTTGGAGTTCAAATTTCCTTGGTCATTTTGTCGGAACCTCCATCTAAATAATTGCAAGGCTCATCTTATTCTTTCATCCTTCATTCTATCTCATCATCCTGTTGTTACCGGAGTTCTTCATGGTGGTTCGTCACGATTTACTTCATTTCTCAAGTGTTCATCAAGACTCTTGTTGGTGGAGTTCAAATATCTGTTCTTCTCGCATCTTGAAGTGCAATTAATTCTCAGTATTCTTTTGAAGTGGAGTTTTGCATTTCTTCGTTCTCCTCAGCTATTTAATCTTTCCCACTTGTGGTCGGTGATCACCTTAGAATTTTGAGAGGTTATTCATAAGTCCACAACAAGCTTATTCTTTCGTTGTTGATTTTCTCAACAACTCCATTCAATCCTTCCTTCTAAGTTCTTTTCATTTCTATTTCAATTCTTCCAGAGGCTTTGCGTTGTTCATCTCGTCAAGTTCCATCTCATTGGGTGAAGTTCATGTTCTATTCCTCCATGTTTCAGCCGGAGTGCTGCCTAAATCTTTTCAGTCTTATTCATTTCTTATCTCGTTCTAACCGGAGTGGTTTCATAGTCTATCTGATTCTGTGAGCTTTCGATTCTCGTCATTCTCGTTGTTCCTCTCTTCTTCTCGAGTGCTCTCGATTCTTTGCCTTCTTATCTTGAGTTCTTGTTTCACCTCATCCCTTTTTCCCTTTCGTCTCGGTCCTAGGATCTTGGGACGAGATCTCTTGTTAGTGGAGGAGTGTTGTAACGCCCCGGATTCGATGCGCCAGGTGTCTGCCAGTTATTCGCCGTAGTTGCCTGTCATTTGCTTGTGTGTTGCATCTTGCCATGTCATCATCTGCATTTCATCTGCATGTTTTTCAAAACTTGCATCCGTTCAGGTTCTCCCGGTTTTCTCTGTTGTCCGTTCGGAGTCTGGACCTCTCGCGCGCGCCCATCGCCCCTCTCAGACCTTGTTTTCATGTGCGGGTGTTAAACATTCTCAGAATGGCCCGAGTCTTGCCAAGCGGCCTTGGTATACCACCGGTAGACCGCCTGTCAAGTTTCGTGTCATTCGGAGGTCGTTTGATACTCCAACGGTTAACCGCGTAGCCCGAAACCCACCTTTCTCTTTACAGCCCAACAACCTTCCAAAGTGTCCCAAAACCCATCTAACTCCCCTCCATGCTCTCGGTCGCTCGATCACGATCGCGTGGCCGAAAACCGCTCCTCATTTGGACTCTCCTAGCTCCCTCTACCTATATATTAGCCCCTCTCCTCGAAATTTCGTGGATGAAACCCTAGTCTTCTTCCTCCTCGCACCGCCGGACATGTCCATCCGCGCCGGACATGTCCAGCCTCCACGTCGTCCGG
This sequence comes from Triticum aestivum, assembly GCF_018294505.1. NCBI lineage: Eukaryota > Viridiplantae > Streptophyta > Magnoliopsida > Poales > Poaceae > Triticum > Triticum aestivum. The sequence goes on along the minus strand of NC_057795.1, from coordinate 521,615,190 downwards.
CCAATCCGAAGCCGCCACCTCAGCACCGCCGCCTCCCGCGCCCAACCAGGAGGCGACACGTCACCCCAGCCCCTCCTCCACCGCGGCCCTCCGTAGCCCACGGCCGGCCCGCAGCCGGGCCAAACCGGGCCCCGGGCGCCCCAGCAGCCCGATCCACCGCGCGCCTCCCCGCAGCTCCCCCGATCCAGTGGGATCGAGTGGAGCCCGAGCTCCTGGACCCCGCCGCCGACCGCCCGTCGCCGGTGCCCCGCCGCCGGTAAGCCTCGCCACCGCCCCGCCAGGTCGCGCCGCCCCCGTCCGGCCTCCTCCTCCCTTTGCTCGGTTCTTCCTCTCACCCACGAGCTCTCTCTCTCCCTCGTATCTCGCAGGAGCACCATGGCTGCCCCGATCTCCGCGCTCGTGCCGCCCCAAGCCTCCTCTCTGCCAAAAATGGATCCGCGGTGGCCAACTCCGTCGGAATCCGGCCGGGCCCCGCCGGATCGAGCCGTCCCCTCACCCCCATGTTGCCAGAACTGTCGCTGCCATGGCCTGCTTCTTCCTCCAGCGACATGGATCTCGTTTTCGCGCTGGGTAAATTCCACTAAGTCCTTTTCTCTGTAACATTTTCATGCCATGTTTGACCTGCCATATCTCCTAGCATATTGCTCCGTTTTGTGCGTGTAATATATCAAATTGTTCGTCTCAATGAGTACATCATTTCATTCCATTGCATCATGTTCATTTTAGGTCATCTTGATGCCTGAATCATCGTTGCAAGAGTGCTTCATAATGTTGTCTGCTGTCTGTTAACAGAACAAGCTCTTTTGTCATTTTTGCCATGATTGATGTGTGCATCCTATGAGGTTGATGTCTACATGTGTTTTGATCTATGCCATGCCATCTTTACAGTGGTGTTTGCCATGTATTTTTGTGATCAATGTGGTAGCTAGCACAAGCATGCAAACTAGGCTTCGTAATGTTGCTGATTTTAGTCCATGTTCTGCTGTTATTTTGATGCCATGTAAACATGATGCTACAGAGAGATCCATGCTTATTTTGAGATACTTCAGTAAGGATGTTTTGAACATATGGTAGTTCTCTATCCATCCATGCCCCTGTTTGCAATTATGGAGTAGTCTAGCGTGTCATTTTCGTGCTCTACTTTTGCTTCAAAATGTTTCCTGGCAGATTGTTTACATGATATTCAATTTTGCCAAGGTTGTTGTAGTTGATCGTTACATGCTATGAACTTGTTCTTGCCTTGGTTTGTTTCATAAACATGTCTTGTTGATGATGCTATGCTTATCTTGTCATGCAATGACTTGTGGTGAGTGAATCGAGCTTGTTTAGTGTACTTGTTGTTGCTGTTTTGCTAGGCTGAATCTGTTATTTCGTGATGCTATGTAAACCTGCTGCTACAAGTCATTCTATGCATAATATGGAGATGTTCACTAAGGGTGTTTTGTTATACATGTCATGCTCTATCCATCCATGCCCTAGGTTGCATTTATTGCTTTCTGTAACTTGTTGTAATCTTGCTCCAAATTTGCTAAATAATGTTGTTGTTAGCCTGTTAACATTAAGTTCAGTTGTTGCCTTGATTGTTGTTAGTGATCCATGAACCCTATGAACTTGCTATTGCCACGCTTAGCTTCACAAACATGCCTTCTTACTGTTGGTTGCCTTGCCATGCCATGTATTGCTCTGTGGTGAGTGTTTCAGGCTCGCAAACATACCTACTTATCGTTGTTCCTGCCATGTATGAATCTGTAATATAACTTGCCATGTTTACATGGGTGCCATCTTATTTTCTGATCCTTTTTGGCTTATGGTCAGTAAGGGACTTTTGTTCTATGCATTTAGTAGTATCATTACATGCCTTTGTTTACCTGATGTTATTTTCTGCAAAGTCTGAACTGTTATTGTTTGCAATCTTGCCATGTGTGTTTGAGCATGTTCTAGTGATTTCTGGAGATAGCTCAGTGTTCATGTTTTGTTATGCTTTACCTGTACATCATGCCCATGCCTTTTGTTTTCTTGTTGAGGTCCTGTAGCATGTTGTTTTGATGCTTGCAATATGCCTAGTTGCAGTTTTGAGTGTGATCTATATGAAACTTGCTTAGATTTGCATGTAGCTTCATATTATCATGTTGCATCCTTGTTTTGGTGGGTTTGCTTGAGGTTTGGGTGCATTTCGCATCAATGCCATGTTTAACTTGTTTTGCTCATATCTTCTAGGCCGTAGCCCCGAACTAAATGAACTTTATATGTAACTTGACTAGAATCTCGTGTAGATCATCTTGGTGCATCTTAACTTGTTGTTTAACAACTTGAACATAAGGTTTATTCAGATCTGGACCAATTTTGAAATTTGCATATGAGGACTTACCGGAATTGTTATATGTTGTTCCCGACCTCATTTAAACTTGCTTTATGTGTTGTTCTTGTTTGCATCATCCCTTGCCATGAGTAGCCTCATCTAGATTTGTCATGCATCATGCTTGTTGTGCATCATGTCATGTTCATGTGTGGTGTGTTTACCTTGTTGTGTGCTTCTTCTCGATAGTTCCTGTTTCGTTGCGATCGTGAGGATTCGTTTGTCTATGCTCGGTTCGTCTTCATGGCTTCATCTTCTTCATGGACTCGTTCTTCTTCCTTGCGGGATTTCAGGCAAGATGACCGCTACCCTGAATCTCACTACTATCATTGCTATGCTAGTTGCTTCATTTTATCGCTATGCTGCGTTACCTATCTTTTGCTCATCAAGCCTCCCAATTGCCATGAACCTCTAACCTTTGACACCCTTCCTATGCAAACCGTTGTTTGGCTATGTTATCGCTTTTGCTCAGCCCTCTTATAGCGTTGCTAGTTGCAGGTGAAGTTGAAGATTTCTCCATGGTGGACAGGATTTGGGTTGGGATATCACAATATCTCTTATATTATTAATGCATCTATATACTTGGTAAAGGGTGGAAGACTTGGCCTTTTGCCTGGTGTTTTGTTCCACTCCTGCCGCCCTAGTTTCCGTCATACCGGTGTTATGTTCCTGGATTTTGCGTTCCTTACGCGGTTGGGTGATTTATGGGACCCCCTTGATAGTTCGCTTTGAATAAAACTCCTCGAGCAAGGCCCAACATTGGTTTTACCATTTGCCTCACCACCACCTACCTTTTCCCTTGGGAGTCGCCCTCTCGAGGGTCATCTTTATTTTAGCCCCCCGGGCCAATGCTTGTCTAAGTGTTGGTCCAAACCGAGCGATGTCCGGCGCCCCCTAGGCAACCATGGTCTATGCCAACCCGTCGTCTTGCTCATCCGGTGTGCCCTGAGAACGAGATATGTGCAGCTCCTATTGGGATTTGTTGGCACAGCGGGCGGTCTTGCTGGTCTTGTTTTACCATTGTCGAAATGTCTTGTAAACCGGGATTCCGAGTCTGATCGGGTCTTCCTGGGAGAAGGTATATCCTTTGTTGATCACGAGAGCTTATCATGGGCTAAGTTGGGACACCCCTGCAGGGTATAAACTTTCGAAAGCCGTGCCTGTGGTTATAGGCAGATGGGAATTTGTTAATGTCCGGTTGTAGATAACTTGACACCAGATACGAATTAAAACGCATCAACCGAGTGTGTAGCCGTGATGGTCTCTTTTCGGCGGAGTCCGGGAAGTGAACACGGTTTTGGGTTATGATTGACGTAAGTAGGAGTTCAGGATCACTTCGTGATCATTGCTAGCTTCACGACCATTCTGCTTGCTCTCTTCTCGCTCTTATTTGCGTATGTTAGCCACCATATATGCTTAGCTGCTGCTGCAGCCTCACCACTTTACCCCTTCCTTTCCCATTAAGCTTTGCTAGTCTTGATACCCATGGTAATGGGATTGCTGAGTCCTCGTGGCTCACAGATTACTACAACAACAGTTGCAGGTACAGGTTATGCGATGATCATGACATGAGAGCGATGCTTGCTTGCATTGAGTTCTTCTTCTGCTTCTTCGATCAGGGGATAGGTTCCAGGTCAGCAGCCTGGGCTAGCAGGGTGGATGTCGTTGAGTTTCTGTTTGTGTTTCATCCGTAGTCGGATGATGCTCTTATGTATGATGATGTTGTATTCGTGTGGCATTATATGCCTCTTGTATGTACCCCCATCTATTATGTAATGTTGATGTAATGATATCCACCTTGCAAAAGCGTTTCAATATGCGGTTTTATCCTTGGTGGGACCTTCGAGTCTCTTTAGGATAGTATCGCATATTGGGCGTGACAGCCACGCTCCTGAGGGAGTTCTTGGCGCAGCGGGTGGCTCCGCTACAGGCACACTCGCGCCCCCTGTGGATGCTAGGCGGCGCAAACGACAAGCTTCACTTGAGCCTGGAAGCTCTGGTTGATGAGGATCTGGCCGCAGCTCTCCGCCTCCTGGTCGGGGACGACCAGGAGTATCCGGTAGGTGCCCCTGTCCCCTTGTTTCTTCGCGAGGACGGGGCGCAAGTGGTGGCTGCCATGCCCACCTTTGATGGGCGCGGCCTGGTTCCACTGGTGCCACCCGCGGTCCAGGGGGAGGCGGCGCTGGTGAACGTGTCCTCGGGTGACTCCCGCGGGGGAGGAGGAGAGGAAGAGGACGAGGAGCGCGACTCTCAAGGGGACGGCGGAGACCTTCCCCCCCCCCCCCCCCCCCACGCGTGGCTGACATCCTCCGCACCTTGCCAAACGACGACGTGGCTGACACCACCCAAGAGGATTAGGGCCCGCTCCTGATCCCGAGGAATGGCAGGTCAGCGCTGATCTCCCGAGAGGCTGCCTCTGCCCAGGTGCCACCTGGAGCCACTCCCAGGCCTTCCGCTGCACCTTCCCCTGCTGTCGGAGCTCTAGTGACTACGCCCCGAGCCTCGAGGCTCTCGGGCTTCAAGCTCGGCAAGAGGATGGTGAACTACGCCGCGGTATACCAGTAAGTGTCCATGCTTCGCCTTGTTCTTGATTAAGTGGCCGGTACTTGACGTTTTCCATCAATTGGTTAGGCCACTGCCTGCGGCGAAGAAGAGGAAGGAGAACACGGTGACATTGTATGGGGCCGACTCATCTGTCGTGGCCAATCCTTCGTCCGTGGGGAGGGGAGGTGACGACGCTCATACCTCCCCTGCCCGGTCATCCTCGCGAGGCCTAGACGAGCGCTCTGGTGGGGCGTCAGCCCCCACGGCCCCGCTGGCTCCGGAGGTGCCGACACTTGATGATGTTGCCGGGGTAGCTAAGGCTCAGGAGCCCCCAGTCTCCCGAGCCGTGGTTACGCCGCTGCCTCCTCCTTCTACTGCGTTGCTGGTTCCAGGTCCTTCTGCTTCCTCCGATGTCTTGGATCGCGCCCTTTCCGAGATAATCCAGTTGCGCGAAGACCTCCAGGGCGCCGACTCCCATCTGGCAACCGGGCGTCTGGAACTGGTTTCCGGCTGGCTTCACTCTGACACTTCTGTCTGAGCGACACTGAGGCAGGCCGCGACAGCCTCTGAGAAGGAGAAACAGGCTGCTGCCCAAGCCACAACTGCTCGTGAGGTGGCGCTGAAGGATGCCACGGCCGCCCAAGACCGCTGCAATGTGCTGGAGGCTAAGCTGCAGGATCTGTGCGACAAGCGCGCTGAAGAAGCTCGTGCCCGCCAGGCGGGGGAGGACTAGATGAAGGCTCGGGAAGACACCGTCAAGGACTGAGACGCCAAGCTGACGCGGCTGGCAGAGGTGTAGGCTGCCGAGCGCGGCCGACTGGAGATGCTGGAGCAGACGGTGAGGGCGGAGAAGGCCGAGCTGGACGCCAAGGCGAAGGTCCTGGCAGAGGACAGCGTGGCCTTTACACTCATTGAGGAGAGGTCTCGTGCGGCGCTGAGGACACTCTATGTTCATGGCCTGGAGAAGCCGCTAGCTACCAAGGAGGATGGCCTCGCCCAGCTGCTTCCTTACTTGGTTGAAGCGCTTGAAGAAGTCGTGAACACCGTCGGCCCCATGGCAGAGGTAGAATCTTGCATCCTTTCTTCCGCGGCGCTGACGCGCGTCTTCAGCCACCTCTACCTCCGTGACCCCAACGCCAATCTTGACGAGCTATTGGAGCATGTGGACAGTGGGCGCTTCGCTTCTGCTGCAGAAGCCGTGAAGAGCTAGGTGGAGGCCTTGGTGGGGAGGTTCCGCGCCTTTGCTTTTGCGCCCACGGCAGGCGGTAGTGTTGGTCCTGCAGCCCCGAGTGGTGGCACGGGCGGTGCTACCACGGGGGTGGAGTCCTTGGCGGGCTACGGCAATATCCAAGGGTGAGGGCTTCTTTCCTGCTTAATTCCTGCAATGTGCACCATGCCTTCTTGAGGCGTTTAAACTTGCGTCTGGTATTGTGAAGACAATTATGGTTTGTAATATTTGCTCTAGAATTTTCTTCGGGATTTCGCGGTTTCCTTCCTATTTGCTTTACGTTTCACGTCGAGAGAGCCCGGCCCCGCGCATACCTTACCGCAGTTGGCCCCGACCGGATCACTAGGACGGAACCAAGGAGTGAGGGGCTACGTGACAAGTTAGGCTCCTAAGCCGCGATGCTCAGAAATCCCCCTTGACGCGCAAACAACAAATATGGAGGGAATGTAGGGGTAGGTCTAGTGTTCTACGTCGGCAGAGCCCGGCCCCGTGCATACCTCAACCGCTGTTAGCCCCGACCGGATCACCAGGACGGGACCAAGGAGTGAGGGGCTACGTGACCAGTTAGGCTCCTGAGTCGCGATGCTCAAGAGTCCCCCTTGACATTCAAACGACCTTCATACCTTGGCTCCGCTCGGGGAGGGGCGCGCGATGACTAGGTCTGGAGGACCTGGCTAGGTGGCGTACGCTCGGGCATGACTCGGGCGCAGCCCTTGTGCCCAGCCCCCTTGCGCGACGCTCCCGATGGGAGGTGTTGCAATGAGGCCATACACTGAACTCTGGGCTCCCTGAGGTTGAGACGGTTGTGGGGCCGCCCTCAGTTGTTTATCACCAGCGCGGAGCATAGTGCTTCTGCATGTGTACGGGCATAGCCGCTCCTCGGCAGTGTCGACGGCCAGCGCGAAGCATGGTGCTTCCACTAGTGCGTGGGAGGGGGGCCCTCTGAGAAGAGCCCCGGGGGCGTGTACAGCCCCACCCTGACACGTGGCTTGCACGGCAGGGCTAGAGGAGGTGTATCTGGGCACTCGTGAGCCAGCGTGGGACTCACGAGGCCCTACCTCAAGGCGGGTTGCGCCTGGTCTTGGATCTTGGATAACCATGTGTTCCTGCGAGATGGTTAGGTACAAATGCTCTGCGTCCTCAGGTCCCGGCCCTCAAGCGAGCTCAGTCACCACTGGTATGCCAGGTCATGATGTCATGGTCAAGGCCAGGGGGTGAGGGCTGGAGAGCCAGTAAGAGATCCTGAGTCGCGATGCTCAGGAGCCCCCTTTTAATGCGCAAGCGATTTGCACGAGAGAGAGAGAGAGAGAGAGAGAGAGAGAGAGGCTCGTGGTAGGTAGCAATCGAGCAGGTGATGATCGCAAGTAGATTAGGCATGAAAGGCAAACCAGCTTAGGTAAAAGCAGAACGGATAGATGCCACTGGGTCAGACCCAAGTGGCTTGGGGATGATGAAGTCCGAGGGGCGCCCCTAGCAAGGTAAGCTAAAAACATAGTAAAAAGGGATACATGCCATAGGGATGGACCCACACGGCCTGGGAATGATGCATCCCTAAGGGCGCTCCCAGCTGAAATGAACATGGGGGATGTCACCTAGTTCTGTTGTAGATGGGGAAGGTGTTGGAGTAGCTGAAGATGCACGGTGAGGAGGCCGCTCCTCACGAGCCACCAGGGCCCTGAGACTCGGGAGGCTCTAGAAGTCCATGTGGTTCCTTGAGGACCGTCTCCATCTCTGCTAGGACCGCATGGTGCTTGGCCTCCTGAGCCGCCAGAATGCTCCACAGGTATTGCTGGTGGATGGCAGCCATGTTCGGCAGGACGAAAGGCATGGGAACATAGGTGTGCGGCGGACCCTCGCAGCGTCCCACGCACGAAGGCCAGAGACGCTCCTGAGATGCAGGTCGGTTGAGCCCTGGGATATCGATGCAGATGCACAGCCCAACGTATCTATAATTTATGAAGCATTCATGCTATTTTATTATCTGTTTTGAATGATTATGGGCTTTATTATACACTTTTAAATTACTTTTGGGACTAACCTATTAACCGGAGGCCCAGCCCATATTGTTGTTTTCTTGCCTATTTCAGTGTTTCGAAGAAAGGGAATATCAAATGGAGTCCAAACAGAATGAAACATTCGGGAGCGTTATTTTTGGAATGAACAGGATCCAGGAGACTTGGAGTTCAAGTCAACGAAGCTTCGAGGTGGCCACGAGGGTGGGGGCGCCCGCCCCCCCCCTAATGGGCGCGCCCCCTATCTCGTGGGCCCCTCGAGCGTCCCCTGACCGACTTCTTGCACCTATATAAGTCCATATACCCTAAAAACATCAAAGACGAAGATTGATCTGGAGTTCCGCCGCCGCAAGCCTCTATAGCCACCAAAAGCCAATCGGGACCCTGTTCCGGCACCCTGCCGGAGGGGGGATCCCTCACCGGTGGCCATCTTCATCATCCCGACGCTCTCCATGACGAGGAGGGAGTAGTTCACCCTCGGGGCTGAGGGTATGTACCAGTAGCTATGTGTTTAATCTCTCTCTCTCTCGTGTTCTCTCTATGGCAGGATCTTGATGTATCGCGAGCTTTGCTATTATAGTTGGATCTTATGATGTTTCTCCCCCCTCTACTCTCTTGTGAAGAATTGAGTTTTCCCTTTGAAGTTATCTTGTCAGATTGAGTCTTTAAGGATTTGAGAACACTTGATGTATGTCTTGCCATGCTTATTTGTGGTGACAATGGGATATTCACATGATCCACTTGATGTATGTTTTGGTGATCAACTTGCGGGTTCCGCCCATGAACCTATGCATAGGGGTTGGCACACGTTTTCGTCTTGACTCTCTGGTAGAAACTTTGGGGCACTCTTTGAAGTACTTTGTGTTGGTTGAATAGATGATTATGAGATTGTGTGATGCATATCATATAATCATGCCCACGGATACTTGAGGTGACAATGGAGTATCTAGGTGACATTAGGGTTTTGGTTGATTTGTGTCTTAAGGTGTTATTCTAGTATGAACTCTATGATAGATTGAACGGAAAGAATAGCTTCATGTTATTTTACTACGGACTCTTGAATAGATCGAGCAGAAAGGATAACTTTGAGGTGGTTTCGTACTCTACCATAACCTCTTCGTTTGTTCTCCGCTATTAGTGTCTTTGGAGTGACTCTTTGTTGCATGTTGAGGGATAGTTATATGATCCAATTATGTTATTATTGTTGAGAGAACTTGTACTAGTGAAAGTATGAACCTTAGGTCTTGTTTCCTACCATTGCAATACCATTTACGCTCACTTTCATCACTTGCTACCTTGCTGTTTTTATAATTTCAGATTACAAATACCTTTATCTACCACCGAACTAGTGCACCTATACAATTTACCATTGTATTGGGTGTGTTGGGGACACAAGAGACTCTGTGTTATTTGGTTGCAGGGTTGTTTGAGAGAGACCGTCTTCATCCTATGGCTCCCATGGTTTGATAAACCTTAGGTCATCCACTTGAGGGAAATTTGCTACTGTCCTACAAACCTCTGCACTTGGAGGCCCAACAACGTCTACAAGAAGAAGGTTGTGTAGTAGACATCAACCACCCGAGATGCCGACCACCTAAGGCCTCGGGTGCAGCGGTAGCTTCTTCTTCTTGGGGATGGCCTCCGGAGGGTTCTCATCCTTGCTGCTTGGATCCTCAATTGATGCATCTTGGAAGGCACGCTCGAGGGAGCACACCACATCTCTCTCGCTGCTTCTTGGCATCTTGAGGACGTTATAGCCGTGGTGGGTCACAACCATGAACTTGGCCAGGGATGCATACCCTAGGATGGCATTGTATGGCAGGTGGATGAGGGCGACGTCAAAGTCGATGAGCTCGGTGCGATAGTTGCTGCGCTGTCCAAAGGTTACAGGGTGGCGGACCTGCCCTATCGAGGTGGTGGAGCCGTCAGTAACTCCAAAAAAAAGGCTTGGTAGGCTGGAACTGATCATATGGCACTTGAAGGTTGTCGAACATCTCGACGGATAGGAAGTTAAGGCCTGCGCCGCCATCAATGAGGGTCCCAGTGACCTGCACGTTGCTGATGACTGGGGAACAGAGCATCAGGAGGACGCCGACAGTAGCCGCACACTTGAGTTGGTCTGCCGAACTGAAGGTGATGGCACACTTGGACCACCTGAGCGGGCGCGTGACCTCGAGCTTGGGGAGGACTTCGTTCACCTCGCGAGCGAATTGCTTGAAGATGCGCTGAGAGGCTGGGACCTGAGCTCCGCCCAAGATGCATGTGATAGCACATGGATCCTGGAAGCCCCCAGCCCCCTCGTCCTGATGATGATCGTCATTTCTTCTTGGTGGCGGCAGCGGAGGAAGGCCTTCGTTGCCCTGGGGGCGGTCCTCGCGAGTCTGATCCCTCCAGGAGCCCTCACGAGGCTAGTCCCTCTAGGCACCCTCGCGAGGCTGCTCCTGCCAGCGATCCTCACGAGGTCGGTCACGCCACTCCTGGCGAGGGCCACGGTCATCCCATCATCCTCCGCCATGTCCTCCTCCTTTGCCATAGCCCCGGTCATTGCGCTCGGGGCGTCGATCGAAGCGTCCTTCTCGAACGGCCCTAAGCTCGTGGAAATCATTAGTGTTGTGGGTGTGAAGGTTGTGGTAGGCACAAAAAGGTCGGCTGTCCTTGGATGACTCCGGCTGGTCTCTGCCGTGCTTCGTGTCTGGTTCCGCGGCAAGCATGGCTGCTCCCTTGCGCTTGACGTTCTTGGCCTTGATCTTCTTTTCTTCTGGGTCTGCAGCTAGGAGCTCGTGGAGAGAGAGGCGTCCCTCCTCAGCCCTTGCGCACTTGGTCGCCAGGTTGAACAGCTCCAGGGATGTGCATAGCTCCTCGTGAATGGCCAGCTCCTCCTTCATCTTGATGTCGCGGACGCCATTAGAGAATGCCGAAATGATGGCCTCGTCCGTGACCTTGGGGATCTTGACACGGACACTGTTGAAGCGCTGGATGTATTTCTACAGGGTATCCCCAGGCTGCTACTTGATGCGGCGCAGGTCACCCGCGGCCGGGGGGTGATACGTCCATTTTGCATCATGCTCTTATATCAATATTTATTGCATTATGGGTTGTTATTACGCAATATATCTCAGTACTTATGGCTATTCTCTCTTATTTTACAAGGTTTACCATGAAGAGGGGGAATGCCGGCAGCTGGAATTCTAGCTGGAAAAGGAGCAAACGTTGGAAACCTATTCTGCACAACTCCAAAAGTCCTGAAACTCCACGAAACAACTTTTTGGAATTAATAAGAATTTCTGAGCAAAAGAAATACACTAGGGGGAACACACCCTTTCCAGGAGACAGGGGGCGCCCCCCCCCTATAGGGTGCGCCCCCTACCTCCTGGGCCCCCTAGTGGGCCTCCGGTGTCCATCTTCTGCTATATCATCGCTTTTACCCTGGAAAAAATCGTGGGCAAGCTTACGGGACGAAAATCCGCCGCCATGAGGCGGAACCATCAAGGGCTCTGGCAGAGCTGTTCTGCCGGGGACACTTCCCTCCGGGAGGGGGAAATCATCACTAATGATCCTCTCATCAGGAGGGGGTCAATCTCCATCAACATCTTCACGAGCACCATCTCCTCTCAAACCCTAGTTCATCTCTTGTATCCAATCTTGTATCCAAAACCACAAATTGGTACCTGTGGGTTGCTAGTAGTGTTGATTACTCCCTGTAGTTGATACTCTTTGGTTTACTTGGTGGAAGATCATATGTTCAGATCCTTAATGCATATTATTACACCTCTGATTATGAACATGAATATGCTTTGTGAGTAGTTATGTTTGTTCCTGAGGACATGGGTGAAGTCTTGGTATTAGTAGTCATGTGAATTTGGTATTCGTTCGATATTTCGATGAGATGTATGTTGTCTTCTCCTCTAGTGGTGTCATGTGAACATCGACTACATGACACTTCACCATTATTGGGCCTAAAGGAGGGCATAGGTAAGTAATAAGTAGATGATGGGTTGCTAGAGTGACAGAAGCTTAAACCCTAGTTTATACGTTGCTTCGTTAGGGGCTGATTTGGATCCACATGTTTCATGCTATGGTTAGGTTTACCTTAATACTTTTGTTGTAGTTGCGGATGCTTGCAATAGGGGTTAATCATAAGGGGGATGCTTGTCCAAGTAAGGGCAATACCCAAGAACCAGTCCACCCACATATCAAATTATCAAAGTACCGAATGTGAATCATATGAGCGTGATGAAAACTAGCTTGACGATAAATCCCATGTGTCCTCGGGAGCTCCTTTATCATTATTAGAAGTTGTCCGGGCTTATCCTTTGCTACATAAAGTTTTGGGCCACCTTGCTGCACCTTATTTACTTTGTTTACTTGTTACTCGTTACTATTTATCTTATCACAAAACTATCTATTACCTACAATTTCAGTGCTTGTAGAGAAAACCTTACTGAAAACTGCTTATCATTTCCTTCTGCTCCTCGTTGGGTTCGACACTCTTACTTATCGAAAGGACTACGATAGATCCCCTACACTTGTGGGTCATCAAGACTCTTTTCTGGCGCCGTTGCCAGGGAGTGTAGCGCTTTTGGTGAGTGGAACTTGGTAAGGAAACATTTATATAGTTTGCTGAAATTTTCTATTACTTGTCACTATGGAAACTAATCCTTTGAGGGGCTTGTTTGGGGTATATTCACCCCAACCAGAAGAGCAAAGAGTTGCTCCTCAACCTACTGAACTTTATGAAAATATTTACTTTGAGATTCCTTCGGGTATGATAGAGAAACTGCTAGCTAATCCATTTGCAGGAGATGGAACATTGCATCCCTATTTGCACCTTATCTTTGTGGATGAAGTTTGTGGATTATTTAAGCTTGCAGGTATTCTCGATGATGTTGTCAAAAGGAAGGTCTTCCCCTTACCTTTGAAGGGAGATGCATTGACATGGTTTAGGTTGTGTGATGATACGGGATCTTGGAATTATAAGCGATTGAAGTTGGAATTTCACCAGAAGTTCTATCCTATGCATCTTGTTCATCGTGATCGTAATTACATATATAATTTCTGGCCTCGCGAAGGAGAAAGCATCGCTCAAGCTTGGGGGAGGCTTAAGTCAATGTTATATTCATGCCCCAATCATGAGCTCTCTCGGGAAATGATTATTCAAAAATTTTATGCTCGGCTTTCTCTTGATAATCACAACCTACTCGATACTTCCTGTGCTGGTTCTTACATGCTGAAGACTATTGATTTCAAATGGGACTTATTTGAAAGATTAAATGCAACTCTGAAGATTGGGGTTCAGACAATGGTAAGGAGTCAGGTATGACATCTAAGTTCGATTGTGTTAAGTCTTTTATGGATACCGATGTTTTTCGTGGATTTAGCGTTAAGTATGGACTTGACTCTGAGATAGTAGCTTCCTTTTGTGAATCTTTTGCTACTCACGTTGATCTCCCTAAAGAGAAGTGGTTTCAATATAATCCTCTTGTTGAAGTTAAATTAGTTGCACCTATTACAGTCGAAGAAAAGACTATTACCTATAGTGATCCTATTGTTCCTACTGCTTATGTTGAAAAACCTCCTTTTCCTGTTAGGATAAAGGATCATGCTAAAGCTTCGACTATTGTTCGTAAGAGTAATACTAGGACTTATACACCTTCTGAGAAAATTAATGTTGAACCTAGTATTGCTATGGTTAAAGATCTCTTGGATAAGGACTTAGATGGGCATATTATTTCTTTCTTAGGCGAGACTACTAATATTGCTAGACCTGATACTAAGACACGTAGACCTGTCGTAGGCATGCCTGTTATTTATGTTAAAATAGGAGATCATTGTTATCATGGCTTATGTGATATGGGTGCTAGTGCTAGTGCGATACCTTATGATCTTTATAAAGAAATTATGCATGACATTGCACCCATTGAATTAGAAGATATTGATGTTACTATTAAGCTTGCTAATAGAGATACTATTTCACCAATTGGGATTGTTAGAGATGTTGAAGTCTTGTGTGGGAAGGTTAAATACCCTGCTGATTTTCTTGTTCTTACTTCCCCTCAAGATTACTTTTGTCCCATTATATTTGGTAGACCCTTCCTGAACACTGTTAAAGCTAGGATTAATTGTGAAAAGGATGTTGTTACGATTGGCTTAGACGATATGACTCATGAATTTAATTTTGCTAAATTTCGTAGACAACCCCGTGATAGAGAATTACCTAGTAAAGATGACATAATTGGTCTTGCTTCTATTGTCGTGCCTCCTACTGATCCGTTAGAACAATATTTGTTAGACCATGAAAATGATATGTTTATGAAAGAAAGAAGGGAAATAGACGAATTATTTCTTAAACAGGAACCTATCTTGAAACATAACCTTCCCGTTGAAATTCTTGGGGATCCTCCTCCACCCAAGGGTGATCCCGTGTTTGAACTCAAACCATTACCTCATAATCTTAAGTACGCTTATCTTGATGAAAAATAAATATATCCTATTATTATTAGTGCTAATCTTTCAGAGAAAGAAGAAGAAAGATTATTGAAAACTCTGAAGAAGCACCAAGCAGCTATTGGATATACTCTGGATGATCTTAAGGGCATTAGTCCCACATTATGTCAACACAAGATTTCAGTGGAGAAAGATGCCAAACCAGTTAGAGATCCTCAAAGATGATTAAATCCCAAGATGAAGGAAGTGGTAAGAAAGGAGATACTAAAGCTCCTTGAGGCAGGTATTATCTATCCCGTTGCTGATAGTGAATGGGTAAGCCCTGTCCATTGTGTCCCTAAAAAGGGAGGTATTACCGTTGTTCCTAATGATAAAGATGAATTGATCCCGCAAAGAATTATTACAGGTTATAGGATGGTAATTTATTTCTGTAAGTTAAATAAAGCTACCAAGAAAGATCATTACCCTTTACCTTTTATTGATCAAATGCTAGAAAGGCTATCCAAACACACACATTTTTGCTTTCTAGATGGTTATTCTAGTTTCTCTCATATACTTGTGTCAGCGAAGGATCAATCTAAAACTACTTTTACTTGCCCTTTTGGTACTTTTGCTTATAGACGTATGCCTTTTGGTTTATGTAATGCACCTGATACCTTTCAAAGATGCATGATGGCTATATTCTCTGATTTTTGTGAAAAGATTTGTGAGGTATTCATGGATGACTTATCCGTCTATGGATCCTCTTTTGATGATTGTTTGAGCAACCTTGATCGAGTTTTGCAGAGATGCAAAGACACTAGTCTCGTCCTGAATTGGGAAAAGTGTCACTTTATGGTTAATGAAGGCATTGTCTTGGGGCACAAGATCTCCAAGAGAGGTATTGAAGTTGATAAAGCCAAAGTTGATGCTATTGAAAAGATGTCATGTCCTAAGGACATAAAAGGTATAAGAAGTTTTCTTGGTCATGCCGGTTTTTATAGGAGGTTCATTAAGGACTTCTCTAAAATCTCTAGGCCTCTAACTAATTTATTTCAAAAAGATATTCCTTTTGTATTTGATGATGATTGCATAGAAGCATTTGAAATACTTAAGAAAGCTTTGATCACTGCACCTATTGTCCAGCCACCTGATTGGAATTAACCTTTTGAAATTATGTGTGATGCTAGTGATTATGCTGTAGGTGCTGTTCTAGGGCAAAGAGTCGATCAGAAATTTAATGTTACCCAGTATGCTAGTAAGACTCTTGATACTGCCCAGTGAAATTATGCTACTACTGAAAAAGAGTTCTTAGCAGTTTTGTTTGCATGTGATAAGTTTAGACCTTATATTGTTGATTCCAAAGTTACTATTCACACTGATCATGCTGCTATTAAATATCTTATGGAAAAGAAAGATGCTAAGCCTAGACTCATTAGATGGGTTCTCTTATTTCAAGAATTTGACTTGCATATTATTGATAGAAAGGGAGCTGAGAACCCCGTTGCAGATAACTTGTCTAGGTTAGAGAATGTTCTTGATGACCCACGGCCTATTAATGATAGCTTTCCTGATGAACAATTAGCGGTCGCCAATGCTTCTCGTAGTGCTCCTTGGTATGCTGATTATGCTAATTACATTGTTGCTAAATTTTTACCACCTAGTTTCACATACCAGCAAAAGAAAAAGTTCTTTTATGATTTAAGACATTACTTCTGGGATGATCCACACCTTTATAAAGAAGGAGTAGATGGTTTTATTAGACGTTGTGTGCCTAAGAATGAAGAGGAACAGATTTTACGTAAGTGTCACTCTGAATCTTATGGAGGACACCACGCTGGAGATATAACTGCACACAAGGTACTACAATCTGGTTTTTATTGACCTACTCTCTTAAAAGATGCCTGTAAATTTGCCTTATCTTGTGATGAATGCCAAAGAATTGGTAATATTAGTAGACGTCAAGAAATGCCTATGAGTTATTCTCTTGTTATTGAACTGTTTGATGTTTGGGGCTTCGATTATATGGGACCTTTTCCTGCCTCTAATGGTTATACACATATTTTAGTTGCTGTTGATTATGTTACTAAGTGGCTAGAAGCTATTCCAACTAGTAGTGCTGATCATAACACTTCTATTAAAATTCTTAAAGAGGTTATTTTTCCGAGGTTTGGAGTCCCAAGATATCTTATGACTGATGGTGGTTCACATTTCATTCATGGTGCTTTCCGTAAGATGCTTGCTAAGTATGATGTCAATCATAGAATAGCATCTCCTTATCATCCGCAGTCTAGTGGTCAAGTAGAGTTGAGCAATAGAGAGCTCAAATTAATTTTGCAAAAGACTGTGAACAGATCTAGAAAGAATTGGTCCAAAAAACTTGATGATGCATTATGGGCCTATAGAACTGCATACAAAAATCCTATGGGTATGTCTCCCTATAAGATGGTTTATGGAAAAGCGTGTCATTTGCCTCTTGAACTTGAACATAAAGCATATTGGGCTTTTAAAGAGCTCAATTATAACTTCAAACTTGCCGGTGAGAAGAGGTTGTTTGATATTAGCTCACTTGATGAATGGAGAACCCAAGCTTATGAGAATGCCAAGTGAGGGAGTTCAGGACTAGGGGGTGTCCGGATAGCCGAACTATCATGATCGGCCGGACTCCAAGACTATGAAGATACAAGATTGAATACTTCGTCCCGTGTCCGGATGGGACTTTCCTTGGCGTGGAAGGCAAGCTTGGCGATACGGATATGTAGATTTCCTACCATTGTAACCGACTCTGTGTAACCCTAACCCTCTCCGGTGTCTATATAAACCGGACGGCTTTAGTCCATAGGACGAACAACAATCATACTATAGGCTAGCTTTTAGGGTTTAGCCTCCTTGATCTCGTGGTACATCCACTCTTGTAACACACATCATCAATATTAATCAAGCAGGACGTAGGGTTTTACCTCCATCAAGAGGGCCCGAACCTGGGTAAAACATCGTGTCCCTTGTCTCCTGTTACCATCCGCCTATACGCACAGTTCGGGACCCCCTACCCGAGATCCGCCGGTTTTGACACCGACATTGGTGCTTTCATTGAGAGTTCCTCTGTGTCGTCACCAATAGGCTCGATGGCTTCTTCGATCATCATCAACGACGCAGTCCAGGGTGAGACCTTCCTCCCCGGACAGATCTTCGTATTCGGCGGCTTTGCACTGTGGGCCAACTCGCTTGGCCATCTGGAGCAAATCGAAAGCTACGCCCCGGGCCGTCAGGTCAGATTTGGAAGTTTAAACTTCACGGCGGACATCCGCGGGGACTTGATCTTCGATGGATTTGAGCCACAGCTGAGCGTGCCGCACTGTCATGGCAAGCATGATTTAGCTCTGCAGCCGGATAGTACCCTGGAGGCCGCACTCAAACCCGCTCCGATCTTCAATTCGGAGCCGGCTGCGCAGGTCAAGGACGGATGGCTAGACACCGCCTCGGGAACTGCAACCTCTACGGCGATAGAGCCGAACAATGACCTTGTCCCTCATGAAGCTTGTGACTCCGAGGTGCCGGACTCCTTGCCGGACTCCGAACCTCCCGCGCCCCGTCCGATCGAATCCGATTAGGCGCCGATCATGGAGTTCACCGCAGCGGACATCTTTCAACACTCACCTTTCGGCGACATCTTGAGTTCGCTAAAGTATCTCTCGTTATCAGGAGAGCCCTGGCCGGACTGCGGTCAGGACGGCTGGGATGCGGACGACAAAGAAATTCAAAGCCCACCCACCACCCACTTGTAGCCGTTGTCGACGACCTAACCGACATGCTAGACTACGACTCCGAAGACATCGACGGTATGGACGTCGATGCCGGAGACGACCAAGAACCAGCGCCGACCGGGCACTGGAAAGCCACCTCATCATATGACATATACATGGTGGATATCCCAAAGGATGGGAATGGCGAAGGAACAGAGGAGGATGACCCCTCAAAGAAACAGCCCAAGCGCCGGCGTCAGCGGCGCCGCTCTAAATCCCGCCACAGCACGAATGAAGATTCCGGCACCGGAGATAATAATACAACCGGACAGCGCCGAAGACAACCCACTCCAGCAAGACCCAACGCAGGAGGACGGAGACGCCAGCCCTTATGAGAGAGCAGCAGAAGAAGAGGTAGAGGATTATATGCCTCCCTCCGGAGATGAGGCAAGCCTCGACGACGATGAATTTGTCGTGCCTGAGGATCCCCTCGAACAAGAGCGTTTTAAACGCAGGCTTATGGCCACGGCGAACAGCTTCAAGAAAAAGCAGCAACAGGTTAGAGCTGATCAAGATCTGCTAGCCGACAGATGGACTGAAGTCCTCGCGGCCGAAGAGCATGAGCTCGAACGCCCCTCCAAAAGCTACCCTAAACGCAAGTCGCTCCCCCGATTAGAGGAGGAAGCATATGAACCCGCATCATCAGGAGACAATTCAGCTGACCGACCACCCCGTGGTCGCGGCAGAGATGCCTCTAGGCTCTTCACTAGACCCGTACCCCGGCATCGCTCGAAAAGCACAAGGCCACAGGGGAACGCTCCGGACTTGCGAGATATATTGGAGGATAAGGCAAGACAATCAAGATCGATCTATGGATCGCGTGGGCGCCCCACGGTACGTGACGACAGCCCTCGCGCCGGACATAGTAAGTCCGGCTGGGTCGAACAAAACAGGCAAAGTTCTTCTGAGGTCCGTCGTGATATTGCCCAGTACAGAGGTGCCGCACACCCACTATGCTTCATAGATGAAGTAATGGATCATCAAATCTCCGAAGGGTTTAAACCCGTGAATATCGAATCTTACGATGGCACAACAGACCCCGCGGTTTGGATCGAAGACTATCTTCTCCACATCCGCATGGCCCGCGTGACGATCTTCACGCCATCAAATATCTCCCCCTCAAGCTTAAAGGACCAGCCCGGCATTGGCTTAACAGCTTGCCAGCAGATCAATTGGGAGTTGGGAAGACTTGGAAGCCGCATTCCTCGATAACTTCCAAGGCACGTATGTGCGACCACCAGACGCTGATGACCTAAGCCACATAATTCAGCAGCCATACGAATCGGCCAGACAATTCTAGACATGGTTCTTAACCAAGAAAAACCAAATCGTCGACTGTCCGGATGCGGAGGCCCTCGCGGCCTTCAAGCATAACATCTGCGACGAGTGGCTTGCCGGCACCTGGGACAGGAAAAGCCGAAATCCATGGCAGCCCTCACATCACTGATGACCCACTTCTGCGCGAGTGAGGATAGCTGGCTAGCACGCAGCAACAACCTCAGCAAACATTCTGGCAGTCCGGATTTCAAGGACCGAAATGGCAGGTCGCGTCGTAACAAAAACAAGCGCCGCATCAACGGCGACAATAGTGAGGATACGGCAGTCAATGCCGGATTCAGAGGCTCTAAACCCGGTCAGCGGAAAAAGCCATTCAAAAGAACTGCTCCGGGTCCGTCCAATTTGGACCGAATACTCGACCGCTTGTGCCAGATACACGGCACCCCCGAAAAGCCAGCTAACCACACCAATAGGGACTGTTGGGTATTCAAGCAGGCAGGCAAGTTAATTGCCGAAAACAATGACAAGGGGCTGCATAGCGATGACGAGGAAGAGACCCGACCGCCGAACAATAGAGGACAGAAGGGTTTCCCCCCACAGGTGCGGACGGTGAACATGATATACGCAACGCACATACCCAAAAGGGAGCGGAAGCGTGCACTCAGGGATGTATACGCGATGGAGCCAGTCGCCCCGAAGTTCAATCCATGGTCCTCCTGCCCGATCACTTTTGACCGAAGGGACCACCCCACCAGCATCCGCCACGGCGGATTCGCCGCATTGGTCTTAGACCCAATCGTCGACGGATTTCACCTCACCAGAGTCCTGATGGACGGCGGCAGCAGCCTGAACCTACTCTATCAGGATACAGTGCGCAAACTGGGCATAGACCCCTCAAGGATTAAACCTACCAAGACGACCTTTAAAGGCATCATACCAGGTGTAGAAGCCAATTGTACAGGCTCAGTTACACTGGAAGTGGTCTTCGGATCCCCGGATAACTTCCGAAGCGAGGAGTTAATCTTCGACATGGTCCCGTTCCGCAGCGGCTATCACGCCTTGCTCGGACGTATCGCGTTTGCAAAGTTCAACACGGTGCCGCACTACGCATACCTCAAGCTCAAGATGCCAGGCCCTCGAGGAGTCATCACGGTCAACGGAAACACTAAACGTTCTCTCCGAACGGAGGAACATACAGCGGCTCTCGCGGCAGAAGTACAAAGTCGCCTCTTAAGGCAATTCTCGAGTCCGGCTGTTAAGCGGCCGGACATAGCTAAGCGCGCCCGGAGTAAGCTACAACAAGACCACCTGGCACGCTTCGAGCACGCGTAGTAGTGCGTCCCCAACCCCAGCCCCTGCAAAACATCAAAGCAGGTCCTTCGCGTACACCATTACGCTCTGAAGATACCATGGGCATGGGGAGAGGGCACGACCACGATAAGCCTAGACTGTGGCTCAACCACACCAGGGGCTCTCAAGTGTGTCGTTCTTTTTTCTTTTTATCTTTTATTTTTTACCCACAGGACTCCGTTCGTCAGAGGCCTTGTCCGGCAACAGACCTGCCAAACTCACGATGCAACAGCCAGGGAAGGATAAAGGCTACAACGAATATACAGGTCGTCTCCATTACGAGCATTTTTATACACCAATCCATAGCCTACCCCTGGAGGGGGACATGTTTAACAGTCCCATCCCTTGCTTATCGCACTATTTGTATCGTTCTGCATTCATAGCAGCACTTATTGAATAAAACAATGCAGCACCTTTTTGCTTATAATTGCATTTCTTTTTCATACATATGTTCATTTACGACATGTCGCATCCGTACACTTTGGTACGGTTAAAACACACCAGGGGCTTATGTTTCCCGCATCATGGTGTGATAAGTCCGAACACTTTCACAAGTGCGGCACCCCGAACTTATAGCATTATATGCATCGGCTCCGAATCATGTCTTGGGTCAATAGTTGGGTTTGCCCGGCTCCCATGTTTTGGTACCTTACGTTCCGTTGTATCGGCTAAGGTAGCACTGGGAGAACCACTGCGATTGCGCCCCAGTTGAGCTGGGTTAACGCCTCAGTGGAGAAAGCTAAAACTGACCGTCATGATGAGGCGAGAGCCGGTCGCTGTTCGAGAGGTTTTTTGCGAGTCCTTAAAGACTTATGCCGCTTAGAGCGAGGAGCCGGATCTTGTCCGGCCCAGGCGTGGATAGCGCCCCAAATTCGGCCTTCCGAAGACTAGGGGCTTCGCCGAAATTTAAAATTATAGAATTCTATGGCTAAGTGAGAGTGTTCAAGCATTATAAGTCCGGTTGCCTTGTTCGCTGTGTTGAGCGCCTCCCTAGATGGACCCAAAAATGGGAACAAGAGTGCTCAAGTTTATCCCGAACACCCCAGCACTCGTGGCATGGGGGCTGAAGCCGACGACTTGCCATCTCTCAGATTTGATAAACAGCCGCACAGAAGGTAATATTTTAAATTAACAAGCGTTGCTTAGCGCATATGAACTAAGTTTTCAGCGCACAGGATAACAAAATGCGAGTCTACTCAAAAATTACATCTTTGGAGCACTCCCCCGCAATAGTGCGGGCGCCCTTCAGCACACTCTTATAATACATCTCGGGCGTGCGATGCTCCTTGCCCTCTGGTGGCGGGTCCGTCACAAGCTTCTGGGCATCCATCTTGCCCCAGTGCACCTTTGCGCGGGCAAGGGCCCGACGGGCACCCTCAATACAGGCGGAGTGCTTGATGACTTCAACCCACGGGCACGCATCCACCAGCCGCCGCACCAGGCCGAAGTAGCTCCCAGGCATGGCCTCCTTAGGCCACAGCCGAACTATGAGGCCCTTCATGGCCTGTTCGGCCGCCTTGTGGAGCTCGACCAGCTGCTTCAGCTGGTCGCTAAGGGGCACCGGATGTCCGGCCTCAGCATACTGAGACCAGAAGACCTTCTCCGTCGAGCTCCCCTCCTCGGCCCGGTAGAATGCGGCAGCATCGGACACGCTGCGAGGAAGATCTGCGAACGCTCCTGGAGAGCTCCGAATTCGGGTAAGCAACAGGTAATTAACACTCACATGCTTACTTTGCATGAAAAATGCCTTACCCGCTGCTATTTTCTTCACCGCCTCAATCTCCTGGAGGGCCTTGTAGGCTTCGGCCTTAGCGGCTTTGGCACTCTCAAGAGCCGTTGCAAGCTCAGACTCTCGAGTCTTCGAGTCACGCTCCAGGCTCTCATGTTTTTTCACGAGATCCTGGAGCTCTTGCTGTACCTCCGCCACCCGCGCCTCCTGCTTCTCTCGCTCGGTGCGCTCCGCGGCCGCATTGCGTTCGGCCGCGGCCACCGCCTCTTTCAGGGTCGCCACCTCGTTAGTGGCCCCTGCAATACCCACGTTATCCTTGTCATTCTTTTGCAACCAAAATCCTTTTCTGTAAGGTACAATTTTAATAAGGTGTTACTCACCTTCCTTGTCCTCGAGCTGCTTCTTGGCACGGCCGAGCTCGTTCTCGGACCGCTCGAGGTTTTCCTTCAAAGTATTGACCTCCGCAGTCAGTGCGGCAGAGGTCAGCAGCGCAGCCTGCAATCCCATATTGACATATTTATTATGACTCCTGCGTATATCTTTTTAGATCCTCAGTCCGGCTTTTCTTTCCGAACACCGAACCGAGCATCAGGGGCTACTGTCTATGCGGTACCATTTTATACATATTGAAATTCTTACCTCAAAGCCTGTTAGAAGGCTGCTGCAGGCTTCGGTCAGCCCGCTCTTGGCGAGCTGCACCTTCTGAATCACCGCACTCATAACGGTGCGGTGTTCCTCTTCGATGGAGGCGCCATTGAGCGCCTCCAGCAAGCTATCCGGCGCCTCCGGTTGGACGGAGGCTGCCGGCGTCACGGTCTTGCCCTTCTTACGAAGGGGTCGCCCGCCGGACTCCGGAGCCACTGTGGGTTCCGGGGCCGAGTCCGGTGCAAAGTCCGGGAGGTTGTCCTGCGACACCTCCGGGGCCCTCTCCTCCTGGTGGGTCCCTTCCTGGGATCCCACCTCGGCATCGTCCGCGTCACGGGGGGTGGAGGCAGTCGGAAGAGAATCCATATCCGACGCACCTAAGGACCCGCTCGATGAAGCGGGAAGATCATCCTTAGGCGGACTGCAGGGTTGTATGCGGCATTAGAAAGACATTATGTGGCGAAAAATATAAACCTTGAAGTTATTCGGGAGTCCGGATACTTACGATCTCGCCAGGGGCTTGGCCCTTGGAGGCCAGTCCTCGTCGTCGTCACTGGCGTTGGCGGAGCAGTCCGGGGGAAGAGTTTTTCCCTTCTTGGACCCTTCGGCCTCCCTTGTTGGGGAGGCCTTCCTTTTCTTCCCTCCCCCCGCTGGGGGAGAGGCTTTCTTCTTCTCCTCCTCGCCTTGGTGGGAGGAGTCGGCCTCGGATTCATCATCCGATAGCACCTGAAAACGGGAACTCTTCCGAGTCCCCGTGGCCTTCTTCTTGGCCTTCTTCTCCGGCACCACGTGGGGTGCCGGAGCCAGCAGCCCCGTTAGGCGGGCGTCCGCTGGGTCCTCTGGCAATGGGGCCGGACAGATAGTCCGTTCGGCCTTCGCCAGCCAGTCCTGTCAAAGGTAAAGGGAGTTTAGATCCCGCATAGAGTCAAACTATGGAAAACAAGTGGCAAAATCACTTACCTCGTCAGCTGGACGCTGCGAGCGGAATCCGCGATCTTCGGTAGCGGATGCGGGAGCCTCGGCGCCCTTGAACAGCACCTTCCAGACATCTTCGTACGTAGTGTCGAAGAGCCCGCTCAGAGTCTGGTGCTGCGCCGGATCGAACTCCCACATGTTGAAGCCCCGTCGTTGGCACGGGAGAATCCGGCGGATGAGCATGACCTGGACTACGTTGACAAGCTTGAGCTTCTTGTCCACCAGCTTCTGGATACAGGCTTGGAGTCCGGTCAGCTCCTCCGAATCCCCCCAGATCCGGCCACTCTCTTTCCAGGAGGTGAGCCGTGTAGGGATGCCGGATCTGAATTCGGGGGCCGCTGCCCAATCAGGGTCACGCGGCTCGGTGATGTAGAACCACCCCGATTGCCACCCCTTAATGGTTTCCACGAAAGTGCCCTCCAGCCACGTAACGTGGGACATCCTGCCCACCATGGCGCCTCCGCACTCCGCTTGGCTGCCCTTCACAACCTTCGGCTTGACACTGAAGGTCTTGAGCCACAAGCCGAAGTGGGGCTGGATGCAGAGGAAGGCCTCGCACACGACGATAAACGCCGAGATGTTGAGGATGAAATTCGGGGCCAGATCATGGAAATCTAGGCCGTAGTAGAACATGAGCCCCCGGACAAAGGGATGAAGTGGGAAGCCCAGTCCGCGGAGGAAATGGGGAAGAAATACTACCCTCTCATGGGGCCTGGGGGTGGGGATGAGCTCTCCCTCGTCGGGGAGCCGGTGCGCGATGTCGCTGGACAAATATCCGGCGTCGCGCAGCTTCTGGATCTGCCCCTCCGTGACGGAGGAGGCCATCCACTTGCCTCCCGCTCCGGACATAGTTGGAGAAGGTTGAGGTGAGAAGTGCGGACTTGGGCGCTGGAGCTCGAGTTCGCGGAGATGGATAAGCCAAGGAGGAAGAAGGCGCAGGTAAAAGGGTTGGATCTTTATCCCCTTATATGGGCGGACAAAAACATGTGTCCCCACCGGCCTGGTAAAACTCGCTTATCTCCCAAGCGTCACAATCAATGGCGCGGTTGGGTTACCCACGTCCGTATTGATGGGAATCCCGGAATAAGGGGAACACGATCTCTGCTTCGACAAGACGTGCCAAGGAAACCGCTTCGCTAAACGCGCGGAGGTGGAACAATAAAAACAATTTGAGTAAAGGCTTGGTAGTGGTGTGACGTCACGCCACAAAATACGTCAGCAGATTGAACTTGTGTAATATTATTCTCTCTACGGTGGTACGTGGAATTTATTTTTGCAGAGCCGGACACTATCCTGGTGTTCACAATCTTCTATAAATTATTCGGAGGAAGAACCCTCCTTGCAATGCCGAAGACAACATGCGCGCCGGACTCGTCGTCATTGAAGCCTGGTTCAGGGGCTACTGAGGGAGTTCCGGACTAGGGGGTGTCCGGATAGCCGAACTATCATCATCGGCCGGACTCCAAGACTATGAAGATACAAGATTGAAGACTTCGTCCCGTGTCCGGATGGGAATTTCCTTGGCGTGGAAGGCAAGCTTGGCGATACGGATATGTAGATTTCCTACCATTGTAACCGACTCTGTGTAACCCTAGCCCTCTCCGGTGTCTAGATAAACCGGATGGCTTTAGTCCATAGGACGAACAACAATCATACCATAGGCTAGCTTTTAGGGTTTAGCCTCCTTGATCTCGTGGTAGATCCACTCTTGTAACACACATCATCAATATTAATCAAGCAGGACGTAGGGTTTTACCTCCATCAAGAGGGCCCAAACCTGGGTAAAACATCGTGTCCCTTGTCTCCTGTTACCATCCGCCTAGACACACAGTTCGGGACCCCCTACCCGAGATCCGCCGGTTTTGACACCGACACCATGCTATTCAAAGAAAAAGTCAAACACTGGCATGATAAGAGGATACAAAAGCATGAGTTTAACATAGGAGACTATGTATTATTATTCAATTCTCGTCTAAGATTTTTTGCAGGAAAGCTTCTCTCTAAATGGGAAGGCCCCTACGTTATCGAGGAGGTCTATCGTTCTGGTGCCATAAAAATCAACAACTTCGAAGGCACAAGTCCGAGGGTGGTAAACGGTCAAAGAATTAAGCATTATATTTTAGGTAATCCTATTAATGTTGAAACTAATATTGTTGAAACCGTAACCCCGGAGGAATACATAAGGGACACTTTCCAGAACATTCCAAACTCCGAAAAGGAATAGGTATGTGGTACGGTAAGTAAACCGACTCCAAAACAACTCCAATGGCATTTGTTATCAGTTTTGGATTATTTAAGAATTTTAGGAAGGAAGAAGTAGTCCGAAAGGGACACGAGGCTCCCACGAGAGTGGAGGGCGCCCCCCCCCCCCTTACTGGGCGCGCCACCCTGTCTCGTGGACACCTCATGTGCCTCCCGGACTCTGTTTTCTTGCATATTACGTATTTTGGTCGGTAAAATTTCATTATATATTCTCCCGAAGGTTTTGACCACCGTATCATGCAAATATCCTATGTTTTCGTTTCGAGCTATTCCTGTTGCAGATTTGGAATACGATGTCGTCCCAAGATTCAGAGGGGGAGAGCTGCATGGCTGATTATATCGCAAACCCAAAAGTATATGGGGATGTGGAACACTATGGCTGGACCACAGAGGAAGAAGAAGACTATGATCCAAAGGGGAAGGAGGAGACAAGCTCCGATGAAGAGGATGATCCACTACCTCAACCTGGTGATATGCATGTGGAGTTCAAGAAGTCAAGCCTCCCTAAGGTCCAATCTATCCCACCATGTTTTTTGCAGGACAGCAAGGCAGCACTTTGCAAAAAGATAATGAAACTTGCGCTCGAGAATGAGGATCTGAGGGAGAAAAATTTTAGCCTCAGACGCAAGCTAGAGAAGAAAAATGCAACAACTCCTACTTCACCACCTATGAGGACATAATCACATGGGTATGGGACTCCCCCTTGGCAACTGCCAAGCTTGGGGGAGGTGCCCAGGTATCGTATCACCATCACACTCCTATATTTACCGTTTTATTTAGCTCGATCCTTTTAGTAGTATATTGATCTAGTAGATTGAAGTTTTGATATCAAGTAGTTTTGAGTTTTGCTTAGTGATCTCTTTCTGTAATCGAGTCCGTGAGTTATCTATAATAAAGATTAGTGTTGAGTCAAGGGCTTTTGCTTTGCTGCTATGATCCTGAGAAAAATAAAAGAATAAAAGAGTTCATATTGATCTTATGGATAGTAATAACTTCACAGATAGAAAGTATGTGGCATAAAGGTTCTTGAGAGTTGATAAACGTAGTTTTGGTCATCGTTGCAATTAATAGGAAGTAATAAGGGAAGAGAGGTTCACATATAAATACACTATCTTGGACATCTTTTATGATTGTGAGCACTCATTAAGTATGACATGCTAAAAGAGTTGACGATGGACAAGGAAGACAATGTAATAGTTTATGTTTTCTGACATCTCAGTTAAAGTATGTTGTCATTGACCTTCCGAACATGTTGAGCTTGCCTTTCCCCCTCATGCTAGCCAAATTCCCAGCACCAAGTAGAAATACTACTTGTGCTTCCAAATACCCTTAAACCCAGTTTTGTCATGAGAGTCCACCATATCTACCTATGGATTGAGTAAGATCCTTCAAGTAAGTTGTCATCAGTGCAAGCAATAAAAATTGCTCCTTAAATATGCATGACTTATTAGTGCGCAGAAAATAAGATTTATACGATCTTGTTATGGAAGCAATAAAAGCGACGGACGGCATAATAAAGGTCCATACACAAGTGACATATAAAGTGACGTTCTTTCGAACTAAGATTTTGTGTATCCAACCCTAAAAGCGCATGACAACCTCGACTTCCCTCTGCGAAGGTCCTATCTTTTACTTCATGTTCTTACTTTATGCTTTTATTTTGTGCTTGAGTCAAGGTGATCTTCACCTTTCCCTTTTTCATTTTATCCTTTGGCAAGCTCCTCGTGTTTTAAAGATAGTGATATACATATCCAATTGGATGTTTGTTAGCATGGGCTATTATTGTTGACATCACCTAAAGGTGAATACGTTGGGAGGCAACAAAATAAGCCCCTATCTTTCTCAGTGTCCTTTTGAAACTCCATAACCACAAGTATTGCGTGAGTGTTAGCATTTGTAGAAGACTATATGATAGTTGAGTATGTGGACTTGCTGAAAAGCTCTATTATTGACTCTTTCTGAGGTTATGATAAATTGCAATTGCCTCAATGACTGAGATTATAGTTTGTTAGTTCTTAATGAAGTTTGTGAACCATACTTGATATTGTGAATTGATTGTTACTTGAGCATAAGAAATTATATAATGGAATATTTATATGTTGTTGTTATAAGAATGATCATGATGCCCTCATGTACGTATTTTATTTTTATCGACAACTCTATCTCTAAACATGTGGACATATTTTTCGTTAACGGCTTCCACTTGAGGACAAGCGAGGTCTAAGCTTGGGGGAGTTGATACGTCCATTTTGCATCATGCTTTTATATCAATATTCATTGCATTATGGGTTGTTATTACATAATATATCTCAGTACTTATGGCTATTCTCTCTTATTTTACAAGGTTTACCATCAAGAGGGGGAATGCTGGCAGCTGGAATTCTAGCTGGAAAAGGAGCAAACGTTGGAAACCTATTCTGCACAACTCCAAAAGTCCTGAAACTCCACGAAACAACCTTTTGGAATTAATAAGAATTTCTAAGCGAAAGAAATACACCAGGGGGACCACACCCTTTCCAGGATACAGGGGGGCGCCCCCCCCCCCCCTATAGGGCGCGCCCCCTATCTCCTGGGCCCCCCGTGGGCCTCCGGTGTCCATCTTCTGCTATATCATCGCTTTTACCCTGGAAGAAATTGTGGGCAAGCTTAAGGGATGAAACTCCGCCGCCACGAGGCGGAACCTTGGCGGAACCATCTAGGGCTCTGGCAGAGCTGTTCTGTCGGGGACACTTCCCTCCGGGAGGGGGAAATCATCACCAACGATCCTCTCATCAGGAGGGGGTCAATCTCCATAAACATCTTCATGAGCACCATCTCCTCTCAAACCCTAGTTCATCTCTTGTATCCAATCTTGTATCCAAAACCACAAATTGGTACCTGTGGGTTGCTAGTAGTGTTGATTACTCCCTGTAGTTGATACTTATTGGTTTACTTGGTGGAAGATCATATGTTCAGATCCTTAATGCATATTATTACACCTCTGATTATGAACATGAATATGCTTTGTGAGTAGTTACGTTTGTTCCTGAGGAGATGGGTGAAGTCTTGCTATTAGTGGTCATGTGAATTTGGTATTCGTTCGATATTTCGATGAGATGTATGTTGTCTTCTCCTCTAGTGGTGTCATGTGAACGTCGACTACATGACACTTCACCATTATTGGGCCTAGAGGAGGGCATAGGGAAGTAATAAGTAGATGATGGGTTGCTAGAGTGACAGAAGCTTAAACCCTAGTTTATGCGTTGCTTCGTTAGGGGCTGATTTCGATCCACATGTTTCATGCTATGGTTAGGTTTACCTTAATACTTTTGTTGTAGTTGCGGATGCTTGCAATAGGGGTTAATCATAAGTGGGATGCTTGTCCAAGTAAGGGAAGTACCCAAGCACCGGTCCACCCACATATCAAATTATCAAAGTACCAAACGCGAATCATATGAGCGTGATGAAAACTAGCTTGACAATAATTCCCATGTGTCCTCGGGAGCTCCTTTATCATTATTAGAAGTTGTCCAGGCTTATCCTTTGCTACATAAAGGATTGGTCCACCTTGATGCACCTTATTTACTTTGTTTACTTGTTACTCGTTACTATTTATCTTATCACAAAACTATCTATTACCTACAGTTTCAGTGCTTGCAGAGAAAACCTTACTGAAAACCGCTTATTATTTCCTTCTGCTCCTTGTTGGGTTCGACACTCTTACTTATCGAAATTACTACGATAGATCCCCTACACTTGTGGGTCATCAGGGGGCAGTCGCGAGTGCCCTGGAAGTTGGCGATGAAGCGACTACATATCTCGTCCCAGGAAGAGATCGAGCCGGGAGGCAGGTTCAGGAGACGGGATCGGGCTCCGTCCTTGAGCTCCATGGGAAACCAATTCTCCATAACTTTCTCATCGCCTTTGGCCGCCTCTATGCTCAGCTCATAGAGCTGTAAGAACTCTTCGAGGTCGGGGGTGTCATCGTAGCGAGGAGGCAGGTCCGGCTTGAACTTGCCCGGCCAAGCGACGCTGCGCAGCTCGGGAGTGAAGGCGCGGCAGCCTGCTGTGGCCACCAGAGCCCCTTGCTGCCGTGGAGCTTGCTCGTGATGATGCCCGCGCGCCACTGCCATTGGCAGTACGCAGTCTTGCCGTGCCGGTGCATGGAGCATGGGGGTGCCTTCTCGGGGCCGAGGATTTCTTGACAGCTTCTTTCTTCTCGCGCGGGCGCCGGGCATGGTGGGTCACGCCCGGGGGCCGCGCGCCTTTGAGCCAGGGTGTCGTCTTGGGGCTGAGGTGGTGGAGGCGCTCCTTGAGCCACGCCGCCCGTACTCGGTGGCGGGTGAGGTAGCAAGATGGACGGCACAAGACAGCCCCCTGCGGCGCTGACGAGGTCGGTGATGCGGGTGAGCCAATCCTCGTAGAGGTCGTCGACGGGGCGGTAACGCAGGAGCTCGTGTGCTGTGAGCAGCACGGCCTGCGCGTCCGTGGCAGCGCGTCGAGCGTGGGACGATGATCCGGCTGGAGTCAGCGATGGAGTGATGGTGCGGCCGTCCCGCTGCACCGAGGGGTGCAACAAGGACGCTTGTTGCTCGTGCCCCACCGGGCCGGTGGCGGCGTTGGCGGCAGGCGACGGAGAACGGCAAGGGGTTCCGCCGACAGGGGCCGTCTGGGCGACCTAAGCAGCGAGAGCAGCCCGACGCTCAGCACGCGCTCGGCGAGCATCGGACATGGATGCGACGAAGCGATGGGACGCGGATCAGTGGAAGGAAGAATTCAGCACGCCCCTACCTGGCGTGCCAAATGTCGGATGTCGGGTTCTGGCAAAACTCTTAAGGTTCGAACACTGCAGTGCGCACGAAGATTTCCCCTACCGAATCTCGCTCTCAGCGTCGCCGCGATCCCTAAGCTTAACTAAACGAAATCACAGCACAAGAGACACAAGATTTATACTAGTTCAGGCCACCATTGTGCTGTAATACCCTACTGCAGTGTGCTGGTGGTGGATTGCCTCTTGGGCTGATGATGAACCGTACAAAGGGAAGAACAGCCTCCTCAGGCGAGGTGTTCTTGTGTTAGGTGGGTGGTTCTAGTCCGAATGGATCTGTCGGTTCGTTTCTGCGCGTTCCGTTCTATGGTGGTGGCTAGTCCTATTTATATAGGCCCTGGTCCTCTTCCCAAATATTGAGCAGGAAGGGATCCAACAACAGTCATTTTGAAACTGGACAGCTAGTACAAGCTATCCTGACTAAAGGTGGTCTTTGCCTGTCAAAGGCTCTGGTGATGACGCTGTCTTGGGCTCCACAATTACCTCCGTCTTGCCGTCCTGCTAGACTTGGCTTCTTACACCGATATGGAAACCTTAGCCTGGTGCCTTGGTACTCTGCGCCTGCGCTTGCCCCCTTAGCACCAAAGGGGAAACGAGTACACTGCGCGTGCTGGCGCCCGCCTAGTCTTGGTCATCATGGCTTGCGTCACGGGAACCTCGCGAGGTACCCCTTGCCTTGATCTCTCCGCCTCCCTCGTGAGCCTGCCTGATGAAGACGGGCCGCAAGGGTCTTGGATGTTTGGTTGATGAAGACGGGCCGCACTGGGCCGCTGGTGGAGTCACGCCGCGGGCCGCAGGCATAGGCAGGCAAGTCTAGGGACCCCCGTTCCTAGAACACCGACAAATACAAGTTGCATGTCAGTCGTGGAACCGGTCTCTTGTGCAAGGACAAGTAAAGTTGGTCCAAGCAATATGATAAAAGATATACCCGAGGCCATAGATTTCACTAGTGGCTTCTCTCAATAAAATAGCATACGGTGGGTAAAAAATTACTATTGGGCAATTGATAGAAGATACAATAATTATGACGATATCCAAGGCAATGATCAATATACAGGCATCACATCCAAGATTAGTAGACCGACTCCTCCCTGCATCTACTACTATTACTCCACACATCGACCGCCATCTAGCATGCATCTAGTGTATTGAATTCCTGGAGAAACGGAGTAATGTAATAAGAACAATGACACCATGTAGACAGGTCTATTCATGTACAAATAGACCCCGTCTTGTTATCCTTAATAGCAACGATACATGCATGCCTCGCTGCCCCTTTTGTCACTGGGAGAGGACACCGCAAGATTCAACCCATCACAAAGCACGTCTTCCCATGGCAAGAAAAATCAATCTAGTTGGCCTAACTAAACCAAAGATTCGAAGAAGAAATAGGAGGTTACAAATAATCATGCATATAAGAGATCAAAGAAACTCAAAAAATATTCATGGATATAGATCTGATCATAAACGCAAAGTTCATCGGATCCCAGCAAACACAACGCAAAAAGAGTTACATCAAATAGATCTCCAAGAGACCATTGTATTGAGAATCAAAAGAGAGAGAGGAAGCCATCTAGTTACTTCCTACGGAACCTTAGGTCTATGGTGGAATACTCACGCATCATCGGAGAGGCACCAGTGAGGATGATGAACCCCTCTGTGATGGTGTTAGATCGGATCTCGTGGTTCTGGAACTTGCAGCAGATGGAATTGTTTTTCATCGACTACCCTAAGGTTTCTAGAATACTTGGGAATTTATAGGGCGAAGAGGCGGCGCAGGAGACCCCCGTGGGCCCCACAACCCACCAAGGCGGGCCCTAGTGTATTGTGGTCCCCACGGGACTCCTACTAGGTGCTTTCTTGGTCCTCAAGGTGTCTTCCGGTCCAAAAAAATCTCCAAAAAGTTTTGCTGCGTTTGGAGTCCATTTGGTACTGATATTCTGTGAAGTAAAAAAACAAGACAAAGCTAATAAGCTTGCTAAGCTTATTGCCAGCATGGTGGATACCCAGGATAACGTTTCTTGAGCTCTTCTGAAGTTGTTTCAGTTATGGACTTGTTTTGCTGCCTCGTTTATTTGCACTGGTGGCCAATTTTGACGGCCAGTGTATGTAATATGCTGCTTTGTTCCCTATATTTGCACTGTTGGCGAACTTTGATGCCCAGTGGATGTAATATGTGTAATAGCGGTAATAGGCTAGCATTAGTTGCTTGTTTATTTCCTTATTATCTTGTTTAGTTGTTTGCTTCTAGTCAATGAGTTCGTTTTCCATGTTTTTCTAGTGGCCACAATAACCTATTATTGGTAACTAGGCCACAATAATCATGGCAACACATGGACTATTGAAACCATGGGCCTCCTGCGGGTCGTATGATCCATGGGCCTTCTATGGCCCGTAGGATCCATTGGTCTTCTATATGGGTTGTAAGATCCATGGGCCTTCTACAGGCGGTAGGATCCATGGGCCTTCTACAGGCCGTACGATCCATGGGCCTTCTATGGGCCATAGGATCCATTGGTCTTTTACGGGTCGTAGGATCCATGGGCTTTCTAAGGGGTGTATAATCATTTCGCCGATCATGGGTCATACTATTCGTGGACCATAATGGGTCGTTAATAGGCCATATTTGATAACTCTATGAAAACAGCCCAACGGGTTTTTTACATGAAAACGGCCAAACGTATTAACAGGCCACAAATGGGCCAATTGTAACCACGGGCTGAATTTGGCCCACAAGCAAAAAATGACAGTAACGGGCCGTAAGTAACCGAATGCTGGAAATGAGCCCAAGAATAAATGGGCCATGAGAAGGCCGAAAGATAATATGGGCTGGAAATGGCCCGATGGAATAATGGGCCATTAATGGGTATAAAGTGATACACTGTTCATTACAGGCTAGTTTCACCATGGTTTGTTAATGGGCCAAGAGTTACAAAGGGCCTCATATGGGCTAAAAGACGTCATGGGCCATACATGGTCCAGAAGTTAAAACGGGCTGGAATCATATTGGACGGCCCGGATGATGCTACTAGGCCTAATTTGGATAGGTCATAACGGTCCCTGGGTTAGCGGGCTGTAAATGGGCTATATGCGAACAGGCCGTTAACAGGCTTTCCGTGGGCCGGCCCGCCACCTTTTGACCAAGTCAAACAGGTCGGCCTTTTCACAGGAATGGGCCTCTGTTGGGTTGTGCCACGTGTCGACATATCATAGGCGTCTTGGGTCCAATGAGTGGATGACATATGTCCCAATGGTGAGCCAACACGTGTTTTCTCCAGCCAATGATGATTCTACACATCGAAAATCCCCATTGGTCGGGGCTGTTAATGGGTTATCGGATCCAAAACCGGACACGATAGCTTAACAGCATTGCGTTACGGTGGATGCCACATGTCGGTCACCCTTGATGGAAGCACTTCTGTGGCGTGTGATTTATTGTCATGGAAGTGGACATTTCCGTGATGATAATTTTGGTAATGTCATGGAACACTTCTACGACAACACATGTATGACTATCTTGATTCTGTCATAAAATCATCATGGATGTACATGCATGACAGAAAACGTGACCTACTGTGACAAACACGTATCATCACGGAAGTGTATTTTCTTGTAGTGTAGCCATGTCTAGGAGCTTTCCCTTGTCGTCGCCTTCACCCTAAACCCCTCTCCCCTCATGTAGCTCGCTCCTCGACGCTTGCTGCCGCACGCCCATGGGACAATAGTGGTCGTTCGGCTCTGTTTGCGCCTCGGCTTCTTCCATCTCGTGCCCCTTGGCCTCCTCTGCCCCATGAACCTCCCTTGTTCCTCTCTCGTCGCCTACTGCCAAGCTTTCTTGCGTACCCATGCGTCCTCGGCTCCGGCCATGCATCCGCGGCGGCCACCAGCGCGATAGCCCCTCCCCTCGGCTATTTAAGAAGCCCTGAGCCCTCTCAACCTGGACAGCGGCCTCCCTGCTCACCCTCACCCCTCCTAGACCCATCCATTCACTCCCGGAGCCCCTCTTCTCCTCAGTTGGCCGCCATGGCCTCCACCCCTGTCCTCCTAAATTCGGCCAATGGAGAGCCCCTCCCTCCTTCTCTTCTCCACCAGAGACCTCCACCACCACACTAGAACCGCCCTAGAACCTCTTCTTCTTCTCCGGTGAACTATGGCACCGTTCTCGGAGTTGCCCGTGCCCGCCGTCCACAACAGTCGATGCCCCACTCGAGTCATCACTCTCCGGTGACCGTGTCTTGCACCAACGGATGCGGCGATCGATCCCAATCTCTCAAGTGGCAAGACCTCCGTCGGAGGTGGCCGGAGTAGGTAGTGCAAGCTCCGGCGCCGCGCGACCTCGCCTCTTGCCCCTACTCGTCACGAGGGAGGAGAAGGAGCGGGAGGATAGGGAGAAGTCAGCGCAGGACCCGCTCGTCGGTGACTTAAGCCCCGGGCCCAGCCACTTAAGTGGAAGTTCATTTTGCGGTAAGTATTGTCGGTGTTCTGGGAACGGGGGTCCCCAGACTTGCCTGCCTGCGGCCTGCGGCGTGGCTCGAGTAGTGGCCCAGTACGGCCCATCTTCATCGACTCAAGCTCAAGACCCTCGTGAGGGGCCCAACCTCGCGGGGCGGACGGCAGGAAGCTTACTCGGGAGCAGCCTCGTCAGGCAGACTCGTGAGGAGGCGGAGAGATCAAGGCAAGGGTACCTCGCGAGGTGCCCATGACGCAAGCCATGACGATCGAGGCAGGCGGGCGCCAGGTGGGCGCCGGCCTGTGCAGTGTCCTTGTTTCCTCTTTGGTGCAAAGGGAGCAAGCACAGGCCAAGGCATCAGGCAAAGGCTACCGTTTCGGTGCAACAAGACCAAGACCAGCAGAGTGGGAAGAAGGAGGTCACCATGGAGCCCAAGACGGCGTCATCGTCAGAGTCTTTGGCAGACGAAGACCAACTTTAGTCAGGATAAGTGTACTAGATGTTCCCCTTCAAAATGGCCAATTGTTGGCGCCCTTCCCGCTCAATATTTGGGAAGAGGACCAGAGCCTCTCTATATATAGGGCTAGCCACCACAGTAGGAAGAGAGATCAAATCAACCCTCCTAAAGAGGCAACACCACCACAAGAACATCCCTCAAGAGGTTGTTCTTTCACTGTACTATTCATCATCAGCCCCTGAGGCAATCCACCACACCACACACTGGAGTAGGGTATTACACCACAATGGTGGCCTAAACCAGTATAAACTCCATATCACTTGTGTTGTTCATCTCGTTAGCCTAGATTCCTTGTGAGGCCTTGGGACGTGGCTTGGTAGAGGAGAGATCTTCGCGCGCACCCCAGAGTTCAAACCTCAAGGATCTGCCGGAACCCAACATCCAACATTTGGTGCACCAGAATCCTCCATCTACCACTTTGCACTCCATCGCTTCGTCGTCTCCTTGTCCAGTGACCCGACGACCAACGCCGACCGCTAGACGGTGTGGCCTGCCCACGCCGTGCTGCCTGTCCAAGGCGACCTCAACCTCGTGCCCAGGCAGCTCACGCTCCGCAGGGTGCCGCGGGGCGTGGGCGATGCGGCCAAGTGCCGCCTGCCCTCACACCACGGCAGGTGCGATCAGCAGCGAGGGCCTCAAACCACGCCGCGGCCACAACGCCGCACACCCAACGGGAGCAGGCGAACACGCGAGCCGCACTCACGGTGGCCCGGGAGTTGCTATGGTGCAGGCTGCAAGAAAGCGGCCACGGCATGTTGTTGGAGCGTGTCGCCGAGATCTTGGCCGCCGCCTAGGGTGCACCTCCGTTCTGCATCCAGCTGCCATCCCGGGCCATGGCTGGGTCATATGGTGGCCCCATACGCGCACGCGCAGCTCAGGGCAGATCCCAAGGCCTCGTTAACACCAGCATGGCCATCAGCGCCGGGCGATAGGCCGTGCCGGCTCCACCTCCAACAGGCGAGGGAGCACAAATCGCTGCCTACAGCCTGGGCGAGCCGTCATGCTACCATCCCCAAGACGGCGTTTTGAGCCGGACCGCATGGCACGTAGAGCGCTACGGCGAGGCCCTCGGGGCGGTGCCCCCGGCGGCCTATGTGCCCTACATGGTGGATCAAGAGTGCATGCTGGAGGAAGACCATGGCTCGTTCCTCGGACTAGGCTGGGGTGAAGAGACGCCGGAAGCTGAGCTCTTTCAGGAACCCCAAGGGAGCCTCGACGACCGCAGGCGGCAGCAGCTATCCGGTACCACTAATTCCTCAGGAGCAAGCTTACGTTAACCATGGGTCGCAGGAAGTACAGGTCGCCATGGCAGACGGCTACCCCAACACTACAGCCTCCTACCCCTCAGGAGGAGGGCACCGGGGGCTGAAGGAGAGGGGCCGGGATCCAGGCTCGCCCGCGCGGCTCTCGGAGCAAGATGTTCCAAGGAGGTAGGCCCTTTGCCGGGAAGATGCCTCAGGGCCTGCCCCCGGCAGAGGACCCATGGTCGTAGAGGGAACCGTTGGCGACTGCTCTACCCCATTGGCGTCGTCCTTGGTTTCTGGTCGCCGTCAATGGCGGTAGAGTGTGGCACAAGGCGGGGCCCTCGTCTGGCGATATGAAGCAAGGCCGGTACCTGTGAAGAAGGCCTAGTGCCTGTGAAGCTCGCTGCCTGTGACACTCTCACGTAATAATGAGTCAGGGATGTACACACCCCGGAGTCTCCGGAGAGCCGCCCTCGGGCCTCGGGGGCTCCCGCCCATGCCCAGTGGCAGCACTTAGCTCCGCGCTGGTGAGAAGACGTCGAAGACTAGACTAGGTGCCAGACGTGGCCTTTTGCCTTTCGCCTCTTTCTTTGTTGTCAAGCTTCTTTGGTTTGAATTTAAGTTGGATTTGAGCTTGAGACTTGCGTGTGTTTGGGGGAGGGGCGTTTAGTCTCATTCGAGCAATTTCTCGCGTTCTGATTTCGGCTTTGCGTCCAAAGTTAGCGTCAGCTGCCTCCCCCTCGCGAGCCCCTCGCGAGCCGGGCCGGGCCAAGCACGCCAACACTCCAGACCGCTGTCGCCGCACCCTCTCAGGAGGCTCTCATCGCGAGATCGATGGGTTCACCTAGAAGGCACTCAAGACACCGCAGCCCCCGCAGGCTCGCTCGGGACAAATCCGGGTCAAAGGGTAAACAGCGGAGGCGGCATACGATCAATCAGACATATCACTCGCCACATCTTCTCGAGCGCCCCTGAAGGCATCACTGGCGCCGTAACCATCATCACCTTCGTTATCATCAGCACCATGCTCGCAACCGTTCACGACGTCGGCTTCATCAGCAGCCACAATCAGGCCGTCGTCGTCAGAAGTGAAGGCCCTCACCAGGGCATCCACGTTGTCCTCCACCCACTGCGCCAGATCGCACCGGATGGCTATGGGCACCGGTGCGATGGCGGCGTCGAAATCAAAGTGGGGATCTCTGTCCTAGAGGTGGGTGAAAACACGGGAGAAGGCACGCCCAAGCAGGACTCGGCTCCTCTCCTCAACGAGCCAGCGGGCCCTGTCAGAGCGATTCTCCAGCTGTGTCACCACATCTGTGAAGAACCGGAGATTGCCAGCATAGTTGATTACGCGAGGCTTCGCAGTAGCCGCCTCATAGATGTAGCCCAGGGCCGCGTTGGCCCTTTCCCTGAGCGTTGGGAGCATGGGGCCATGCACATGCTCCAGAGTCTGCCGCTGACGGATCTCATCCTCATTCTGCCGTGCGACAGCCTCGGCGTTATCATCTTCTATTGGAGAAGAAGTAGCTCGGCGTGGGAAGAGGCCAGCTTGGCTTGCGCTGCGCCAAGGGCGGCTGTGGAGGAATCTGCACGCCGCATCACTTCAGTCAGCTTGCCCCTGAGGGCGGCGGTCCTGCCCTCAGCTTCGGCCTTGACCAACTCCAACCTCCCTTCGTACTCGCGCTCAAGAACCGAGCGAGCTTCCGCCATGCGGCGGTTGATCTCCTCTTGGACCCGGGCCTCCCACGCGCCGACGTCGTCCTCCACCTGGGTCACCAAGCGCTCCCTTGTCTCCAACCGCTCGAGATCGAGGTTGCGCTCGGCGGCCTCCAGTGCCAGCGCCTCCTCGCGCCTCAGGAGCTCCTCCTCTTTGGCGGGTGACCCCTTCAGCGACGCAAGGGCGTCCTGGCGCAGTTCCACTTGCTGCTCCAGAGAGTTGCTCCAGGCTTGGAGCTCCCACGCGCGCTCCTCTGCAGCCTTGCGCTGTCGGTCTGCCTCCTGGGCCTCCTCGACGACTTGGGAGCAGGCCTCCCACGAGGCCACCAGCGACGCTTCAGCCTTTGTGTTTTCAAGGTCGCGCTGGTGACGCGCAAGGTTGACGGCCACCTTTAGCCTGCGCCTCTCCTCGGCAAGGCGCAGGCCTTCGGCTTCAATGCATGCATCCTCGCCCGTGAGCTCCACACCGAGCTAGCTCACCGCATCTGCCGCCTTCTGAAGAAACTCTCGGCGAAGGCCGATGCGCTCCCGAGCGCGCCTGAGCACATCTTCCACGTCGTCCTACGCCATCGGCAGGCGGAGGGCCCTGAGGCGGCATGCCCCCTCTAGGCAGGGGGCTGGGGGCTGGCGCCCCAGCGATCGCCGGACGGGCCCCGCCAGGGGCCCGGCCCAGCGTCGGTCCATCATCTGAAGTGGAGCCCAAGATCGACCTTAGCCAGTCGCCATCCACGATCAAGGGAGGTGCGCGGGGCAAGCTGGTTGTACCCCAGGAGAGCTCGCGAAGGAGCGGCAGCAAGCGCACAGGCTCAAGGTACCCCGCGGGGCGGCCGACTTCTCCAACCGGCCCCGTGGCGAGGGTGGCACCCAAGCTCGGGGCGCTCGAGGTGAGCGATGAAGATGAAGCTTGGGGGGATGGCTCCTCGGCCATCTTCGCAAACTCGGCAGGAAGGGCCCTGAAAGGCCACAATCAGCTGAAGGAACGGTAAAGTAAGGAACTGAGAGAGAACAGGGCTTACTCGTCGATGGCGAAATACTTCCTGCACTTCAACGGGTGACATGGACGGGCATCGCCACCCGAAGCTTCCTTCCTCTTGCGGAGGGCCTCAAAGTCTATGCGGAACCGGCCTAAGCCTACGACGCGAGGGCCAGCGCGCGGCGTAGAAGGAGCATCAGGATGACTTGTGCCAAGGGCGCTAGGCTGGGGGAGGCGATCAGGTACAACCTCTTGCAGGCCAGCTGAGGCCTCGGGAGTCCCGGCCTCAGGAGCCACAGGTCACGGCTCCTTGCTGGCCACCGCTCCAGGATGCACCTCGGAACATGACACCTCGGGAGCCCCGCGCGACATCAGCATCTCAACATCAGCCCCCTCAGCTCCCGGTGGTTCTCGTCTCCCTGCTCCATCACCTGAGGCAGGACCGCCGTGGGCAACCGGAAGAGCAACCACAGCAACTGGGTTCTCGCGGGCCCTGTGAGGCCGACTGGGCGCGGCCCCCATTCGTCGAAGCTGGGCATCTGCCTCATGAAATCGGCCCTGCCCGAGCAAAGATACAAGAGGGCGGCCACGTGCCGAAGGATGCCTGGGGAAGGGTCGCCAGTCAAGGCCCTCAGCACCATCCTCAGCGCTTCGGGCGCCAGATCCTCCTCCTAGAGCCTCATGCGGTCTCCGTGCCCCGCAAAGGCCCACATCCGACGGGAGTGGCGCTGGAGCGGAGCAATGCGATGTTGAAGGAACTCCTTCACCACCTGGGGCGCCATCACACCGAGCACCCTCAAACTCTCGAAGCGGCACCAAACAAAGTCAAGACGGGGGATCGTGAGCTTCTCATGATCCCAGCCTAAGTTGGGAATAGCAGGCAATGTTGGGTGAGAGAGCAGGGGGCTGGGCACCCCGACATCCACGTACATCCACCGCTCTCGGAACCCGCTCGCAGGAGGAGGAAGGCCGAAATCAATCCCTAAGGTAGCCGTCTCTGGCACGGCGAGGAAGCTCACGCACCCCGAGCATTGAGTTGGGTCAATCGGGTACAAGGAGAAGAAGTGGCGCAAGAGGGCAACGGAGGGAGGAATGCCCACCATGGCCTCGCAAACAAAGGCGAAGAAAGCAAGGAGATAATGGACTTGGGACCAAGGTGCATCATATGGATCTGGTAATGGGAGAGCACCGCATTGAAGAAAGCAGAAAAGGGGGGAACCAGACCCACCCACAAGGCATCGGTGAAGAATCGGACCTCCGTGACGACCCTATCGAAGGAGGCATGGCACGCAGGCCAAACCGTCGTCCTCCCACACTCGTTGAAGATGGAAGCAAGGGCGGAGTCGACCTTTTCAAGGCTTCGAGGTTGAGTATGATCGACCGATCAATGGTGGGAGCCGCTGCCAGAGGCGAGCGGGGCGAAGGCGCGGGCTTCTTCCCCTTTTCCTTCTTCATTGGCGCCATGGTGATAGGAAAGGGGGGAGAGCTCGAGTTGGATTGGAGGCGGAGGCTGGAGCTCGAGGAAGAAGGAAGGGCAGGGAGCACGCGAGCAGCGAAAGGGGAATAACTGTGTGCAACCGCGGGTCCGCCTAGCCGGGCGCTTAATGAGGAGCGTGGGGAAACGGAGGCTCCCATGTCCAATCAACCGCCACACGGAGCCCAAGGCCGCAGGCTGTTGGGGCCCGCGGCGCTTCGCACTTGCCCCTTCGCTTCTCTGCTAAGCCAAGTCTATGCGTGCCTTGGGCCCGGGGGTTACTGTCGGCGTTCTGGGAACTGGGGTCCCCAGACTTGCCTGCCTGCGGCCTGCGGCGTGGCTCGAGCAGTGGCCCAGTGCGGCCCATCTTCAGACTCAAGCTCAAGACCCTCGCGAGGGGCCCAGCCTCGCGGGGCGGACGGCAGGAAGCTTCCTCAAGCGCAGCCTCGTCAGGCAGACTCTCGAGGAGGCGGAGAAATCTAGGCAAGGGTACCTCGGGAGGTGCCCGTGACACAAGCCATGACGATCGAGGCAGGCGGGCACCAGGCGGGCGCCGGCCTGCGCAGTGTCCTTGTTTCTTCTTTGGTGCAAAGGGAGCAAGCACATGCCAAGGCATCATGCAAAGGCTACCGTTTCGGTGCAACAAGACCGAGACCAGCAGAGTGGCAACAAGGAGGTC
The DNA here is from genome assembly GCF_018294505.1 of Triticum aestivum. Lineage (NCBI taxonomy): Eukaryota > Viridiplantae > Streptophyta > Magnoliopsida > Poales > Poaceae > Triticum > Triticum aestivum. The sequence continues at coordinate 521,572,725 of NC_057795.1, read as the reverse complement.
ACCGTGGAGCCCAAGACGGCATCATCGTCAGAGTCTTTGGCAATCGAAGACCAACTTTAGTCAGGATAAGTGTACTAGATGTTCCCCTTCAAAATGGCCAGTTGTTGGCGCCCTTCCTGCTCAATATTTGGGAAGAGGACCAGGGCCTCTCTATATATAGGGTTGGCCACCACAGTAGGAAGAGAGATCAAATCGACCCTCCCAAAGAGGCAACACCACCACAAGAACATCCCTGGCGAGGTTGTTCTTCCTCTGTACAGTTCATCATCAGCCCCTGAGGCAATCCACCACACCACACACTGGAGTAGGGTATTACACCACAATGGTGGCCTGAACTAGTATAAACTCCGTGTCCCTTGTGTTGTTCATCTCGCTAGCCTAGATTCCTTGCGAGGCCTTGGGACGTGGGTTGGTAGAGGAGAGATCTTCGCGCGCACCCCAGAGTTCGAACCTCAAGGGTCTGCCGGAACCCAACATCCGACAAGTATGTTTTCTTTTAATGAAAGCGTACGGTAGTTCACTACGGGCTGAAATGTGTTTCCTCTGTTCTGAAGGCGTATTCCTCTAAATACATTTTCTATCTTTGCGGCCAGGGGCCTGTTTGTAGAATTTGTTTTACAGACTGGTCCCAGGCCTTCGTCTGGCTATATCTTTTCACCCGTAACTCCAAACGAGGTGATTCCAAAGCCCACTTCTTCGTCTCGTCGAGCCCGTTATGTTAGTATCATTTTCATAAAGTTTCCACATAGTGAAAATGACCAGTTTCCCTTGTCCATAAACAGCCCCCTCTGGGAGAGAACTGTTTCTGACAAATCTTTCTGTGATCCTTCTGCACTTCTTCCCGGTGACCTCTTCATTCCCAGGAAAGCCACGATAGCCACTTGCCTGATGGCCATGAAGTAGCCATGGTTTTCAACTTGAATATCAAAATATTGTGTGCCAGTTAATATTTTGTGAATGCTTTATATATGCTTGTGAGTCCATGCTTATCTTTATGTTCTTTGCATCTGTTAGTTAAATGATTACCTGCTGATGTTATTATCATGTTTTATTATGCTATTATTTCCTGATGCTAGTGGTCATGCTATGTTCTAATGTAGTGTTGTTATTGTGTTATTCGTTGCTATGCCATGCTTAGGTGCATCCAATAGGGTAAATGATTTGCTGTTGCTGATATGTTAAATAGTGATGTTCTTCATCCATGCTCATGTCAATAACATGCTCATATGCATTGTTATTTCATCATGTTATTATGACTCAGCATCATTTGCATTCAAGTTTAACTGGATAATAATTGAACTTGAACACGTGTTGGCTGAGTCATATTGCCATCGAATCGAGCTGGCTAGTGCAGCCACACTTGCCTTTATCGAGGGGTCCTAATTGGGTCTATTGTCATGCCTCTCGCCGGTGCCTCATCCTAGGAAAGGTTATGGGCGCGCGCTACCCTGATAAGGTAGGCGGACATAAGCCTTGTGTGCCCATGTTGGTATTGAGCTCATGTCCCCGTTTGGGACTATTTTTGTTTTGTCATGACGGTGGCTGTTGGGTGTCACAAGGTGACATTGGGGCCTCCCATGACTTAGCCCAAAGGGGAGTTTGTCGGAGTGGCAGGGAGAGTGTCATGTCGATAGATTGGTTTTGTCAGAACGCCATTGGTCCACCCGAATGGGAGCACAAGTCCTTGGGTTCCGTAGTGTGGGTACAATGTACTAACCTCTGCAGAGTGTTTAATCTATCGATAGCAGTGCCCGCGGATAAGGGCCCAGTTCGTAGTAGGTCACACTATGAGTCAACAGTAATAATAAACTGACTTAATAACAACCGTGGTTTGATGAGGAAAGAAGTTGGTTGATCTTTACGTGGTCACGGGAGGATCATGATGGTATTCTTGATAATGATGAGGTGATCTTGTGAGGATCCCAATGGTATTCTTGATAATGATGAGGTGATCTTGTGAAGGTCCAAATGGTATTCTTGATAATGATTGAACTGATCCCGTGACCATGATGGTAAGTGAGAATGGCATATCTATGGTGGTTACGAGGTAACCCCGAACAGAGTAAGTGATATTTGTAAGCATGTTGCCTGCTAGTATCATCATTGTTTGTTGGCATTCTGGGAACGGGGGTCCCCAGACTTGCCTGCCTGCGGCCCGCGGTGTGGCAACACCAGTGGCCAGTACGACCCGTCTTCATTAGCCGGCGCTCAAGACCCTCGCGAGGGGCCAAGCCTCGCGGGGAAGACGGCACAAGGCCTCCTCGGGACCGGCCTCACCAGGCAGGCTCGTGAGGGGCGGAAATATCAAGGCAAGGGGTACCTCGCGAGGTTCCCATGACGCAGGCCATGACGACCAGGGCTAGGTGGGCGCCAGCACGCGCAGCGTCCTCATTTCCCCTTTGGTGCTAAGGGGTAAGCGCAGGCATGGAGTACCAAGGCATCAGGTAAAAGGTTTCCATATCGGTGCAACAAGACCAAGACCAGCAGGACGGCAGGACGGAGGTCATCGTGGAGCCCAAGACGGCGTCACCACCAGTGCCTTTGACAGGCGAAGACCACCTTTAGTCAGGATAACTTGTACTAGCTGTCCCCCTTCCAATTGGCCATTGCTGGATCCCTTCCCGCTCAATATTTGAGAAGAGGGCCAGGGCCTCTATAAATAGGACTAGCCACCACCATAGATGGCGACAAATCCATTTGGATCAGAACCACCACACCAGCTCAAGAACACCTCGCCTCCCGAGGCTAGTTCTTCTCCTTGTACTTTCATCATCAGCCCAAGAGGCAATCCACCACCACCACACTGGAGTAGGGTATTACACCACAATGGCAGCCTCAAACCAGTATAAATCTTGTGTCTCTTGTGTTGTGAGTTGATCGAGCTAAGCTAGAGACCGCGGTGAGGCTGAGAGGAGAGATCGGTAGGGGGGAAAGCTTCATGCGCACCCCAGTGTTCGAACCTCAAGGGTTTTGCCGGAACCCGAAATCCGGCATTTGGCGCGCCATGTAGGGGTGCTCCAAAGCTTTCCTTCCATCGACCCGCGCTCCACCGACGCCACGCTTTCGCATTCATGGCGGACATTGCGCCTCTGGCCCCGGCGACAGGTGCCAGTGCTGGGGCCAGGGGGCTCCGAGCCTTAACCCCTGCCTTGCGGCAGGTGCAGTGGCCGCCCAAGTTCAAGGCGGAAATGCCACCCCGCTGCGACGGCACGACGGACCCGGTGGTTTTCCTGCTGGTATATGAGGAGGACGTCCTCCAAGCTGGGGGCGACGACAAGGTCTTGGCCAACTGGTTTCCCATGGCACTTGCCAGCGTCCCGCGCGCCTGGCTGCTCAACCTTCTCGGGTCCATGGTGGCATCCTGGGAGGAGCTGCGCAGTCTCTTCACCGTGCGCTTTGCGGCTCCTGCGCCCCCCGCGGTCGCGGCCCTCCTCGACGGCTCACAAGCGCCACCCTCAGACCGCCACACCAAGACGTTCTTCCGCCAGATCAGCACCGTCCTCGAGAGGCAAGGAGCTCCCCCGGGTTGGTTGGCGCCCAAGGCCGACCTGACCTTCGACTCGGAAGATCACCCCGTCAAAACCGCCTGCTTGGGTGCACTCCCGTTGCTCTGCACGACCACCATCTGCCACGTGGCCGTCACCAAAACCCTCATCGACGGTGGTGTCAGCCTCAACATGCTCTCGGTGGAGGCCTTCATCCTCCTCCACGTGCCACTGGAGCGGGCGTCGGAGGCGGCTCCTCCAGTCCCTTGGGGAAGATCCGCCTTCCCGTGACCTTCGGTACCCGCGACAACTATCGCACGGAGCTGGTTGACTTCGACATTGCTCACATCGGCCTCCCGTACAACGCCATCCTCGGATACCCTGCCCTGGCATAGTTCATGGCCACAACCCATCCGTCCTACAACCTCATGAAGATGCCCGGGAGCAAAGGCGTCCTCGCTGTAGCTAGAGATACCAAGGAGGCTCTTATGGCACTCAAGCTTGCCCTCAAGGCTGCCGCGTCGGCACACCCCGCCGACGAAGACGCCTCTGAGGCCAAGGAAGCCGCACCAATCAAGAAGAAGCAGTTGTTCACTCAAGACAAGGCAGAGACCAAGCAGGTGTTGGTTGAGGCAGACAGGTCCTCGGGAGCCACTTTCACCATTGGTGCCAACCTCGACCCCGACCAAGAAAAGGCCTTGGTGAGGTTCTTGTGCTCGAACAAGGAGGTGTTCGCGTGGGAACCCAAGCAGCTAGTAGGGGTCCCGAGGGGGGTGATTGAGCATCACCTAAGGGTATGCCCCAATGTATGCCCTGTGAAGCAGAAGGCGAGGCGGCATTCCACGGAAAAGCAGGCCTTCATCATTCAAGAAACCCGCAAGCTGGAGGCCGCAGGTGTTATCCGTGAGGTTCGCTACCCTGAATAGCTGGCAAACCCTATCGTTGTGCCAAAGAAGGGGGGAAAGGATCACATGTGCGTCGACTTCACCAACCTCCACAAGGCCTGCCCCCAAGATCCGTTCCCACTTCCCCGCATCGACCAGATCGTCGATTCCACCGCCGGGTGCGACATGCTGTGTTTCCTGGATGTGTTTTCGGGTTATCACCAGATCAAGATGGTGGTGGAAGACGTGGAGAAGACAGCCTTCCTGACCCCATGTGGAGTATACTGCTACACTTGCATTCCATTCAGGTTGCACAATGCGGGCGCGACTTTCCAATGGCTGATGCACATTGCCTTGGGCCGGCAGCTCGGGAGAAACACCGAGGCTTACGTCGATGGCATTGTGGTGAAATCTCGGGAGGCAAGGACTCTGATCCAGGACTTGGAGGAAACAGTCGCGAGCCTTTGCTGGGTAGACCTGCGACTCAACCCGGAGAAGTGTGTGTTCGGTGTCCCTTCAGGCAAGCTGCTCGGGTTCCTCGTGTCCCACAGGGGGATCGAGGCGAACCCGGAGAAGGTCAAGGTGATCGAAGACATGAGTTCGCCTCAGACCCTCAGAGAAGTGCAGAAGCTCACCGGTCGCGTGACCGCATTAGGGTGCTTCATCTCCAAGTTGGGGGAGCGTGTCCTACCGTTCTTCAAGCTGATGAAGAAAAAGGGCCCATTTGAGTGGACACAGGAGGCCGACCAAGCGTTTCAAGACCTCAAGAGATACCTGACCAGCCCTCCTGTGATGGTGGCACCATGCCCTCTTGAGCCCTTGGTGCTCTACCTCGCCACCACTCCCTACTCTGCCAGCGTGGCCCTGGTGGCGGTTCGGGAGGACCGCCGGGCTAAGGCCGCGTCCCACCCGGCCGCGGCCTCAGCCGGGGCAGCATAAGACCAGGAAAACCACGCAAGGGCCACGACAACAGTAGCGAGGGGTCAAGCTCAACAGGACGACTCTCCCGGGGCCGAAGAGGTCCTGCCAAGTGACCAGGCGCTGGGGGCTCCGTTGTCTTAGGAGGCTCCTCAACCTCCGAAAGACACAGGCCACGTCAGCGTGCCCACCCTCGTCGAGCATCTGGTGTACTTCGTCAGCATAGTGCTCCGGGATGCAAGGGCACGGTACCCCATGCCTCAGAAGCTCTTACTCGTGCTCTTGGTGGCCTCACGTAAGCTATGGCACTACTTTCAAGGTCACCCCATCAAGGTCGTCTCGGCCTACCCGTTGGAAAGGGTGCTTAGGAGCCCCAACTCCGTCGGGAGAGTCGCTGAATGGAACATCGAGTTGCAGACATTTCAGTTGGAATTCAGCACAACCAGGGTTATCAAGGGAGCCGCACTTGCTGATTTCATGGCTGAATGGCTGGACGTGCCAGGGCTCAAGGCGGGCGAGGAATGGTCTCTCTCCCTAGGAAGCGAGGCACCAGATGGCTGGGTCATGTACTTCGATGGTGCCTTCTCGCGGCAGGGCGTGGGGGCTGGTGCGGTGCTTATATCACACACTCAGGACAAGCTCTACTACGCCATACAGCTCTGTTTCCAGCAGGACGAGAAGGTCTCCAAAAACATAGCAGAATACAAGGGCCTCATAGCGGGCCTGAGAGCGGCAGCGGCACTGGGAGTGAAGCACCTCGTCTTCAAGGACGATTCACAACTCCTCGTCAACTTCTCCAACAAGGTGTACGAGCCGAAGGACGAGCACATGGAAGCATATCTCGTGGAAGTATGCAAAATGGAGAAGCAGTTCTGGGGACTGGAGTTGCAGCATGTGTTCCACGGCACCAACCAAGAGGCTGATGACATTGCCAACAGGGCGTCCAAATGCCTGCCCCAGGAGCCTGGCGTTTTTTAGGAACGACTCTTCAAGCTGTCGGCGGCACCACCATTTTCAAGGACGGCACAGCCTCGGGAGGAACTCCCTCAGCCGCCTGCCACGGGGCCCCGGCCTGTGGCCCGACCTCAGGAGCGTGCCTACTCTTGGCGCTGGAGCCTTTGGAGGGATGCTGGACCAAGGAATTCAAGGAATACTTGATGCAAGGGACACTGCCAGATAAAGAACAGGACGCGGAGTGCGTGGCCTGGCAGGCCACGGCCTACTGCATCCAAGACGGCGAGTTATACCGAAAGCAACGAATGAGGTTTCTCTGCTTGCATCTCCAAGGAACAGGGGAAAGAGCTGCTGGTTGACATACATGGTGGAGATTGCGGGCACCACTCTTCGTCGTGGACCCTCATCGGCAAGGCGTTTCGCAGCGGATTCTATTGTCCTACGGAACTCAACAACGCAATCGAGCTGGTGAAGTCCTGCGAAGCCCGCCAATTCCACGCCAAGCAGATCCATCAGCCAGCTCAGGGCCTATAGACCATTCCGCTCTCGTGGCCGTTCGTGGTCTGGGGCTGGATATCTTGAGCCCATTCCCTCGAGCGCCTGGGGGCTACCTCTACCTCTATGTCGACATCCACAAATTCACCAAGTGGGCGGAGGTGTAAGCCGTCCGCACCATCCCGGCCGGCTTCGCGGTCAAGTTCATCAAAGGCCTCGCGAGCTGGTTTGGGGTCCCTAACCGCATCATCACCGACAACGGTTCACAGTTTACTAGCAATCTCTTCAAGCCGTATTGTGCTAACCTTGGAACGCAGATCTGTTACGCCTCGGTGGCGCACACCTGGAGCAACAGCCAGGCCGAGCGCGCCAACGCGGAGGTCCTGAGGGGCCTCAAGGCCAAGACCTTCAAGAAGAAGCTGGAGGCCTGCAGCAGGGGCTGGCACGACGAGCTCTAGTCCGTGTTGTGGTCCATCCGCACCACCGCCACCAAGCCAACGGGCGAGACCCCATTCTTCCTCGTCTACGGAGTAGAAGCGGTTCTCCCTCACGAGGTCAGGCAGCGCTCCGCGCGGGTCCTTGCATTTGATGAGGCACAGTAGGACACCATGCGAGGGATGGGCCTCGTGCTGGCAGAGGAACGCCGCCATGAAGCCATGCTACGGGTGGCAAGATACCAGCAGGCACTGCGGCGGTATCACTATCGCAGCATCCGCCCTAGGACGCTCGAGGTAGGTGACCTCGTCCTGAGGCGGGTGCCTGCATCTACTACTATTACTCCACACATCGACCGCTATCTAGCATGCATCTAGTGTATTATGTTCATGGAGAAATGGAGTAATGCAATAAGAAGTATGACATGATGTAGACAAGATCTATTCAGGTAGGAATATACCCCAGCTTGTTATCCTTAATAGCAACGATACATGCATGCCTCGATGCCCCTTCTGTCACTCGGAGACAAGATCAAACCCATCACAAAGCACCTCTTCACATGGCAAGAAAAATAGGTCTACACTACTAGGGAAAAGCCTATACAAAGAATCTTACCAGCAGCGCTCCTCAAAATATGATGCTACTACTATTTAGCAGCAGCGCGTGCGAGCAAAACGCGCTGCTGAAAGGAAAATAACAGTAGTGTGTGTGCTCTAAACCGCGCTACTGCTCTAATTGCCATGACCTCGCCATCGAGCTAGTTATAGCAGAAGCGCCCTATATTGAACCGCGCTACTGCTATAAAAGTTAGCAGCAGTGCACTTTTTCGAAAACCGCTACTGCTAAGATCAGCCCACAAGTTTAGTCCCACCTCGCTCCGCGAACAGAGTGTTTACCACCTTAAATATGTTACTTCTGAAACTATCACAACCAGTTGGTCTTCACTGAACTCTATGTGTAGAATTTGTGGCCGCAATATGAGTCCTCTCCGGTTCCTACCGGAGTGGACTCATATTGACAATTCAGATTGTACACAAAAAGATCATTGATGGCCAATGTATTTTTGCATTGAAGTATTTTTGTATACTTACACTTAGCAGTAGCGCTTTTAACTGCAAAGTGCTAGTGCTAGTCCAACTAAGCAGTAGCGCGCATCACCGCACAACGCTACTGCTATTCAGATTAGTTGTAGTGCATTTTGCCAAGACGCGCTACAACTAACCCTACCTTATCCCCACGCGCGCGGCCGACCCTCTCTCTCACTCACTCTCCCCCTCTCAGTCACTCTCGCCCGCGCCGATAACCGTCATCGTGCGTCACCGCCGCCGCCTTCGTCCATCCGCCGCTGAGGTACTCCCTCCTTCCGTCCCTCCTCCTCTCACCACGCCCTCCTCCCTCCTCCTCGCACCGCGCCCTCCTCCCTCCGCCTATGGCCGCCCCTCCTCCCTCCTCCGCTGGCAGCCCTCCTCCCACCGCCTTCGACCTCACCGCCGCCACCCGAGCCCAACCAGCACCGCCACCTCCCGATCTCGATCCCACCCTCGCCGCCCCTACCTCTCCGTCGCCCCTCACCCCCTTTCTCTCTGCTTAGTTAGTACTAGATGTTGCTTAGTAGTAGTAGATGTTAATTTAGGGTTCATAGATAATGATTTTTAGTAGTAGTAGATGTTTGTCGGATTTCGGGTTCCGGCAGACCCTCTAGATTCGAACACTGGGGTGCATGCGCAGATTTCGCCCACTACCTACCTGCACCTCACCGCCTCGCTATGATATAAGAAATCAAAGGAACAACACAAGAGACACAGGGTTTATACTGGTTCAGGCCACCATTGTGGTGTAATACCCTACTCCAGTGTGTGGTGTGGTAGATAGCCTCTTGGGCTGATGATGAACAATACAAGGAAGAACAGCCTCGCGAGGGTCTGTTCTTGGCCAGTGCGATGAACTTCTAAGGGGAGTTCAGTCGCTCTCTGGATCGATCTCCTGGTGATGATCCCCCCTCTCTACCTTGTGGGTGGCTAGTCCTATTTATAGGCAAAGGCCCTAGGCCTCTTCCCAAATATTAAGCGGGAAGGGCGCCAACAATTGGCCATTTTGAAGGGGAACATCTAGTACACTTATCCTGACTAAAGTTGGTCCTCGCCTGCCAAAGGCTTTGGTGGTGACGCCGGCTTGGGCTCCATGATGACCTCTATCCTGCCGTTCTGCTGGTCTTGGTCTTGTTGCACCGAAATGGATGCCTTTGCTTGATGCTCTCGCCTGCGCTTGCTCCCTTTGCACCAAAGAGGAAAGGAGGACACTGCGCAGGCTGGCACCCGCCTGGCACCCTTGGTCGTCATGGCTTGCGTCATGGGCACCTCGTGAGGTACCCCGCCTCGATCTCTCCACCTCCTCGCGAGCCAGCCTGACGAGGCCGTGCCTGAGGAGGTTCCTTGTTGTCCGCCCCGCGAGGCTTGGCCCCTCGCGAGGGTCTTCAGCTCGTGCTGATGAAGAAGGGCCATGCTGGGCCACCCCTTGAGCCACGCCGCAGGCCGCAGGCAGGCAAGTCTGGGGACCCCCGTTCCCAGAACGCCAACAGTATCCCCCGGGCCCAAGGCTCGCCCGGACTTGGCTGAGCAGAGAAGCGAAGGGGCAAGTGCGAAGCGCCGCGGGCCCTAACAGCCTCCAGCCTCGGGCGCCGCATGGCGGTTGATTGCACGTGGGTATCTCAGCAACTGCGTGAATCGACAAAAGAGCGGCATCTGCCTAGGCTTTGCTTCCCTTGCTTCCTCCGGTCATTGCCTAGATCCCCTTTCTCGCGCCCTTCCTCTCTGCCTCCAAAATCTTTAGATCTACTTCGACCGCGCGCCCCAGCAAGACATGGCGCCACGCCAGACCCCGGCGAAGCTTGTTTCTCGCCTACCTTGGACTCGCTGAACATGTCAGAGGCGAGCCTTGCCCGGGTGCGCCGGATGGTGGCGGCGCAAGGCATCGACGGGGCGAAGGTGTTCAAGGCCGGCCCCGCCCTTCCTGAGGGCCAAGGGAGCACCTTCTAACCGCTCTTTGTGAGCGCCATTGCTGCCGGCCTGGTGCCTCCCTTTTTTGAGTTTTTCTTCTCTGTCCTCCGCCATTACGACAAGCAAGCTCTACATCTCCACCCCAACTCTGTTCTTCTTCTGGCGATCTTCGCCTACTATTGTGAGGCTCACGTCGGAGTGCAGCCCTCAGTGGCCTTGCTGTGCCACTACTTCTCCCTCCGGCCCTCTCGTGGTGCCATCTCCGCGTGCGCGAGCTTTGTCACGTATGGCGGCTCCAACGCCATCTCGAAGCCCGGGAAGAGGATTGAGGGCTTCAGGAGCAAGTGGGTCATGGTAGATGATGGGCGCATCCACCCTCGGTTGATCCTGCCCATAGAGCAGCCCACGAGCTCCGGTGATTGGTCTCGCGCGGAACTTGTGGACCCCCGGGCGAAGCCGGTGTTGGAGAAGATGGACGCAGATCTGAGGCCGGGGAACATGGCAGCGGCGAAGCTGACTGGTGCGTCGCTCCTGAGGGAGTTCCTGGAGCACCCGGTGGCCCCGCTCCGTAAGTACTCGCTTCCACTTTGGAGGCCCCGCCCGAGCCCCGCAGTCTTGGCCGACGAAGATCTGGCCGCGGTCCTCCAATCTTTCATCGGGGGAGATGTGGCGAGGCTGGAGGGCGCCCCTGTGCCCCTGTTTCTTCGAGATGATTGGGAGAAGGTGGTGGACTCCATGCCCGTCTTCAATGGGTATGGGCTCGTGCCCACGGAGGTTGCCGAGGACCCGACGGCCCTGGTGAACGTGTCCTCTGGTGACTCCAGCAAAGAGGAGGAAGAAGAGGCGCGGGAAGGAGGGCCTGACTCTGAGGCTACCGACGGGGAGTTGAGAGCGCCTTTCCCGCGGCGCAGGTCCCGCGCTCTCCGCCTCTTGCCGAGCGACGACGAGGATGACAACGAGCGGGGCGGCGAGAGCTTGCCCCAGATCTCAAAGAAGGCCAGGACTGGGCTCGTCCCCCGCGGGTCTGCCCCGGCTCCGAGGCGATCCACAGACGCGCCTCCTGCTTCCGAGCCTCTCGAGGCTGATCCCAGCAGCCAGCTCTCAGGCTTCAAGTACGGCTGGAGGTTGCTCGAGCTCGCGAGCGGCGACCAGTAAGTTCTTGATTCTTGCTTTATTCCTCACTTTGTCGTTGAGGCTTGATGTCTGTATTTCTTGGCTAGGCCGGCGCCTACGGCGAAGAAACTGAAGGGGGCTCCTGAGGCTCCGTCTGGGGCAGCGCCTCTGCCCACGAAAGAAGGTGGCTGCAAGGCACGGGCCTCTCCTGCCCGGTCATCCTCGCGAGGCCTAGTGGAGATGGCTGGGGCGAGCTCAGCCCCCATGGCCCAAGCGACTCCTGAGGTACCCTTGCCTGATGCAATCGCCACAGCTGTCGGGGTGCGGCAGGTCCTGCCTCAGGATGTTGTGGTTACGCTCCCGTCCTCTCCTCCTACTCCACCAACTGTTGTCTCTCCGACTCCTTCCACTGTCCTGGATCGCGCCGTTGCCGAACTGGACCGGCTGCGGCAAGATCTTCTTGGCACTGACCCTCGCCTAGTGGTCGGGCGCTTGGAGCTGGCTTCTGGCTGGATTCGCTCTGACGCTTCGATTCGAGCGGCGCTGGTTCAGGCCTCGACGGCCTGCGACGAGGAGAAGCAGGTCGTCCTTGGGGTGAAGGCCGCTCGCGACGCCGCCTTGGGGGAGGCGGCTGATACCTGAGGTCACTGCCAGGCGCTGGAGAGCAAACTGCAGGGCCTGCGGGACCAGCTTGCAGAGGAGGTGCGCATCCGCTAAGAGAAGGAAGAAGACATGAAGGCTTGTGAGGCGGCCATCAAGGACCGAGACGCCAAGCTTAACAAGCGCCGTGACCACCTGGGCGCACTGGAGCAGGAGTTGGAGGCGTGGAAGGTTGAGCTGGACGGCAAGGCGCAGGTCCTTTCCGAGGACCGCTAGGCCTTCACGGAGATGGAGGTGAAGGCTCGCGGCTTGCTGAAGTCGCTTTACGACAGCGGACTGGAAAGCCCGCTGGCCGGCGCCGAGAACGGCCCCGCCAAGCTGGTTCCCTTCCTGGTTCGTGCTCTTGAAGATGTCACCCTTGGCCTTGGCCCTACGGCTGAGGCCAAGGCGCGTGTCCTGTCTTCTACAGCGCTGACGCGGGTCCTTACCCACGTCTACCTTCGCGATCCCAACGTCGACCTCGATAGCCTGCTGGAGCCAACGAGCGGAGAGCTTGCCGCTGCCGCTGCTGAGGCCATGAAGGGTCATGTGAAGGCCTTGTTGTCGAAGTTCCGGGCCTTCAGCACCAAGCCGAAGCGAGGCACTGCCGGTCCTGCGGCTCCACGAGGCGAACGCGCTCCGCGCAGCTCCGTCGCCAACAAATGACTCCATCGTGGCTCCTATCCTACTTTCAGCTTCTGCAACATGCATCATGCCTCGGGGAGGCGTTTAAACTTGTGTTTGGTGTCATGATAACAGTTATGGACTGTAATATTTGCTTTTGAATTCCTTGAAATTTGCGCTCTTCCTACTTGCTTATGTTCTACACCGGCAGAGCCCGGCCCCGTGCATACCTCAGCCGCCGTTAGCCCCGACTGGAAACCAGGACAGGACCAAGGAGTGAGGGGCTATGTGACAAGTTAGGCTCCTGAGTCGCGATGCTCAGGAGTCCCCCTTGGCGCACGAACAGCAAGTAGGGAGGTGAGATGCGTGGGTGAATCTACCATTCTACGTCTGTAGAGCCCGGCCCCGCGCATACCTCAACCGCCGTTAGCCTTTTGGAACTAAGGAGTGAGGGGCTACGTGACTAGTTAGGCTCTTGAGTCGCGATGTTCAGGAGTCCCCCTTGACGCTCAAATGGCCTTCGTACCTTGGCTCCGCTCGGGGAGAGACGCGTGACGAACCAGGCCCGAGGGGCCTGGCTGGGTGGCGTACGTCTGGGCATGACCCAGGCGCGGCCCCCGTGCCTAGCCCGCTCGTGCGGCACTCCCGAGGGGAGGCGTTGCGATGAGGCCATACACTAAGCTCTAGGCTCCCTGAGGTTGATGCAGCCATGGGCCACCCTCAGTTGTTTATCACCAACGCGAAGCATAGCGCTTCCGTATGTGTATGGGCATAGCCGCTCCTCGGCAGTGTCGTCAGCCAGCGCGGAGCATGGTGCTTCCACTGGTACGTGGGAGGGCGCTCCCCTCCGGGAGGAGCCCCCGGGGCGTGTACAGCCCCGCCCTGACACGTGGCTGGCACGGTAGGGCCTGAGGAGGTGTATCTGGGCACCTGTGAGCCAGCGCGGGACTCACAGGGCCCTACCTCTAGGCGGGTTGCGCCTGGCAGTGGGCCTTAACTTGTGATGTGTTCCTGCAAATTGACGCTCTACGTCCTCGGGTCCCGGCCCTTGAGCGGGTCTCAGCCGTCGCTGGTTTGCCAGGGCGTGATGCCGTGGACAAAGCTAGAGGGTGAGGGCTGGAGAGAAAGTAGGAGCCCTGAGTCGCGATGCTCAGGTACCCCCCCCCCTTTAACGTGCAAGCTTGGTTAGATGTCGACGCTCTACGTCCTCGGGTCCCGGTCCTCGAGCGGGTCTTAGCCGTCGCTGGTTTGCCAGGGCGCGATGCCATGGACAAAGCCAGAGGGTGAGGGCTGGAGAGCCAATAGGAGCCCTGAGTCGCGATGCTCAGGTACCCCCCCCCCTTTAACTTGCAAGTAGCCGACATGAAGGAAGAAGAGGTGCCACAGACAGGCATCAAATAACAAGCATGATGGGTCGAATGCATGGTCCGAAAATAAACGCAAGAGGGATACACATTGCTGGGTCTGGCCCGAGCGACTTGGGGATGATGCAGCACGAGGGGCGCCCCAACAAAGTAAGCTAGGAACATAAGGTAAAAGGGGATACATGCCGCAGGGACGGACCCACGCGGCCTGGCAATAATGCAGCCCTGGGGGCGCTCCTAGCTGGAAACTAAACTTGAAGGATGTCACCTGATAGCGTTGAAGATGAAGGGGTGTTAAAGTAGCGGACGTGGTGGGCTGCGGAAGCCGGTCTTCATGAGCCCCCAGGCCCAGGAGCCTTGGGAGGTTCCGGAGGCGCTGGTGGCTCCTCGCGAACCGTCTCCATATCTGCCAGGACTACGGAACGCCTGGCCTCCTAAGCCTCCAAGATGTTCCTCATGAGGCGCTGGCGCACAGCAGCCGCGTTCGGCAAGCCGTAGGGCATGCGAACGTAGCTGTGGGGTGGGCCTTCATAGCGCCCCACATGTGAGGGCCAGAAGCGCTCCTGAGAGGCGGCTCGGTTGAGCCCTGGGATGTCGATGTAGACGCGCAGCCCGCCATCCTCGCCTGGATGGGGAGCTGCGGCGGGTAAGCGGCGGCTGCCACTCATGACTCTTGACTCCTGCAACTCCTGCATGATCTGACTGACGAACTCCTGAGGGTTTGGCCCTCCTTGCATTGCTCCTTCCTGAGGGAAGCATGCTCTGAACACGCCTCCAAGTGGTGCCCAAGCGCCTCCCTTGCGACCTTAGCAAGGTCGGTGGCCCTCCAGGAGGGAGCCCCCAAGCCCTGCTTGAGGAGGGTGCTGGGCGCGCCTTCCTATGCGATAGAAGGAGGTGCCCCCTGCGCGGGCGCTGACCCTGAGGGATCATGCCTGGCGATGTCTTCTTCTTCTTAAGAGCGGTCTCAGGGAGCCTCCCGCTCCCGCAATCTGGGTCTTCAAGTGATGCGTCCTGAAAAGCTCACTCCAGGGAGCACACTGCGTCTCTTTCTTCACAGGGCACGGTGATGACTCCGCCACTTCCTGGCATCTTGAGGACGTTGTAGCTGTGAGGGGTCATATCCATGAACTTGGCGAGAGCTGGGTAGCCGAGGATGGCGTTATACGGCAGGCGAATGTGGGCGACATCAAAGTCGATGAGCTCGGTGCGGTAGTTGTTGCGTGCCCCGAAGGTGACAGGGAGGCGGACCTGCCCAATCGGAACCGTGGAGCCATCGGTGACTGCGGAGAAAGGCTTGGTTGGCTGAAGCTGATCGTAAGGCACTTGGAGATTGTTGAATGTCTCTACGGACAGGACGTTGAGCCCTGCCCCGCCATCGATGAGGGTCCTGGTGACTTGCACGTTGCTGATGACTAGGGAGCAAAGCATCGGGAGGACTCCGGCTGTGGCCGCGCACTTGAGTTGATCCGCTGAGCTGAATGTGATGGCACACGCCGACCACCTGAGGGGGCGTGTGGCTTCAAGCTTGGGGAGGACTGCATTCACTTATCGGGCGAACTGCTTGAAGATGCGTTGAGAGGCTGGGGCTTGAGCTCTGCCCAGGATGCAGGCAATCGCGCGCGCGGCTCCTGGAAGCCCCCGGCCCCCTCGTCCTGACGATGGTCCTCATTTCTCCTTGGCTGCGGCAGCAGTGGAGGGAGGCCTGCGTTTCCTTGTGGACGATCCTCGTGAGGCTGATCCCTCCAGTCTCCCTCGCGAGGCTGATCCTGCCAGCGATCCTCGCGAGGTCGGTCGCGCCACCCTTGGCGAGGATCGTGTTCTTCCCAGCGTCATGTGTTCCTTCCTCCTCCTCGGCCATAGCCACGATCGCTGTGGTCGGGGCGTCGGGCAACCCTTCCTTCTCGCATGGCTCGGAGCTCTTGGCATTCGTTGGTGTTGTGGGTGTGGAGGTCGTGGTACACACAGTATCGGCTGCCATTGAAAGACTCAGGCTGACCTCTGCCCCGCTTGGTGTCTGGTTCTGCCGCGAGCACGACAGCCCCCTTGTGCTTCACGTCCTTGGCCTTGGATTTCTTCTCTTCTGGGTCTGCGGCTGGCAGCTCGAGGAGGGAAAGGTGCCCTTCCTCAGCCCTGGCGCACTTGGTCGCTAAGTTGAACAGCTCCAAGGAAGTGCACAAATCTTCATGCATCGCCAGCTCCTCCTTCATCTTGACGTCACGCACACCGTCGAAGAAGGCTGAGATGATGGCCTCCTCGATCACCTTGGGAATCTTGAGGCGTGCGTTGTTGAAGCGCTGGATGTACTTCTGCAGGGTCTCCCCTGGTTGCTGCTTGATGCGGCGCATGTCGCTCACGGCGGGTGGCCGGTCACGAGTACCTTGGAAGTTGGCGATGAAATGGGTGCGCATCTCGTCCCAGGAGGAGATCGTGCCTGGAGCCAGGTTCAGGAGCCAGGTGCGGGCCCCGTCTTTGAGCGCCATGGGAAACCAATTCGCCATGACCTTCTTGTCCCCGTTGGCGGCCTCGATGCCCAGCTCGTAGAGATAGAGGAACTCCGCAGGGTCGGCCGTGCCATCGTAGCGAGGAGGCAGGTCTGGCTTGAACTTGCAGGGCCATGCGATGTTGTGCAGCTCGGTGGTGAAGGCGCGGCAGCCTGCTATGGCCACGGGAGGCCTCTGGTGACGAGGAGCTTGGTCTTGCGGGCCCCCATGCGCTGCAGCTGGGAGCAGCGCGGGGTCTTGGCGTTCTGGAACAGGAGCGTGGTCGCGACGGACCGGAGCAGGGAGCACTCGGGCAGCTTCTTGGGGACGAGGGACATCTTGGCAGCTCCACTCTTGCTGCACTGGTGCCGGACATGGCGGGTTCCGTCCCGGGGCCATGTGCCTTGGGCCAGGGCGCCTTCTTGAGGGGGAGGCAGCTGAGGCGCCCCTGGAGCTTCATTGCCCGTGCAGGGCAGGGCGTGGTGCAGCGAGAGGGACGGCGCGGGGGAGCCCCCTGCGACGCGGACGAGCTCGGTGACGCGGTCGAGCCACTCTTCGTAGACGTCGTCGACTGGGTGGTAGCGCAGGAGCTCGTTTGCCCGCAATGAGCGCAGCTCGAGCCTCCATGGCCGCGCGGGGCGCGCGGGAGGAAGAACCGGCCGGGGCGAGTGAGGGCGTAGCAGTGCGGCCGTCTCGCCTCATGGAGGGATGCTGGGACGATGCTTGCTGCTCGTTCCCCGCCGGGCCGGTGGCGGCATTGACGGCAGGCAACGGGGAACGGCGGGGGTGGCCGCCGACGGGGGCCGTCCGGGCGACGCGGGAAGCAAGAGTGGCA
The DNA here is from genome assembly GCF_018294505.1 of Triticum aestivum. Classification (NCBI taxonomy): domain Eukaryota; kingdom Viridiplantae; phylum Streptophyta; class Magnoliopsida; order Poales; family Poaceae; genus Triticum; species Triticum aestivum. The sequence continues at coordinate 521,555,503 of NC_057795.1, read as the reverse complement.
CGGCGCTCGGCGCGAGCCGGACGAGCGTCTGACATGGACGCGATGGTCGGTGAAGAATAGGGCGGCGGAAGACGAATTCCGGCGCACCCCTACCTGGCGTGCCAAATGTCAGATTTCGGGTTCCGGCAGACCCTCTAGATTCGAACACTGGGGTGCGCGTGGAGATTTTGCCCACTACCTACCTGCACCTCACCGCCTCGCTATGATCTAAGCAATCAAAGGAACAACACAAGAGACACAGGGTTTATACTGGTTCAGGCCACCATTGTGGTGTAATACCCTACTCTAGTGTGTGGTGTGGTGGATTGCCTCTTGGGCAGATGATGAACAATACAAGGAAGAACAGCCTTGCGAGGGTCTGTTCTTGGCCGGTGCGATGAACTTCCAAGGGGAGTTCAGTCGCTCTCTGGATCGATCTCCTGGTGATGATCCCCCCTCTCTACCTTGTGGGTGGCTAGTCCTATTTATAGGCAAAGGCCCTGGGCCTCTTCCCAAATATTGAGCGGGAAGGGCGCCAACAAGTGGCCATTTTGAAGGGGAACATCTAGTACACTTATCTTAACTAAAGTTGGTCCTCGCCTGCCAAAGGCTCTGGTGGTGACGCCGGCTTGGGCTCCACGATGACCTCCATCCTGTCGTTCTGCTGGTCTTGGTCTTGTTGCACCGAAATGGATGCCTTTGCTTGATGCTCTCGCCTACGCTTGCTCCCTTTGCACCAAAGAGGAAAGGAGGACACTGCGCGGGCTGGCACCCTTGGTCGTCATGGCATGCGTCATGGGCACCTCGTGAGGTACCCCGCCTCGATCTCTCCGCCTCCTCGCGAGCCAGCCTGACGAGGCCGTGCCAGAGGAGGTTCCTTGTCGTCTGCCCCGCGAGGCTTGGCCCCTCATGAGGGTCTTGAGCTCGTGATGATGAAGATAGGCCATGCTGGGCCACCCCTTGAGCCACGCCGCAGGCAGGCAAGTCTGGGAACCCCCGTTCCCAGAACGCCGACAATGTTAATTAGTAGTAGTGATGGTACTAGTTAACTAGGGCAGTATGATTAATAGTAGTTGTAGTTGAACTACTTTAGTTGTAGTTGAACTAGTTTAGTAAGTAAATTAATAAACTAGTTGAACTAGTTGAATTAATAGAACTATTGTATTTTTAGTAAGATAACTAATATAACTAGTTGAACTACTTTATTTTTAGAAAGAGCTAGTTTTTTTTCTATTTATAGTAAGTTTATATTTAGTAAGAACTAGTTGAAATAATAAAACTAGTTGAACATGTCATATTTGTTGTTATTTTTTTAGTTTAAGCAATTATTCGAGATGTATTAGTGATAACTTATACGGTTTTTGCTTTTGCAGAAATCAAGGAGCCCCTCCATCATCCCCGATGCCGTCCCTGTCACCGACCCCCTCCGACCTCGAGGTGAGACCAGCCAAATATCCATGTATATCTTGTGTTGCTCAAATAGAATATGTGGTTGCCCAAGTGGCCGTTCATGTTCAGTTTACACTCTGAGTGGCCTATGTTTTGATGGAATGTTGATTAATTTCCATTCCAGCAAATTTCAGGCGCTCAATATGTCCTTTTTTAGGAAAGGTCATGCGGATTTTTCCGTGAATTCTGGCATGACTTGTGCTAGAATATGTAGGGAATATCGAGAGGCCTGGATTTTCTCGAAAAGTAATGATCTAATTTAGGTTTTTTAGTACATATATTTAATTGTACAAGTTTAATCTTTGAATTATGAACGTAGGAAATGTCGTACTCGGACGACGACACTCTCCCGGGGGAGTGCAGCTGGTGCCATGACGATCGAGGTATGTGCGACAGGTTCGTTGAGCTGGACGAAGATTGGCGCTTCAGCATTAAGCTCGAGGAGACCTTCGATGTTGAAATGGTACGCAACAACGACAAGTGTTTTTTTCGTAATTAAGCATGACTTCAACTATTTCAACGTCTAATTTTCATCTTTTACAATTCGACTAGCTTATCCCATGCCATGCAAGACGCTATGTCTTGGAGAGGATGGGTTTTGAAGACCATGAAAATTTTGAAACAAAGAAAATACACCTAAGGACCCATCATGATATGGATTTTGAAGTAAATATGTGCAATGCTCAGAGCGTAACCCATTTTGCTTGCCAAAATTGGGAAGCACTTTGCAAAATGTATGGTTTTATGAGGGTATGATTGTCACCATGGATCTTGGTGATCCTGACATCAAAGAAAGACAATATGGACTTTGGGTCCTTGTTGATACGCTTCCGATTGTACCGCTATGTGAGTTTCTCAACATAGTTATTAACTAATTTATATTGTTTATTTCAAAATAGTTGACAGCTTATTTCCATTGACAGCTTATTTTGATTCTTCAAAGACTGTGCGGAAGATGGTAGACAAAACCCACTACACCGATGGCTCCGAATTAACTTATAAGGATAAAAATCATATGATCGCATTTTGTACTCTTCTTGAGGATTACAATACCTATTATCGAACTCCTCCAAATTATGGTGAATACGTGCCACTAGTGCACGTGTTGAACCACGGTAACTTCTATGGAGATACCCTGGTAAGATTTTTTACTATTACGACATCCGTGCATCTTTTGCATACTTCTAAACCTAGTACATCATTTCTAACTACGAAGTTATTACTATGTTTTTCAACAGAAACCCCCGATGGATTGTGTGCCTCATCTGATGTATCTGAATGGTCTCCTTACAGTTTTGAACATACTGCTAGGTAAATCTAGGGAGCTCACCTGTGCATATCGGATTTCTAAAACCGGTGAACACATGCTCATCAAAGAATGGAAAAAATGTTTGGACATTCGCAAGGAGGTTCTTGGAAGTAACATTCAGCGAAAGGCAAGAATTGGAGACAGCATAATCTCCATTCTCCATAAGGGAGAGTCAGGGGCTATAATGTTTTTTGCTATTTTACCTTAGAAAATTGTAACACCCCAAAAATTAACCATGATTTGTTTATTAAAATTTTGCCAGGAAATTAAATTTTTATTTTCTGGATTTATCTTTTGATTTCAGAACCTTTCTTTTCTTTGATATTGTGGAGTTTTTGCCCCAAGTAAAAACTTTTTAAAAATGTTATTGGGCTTGTATACCCTCTCTTGAAACATTTCTTTTATCAGTGGGTTTATTTATATAATTATTTTTCCTTGAGCTTTAGTTCTTTTAAAAATGATTTTTCTTAAGTTTTAGGGTCCCATTTGCACTACAACCCTTTGATAAATGTATTTAAAAATCCCACAAAAATTTGGGGATGACATATGATGTCCCTAAATCACTTTTATGCAAAAATATCCTTTAGTCATTTGGAGATTTTGAGCTTTACCCCAAGTTTTCAAATCTGGTCCAGTTGCACTTTTGCACTACAACCTATTTAAATATTTCTTTAAAACTTCCACCAAAATTAGGGGATGTTAGTAGGAGTATATTATTAAACTTTGTGCAAAAACCCATTGATGTTCTTTGAAAAATTTGAGCAAACCATCCTCTTTTGCTCTCTGGTCCAGATTGGCTTTTTCTACTGCAACCCTAGTTTATTTTGCTCTAGTGCCCATGAGCTTTTTCCTGCTTATAGTCCTCCCTACCAAACCCTTAAGTCCAGGGAAATGGACCCATTGGAGTATTTTTGGTCCATAAAATGATAGCCTTTACTTTCTGTCCAGAATTGGTTTTCTCAAAAACTTGCACTAACAAGTTTTTGTTTTTGCCAAACTAATCTTGCCAACCTCTTCATCATCTAATGAGACACTGGTTTGGAGTTTTTGGCCACCCCAAGAGTTGCCTAGATGCCCTCGGCATTCTGTCAAGCACCTTGTGTGCATGGTGAAAATTGACATAGTTTTTAGTTTGCACATTGGACCTGCTTGCTTTGCCTAACTAGCTTGTCCACTAAACTCCTATCTACCACTAACCTAGACTTGTTTACTACCAGTGTCATTTGAGCTCTCTAACACGCGCTGGCATTTGGTCGAACGCCTGGCGTGCGTGCTCTTGGCGCGCCCAGAGCGCACGTTTTGCACGCGTGCACACCGAGCCGCCGCGTCTCACTACCGCCTCCCCACGCACGTTCTGGCCCCTCCCCTCGCACAGCCAGCATGCCCGACCCCTCCCTCGTCGCAGAGCCACCCTGTCTCCCTCTTGGCGCCCTACAGCGCCCCACCGCAAGTTGCCATCGTTGCTCCGACAGCCCTGTCCTGGACGGCGCCGCCCGAGCCACCCGCGCTCGCTAGCTCGCCCCTGGAGTAGTGTCCGCTCGTCCGCTAGCCCCTGCCGCCATCCCCAGCCTCGACATGTCGTTCTGCAAGCTACAAAACAGCGGTTCACCGTTCCTATCCACTGTTGCTGACGATCCTATCAATGGCCACCACGGGAACCGACCTCTCCGAGCTATAAATAGCCCCCGATCACGCCGAAGCTCGTCAGCAGCCTTGAGCAGGTGGTAGGGAGCCCCTTCTTCTCCAGCTTGGCCGAAGGCCATCATCTCCCCCATCTCCGGCAGGTTCGGCCGCCGCCACGCTCCGGCTCCATTCGCCGCGAGCAGGCCCTTCCCCATCCATCCAGCACCACAACCCGACTCCCCTTGATCGTGCGGAGCCACCCAAGCCCTCAGCCTCGACCGGGTGCCACTGTAGCACGAAGCCCCAATTCTCCCGAAGCCACCATCCGCCGTAGAGCTCGCCGCCGGTGACTCCCTTCGTCCCCGCCACCCTTTCGACCACCGGGAGGACCGCCCTAGACTGGCGGATCCATCCCCGCCCTCAGAACCCCGCAGGGAGCCGTCGTTCGCCGGCATTGATCGCCGGAGCCCCGCCTCCGCTCGGGCAGAGGAGAAAGGAGGGAGGGGCGACTGGTCAAACCTGACCAGTGGGCCCCATGGACCCACTGTCAGTGACCCAGCGCTAGTCCAAGCTGGCGTAAGTGGAGGCGTAAACCCGGAGTACGTCTCCTACATGTTTTATTCAAAACGTTTTTTTTTCTTTTTCTGTTTTTTTAAACAGAAATTTGACTAAACTTTGACTGGCTATAACTTTTTAAATATAACTCCAAATGATTTGATTCTTTTTCCTACCTCTCTCAAATTTCACCTAGTTTATTTTAAGGTTTATTTCGAAAATAATTAGGCAAAAGATTTGTACTGTTTTTAAAGTTGTGTTAATTTGAATATTTTCAAAAATAGGATTTTGAAGAAGTCAACCTTCAAAAAAGTGCACCCCACTTGCATACTCTTGAAGGCAAGCATCCTGAACCCTGGCATAATATTTTGTGTGTTGTTTGATACGGTTTCAACACCACCTTGACATGGAGCATTCGTTATTTTATGTGATGATACAATCATACGCATGAGTGCATAATGAAGATTTCTTTGCTATTGGAAATGGATATGCTTGTGATGGTAATCATCCTGGTATGCCTTTCATGCCTGCCGGAAGGAAACCGGAAAAATCTCTGTCTTGGGTAGACATGAGCTTGTCTCTAGTTCCTCGTCGAGAGGATTGTGTCCGGTATGGCATGAGGGGGTATGATGAGTGGTGATTATGTATGTTGGTTGAAAAATATTTGTTATGCTTATCATGCAGGGAATGCTTAAACCTCTTGAGTCGACCATAGATCGAGTCTTGTTCCAGTAACCCCCATACTTGTTTCGTACTACCACTTGTCCCTGCCGCAGGTAGGGTACAGTTCAGTAAATTGTCAACCCCTTACTTGGCACACACCGTACAGAGAGGCCATGGTGTAAGATATCGGCTGCATCAGGTAGGCAAGCCACCTAGTCCGGGGGCATGGGTGTTTCCGGTTGGGACCGAGAGGGGGGCACCCCTTAGTAGCGCGCGGTATAAATTTGATCCCATGCTAATCGAGATTGTAGCCTCCCCACTTAGAGTTTTGCTTGATAGGTGTCGTGGGTGATTCCAGACGGCGGTAAGTTAAGCTGGTGTGTGCGGGTCAGGTGTGTTTTCAATTAAAAGACCGTAAATGGAATTAGTCCCCATGGACTAACGGAATCCGTTACTAGTGGGTAAAGAGTACACCCTCTGCAGAGATTATATCTATTCGAATAGCCGTGTCCATGGTTAAGGACTACAGTCTGGGTTGGGTCAAGTGTCGGTCTTAGTGTCGGTCTTCGGAGGAAAAACTGCTAAACCAGAATACTGATATGACCTATAACATATGATGACTATGATTATTATTATTGTGGACTAACCATTTACGTTATTGAATTATTGAGTATCCATGGGACGGTTCTACCTCCTGGATATTCACTGTGATTATTCTTTTATAAGCCCTTTATGTGGTGTCGCTCAAACGCCCGACTGTGGCATGCTTGTCATTAAATTATTTATAAGCCCTTTATGTGGTGTCGCTTCGACGCCCGACTGTGGCATGCTTGTCATTAAATTATTTATAAGCCCTTTATGTGGTGTCGCTCAGACGCCCGACTGTGGCATGCTTGTTATTTAATTATTTATAAGCCCTTTATGTGGTGTCGCTCAGACGCCCGACTGAGGCATGCTTTAAATTATTATCCTTTCGAGGCGTCGCTTCAGACACCCGATCGGCGCATTCTATTTCTACTCCATTATTGCATACTCATGTTAATTATGAATAACTTGCTTGCGTGCACCATGGACTTTATTTTGTGACTGACGTTGTGATCATGAAATATTTCAGAGTATGATTATCAGTTGTTATATTATACCTGTGTTCATAATGTTTGCGAGTACATTCAAAAGTACTCACTGGCTTGTCCCTGGCTATTGTCTTGGCCAGATTTGTTGCACGGAGAGGAGCGTTGCGATGACAGCCCCGGAGCTTACACAATGATGATAGCAGCCTTGCGAAGATAGGAGTTATCCTGGTCAGCTGTTCCTGTGGGAAATGGAGTCCCATAGACAGTAATGAACCACAAACCGCTTCCGCCATCAACCACTAGCAACCTTGTGTTGTACTCATAGGCCAGAATGGTCTTGTACTACATATTTTGTATTTTGCTTGGAATTTCTGTATCAGGTTGGTGCCTCATCAGCTAACAGTAATCCTAGGGCTGGTGAGCACAAGGACCATTTTTGGGAAATTAATATCCCGAAAATCCGGTCCTGACAAAAATATAGTAGATCCTAAGAGAATGTAGTAGGTCCTATGAGGTACAATATGTTTATTATGTGGTAATGTGTTAGAGTTGATGATGAGGAGTACTTGTGATTACGATTAGTGACCAATTTGCTATGTGATGTCATTGATGAAAATGATGATCTTGAGGAGGTGTTATATGAAAATGATGTATTATGATGATAAGTTGTTAATGATATGATGATGATGATGATGATATTATTATATCGTTGGGTGAAAGAACCGCGGATTAGTTTCAAGTGGATGGACATCCACTTGAAATTAGTCCACGGTTCTTTCACCCCGTGATGTAATAACTCATTATGATGTAAAAACAATCTCTAAATTCCTGTTGTATGAAAACTTGTGTAAAGGTGTATGAATACAACATGAAATAAAAAAATATGAAATAATAGTAGTAGCGCGGGCAAGGAGAAGCGCTACTACTAATTACCAGTAGCGCTCCTCTGGAGAAGCGCTACTACTAAGTCGATTTATCAGTAGTGTGGGTCTAGGCACGCTACTGCTAAGCTTTAGCTGTAGCGCCGTATCAGTAGCGCTCCTGCCCGCGCTACTGATAGTCCTAAAACCTACGCTGCTGCTAAGCTTTTCCCTAGTAGTGCTAGTTGGCCTAACTAAACCAAAGATTCGAAGAAGAAATATGAGGCTATAAATAATCATGTATATAAGGGATCAAAGAAACTCAAAAAATATTCATGGATATAGATCTGATCATAAACTCAAAGTTCATTGGATCCCAACAAACACACCACAAAAAGAGTTACATCAAATGGATCTCTAAGAGACCATTGTATTGAGAATCAAAAGAGAGAGAGGAAGTCATCTAGCTACTACCTATGGACCCCTAGGTCTATGGTGGACTACTCACGCATCATCGGAGAGGCACCAATGATGATGATCAGCCCCTCTGTGATGGTGTTAGATTGGATCTTGTGGTTTTGGAACTTGCGGCGGCTGGAATTGTTTTTTTGTCGACTCCTCTAGGTTTATTGAATATTTGAGAATTTATAGGACGAAGAGGCGGTGTAGGAGACCCTCATGGGCCCCACAACCCACCGGGGCGTGCCTGGGCTCCTGGGCGCACCCTAGTGTATTGTGGTCCCCACGGGACTCCTTCCAGGTGCTTTCTTGGCCCCCAAGGTGTCTTCTGGTCCAAAAAAGTCTTCAAAAAGTTTTGTTGCATTTGGACTCCGTTTGGTACTGATATTCTGCGAAGTAAAAAACAAGCAAAAATAGCAACTGGCACTAGGCACTATGTCAATAGGTTAGTCCCAAAAAATGATATAAAGTTGATATAAAATGATTGTAAAACATCCAAGAATGATAATATAACAGCGTAGAACAATCAAAAATTATAAATACGTTGGAGACGTATCAGCATCCCCAAGATTAATTCCTGCTCGTCCTCGAGTAGGTAAATGATAAAAACAGAATTTTTGATGTGGAATGATGCCTAACATGTTCATCACATATTCTTTCTTTTCTAGCATGGGCATTTGGACTTTTTAGATGGTTCAAAGCAATAGTCTATATTTGACATGATAACTTCAATACTCAAGCATATCAACAAGCAACCATGTCTTTCAAAATATCAACACTAAAGAAAGTTATCCCTAGCCCAGCATGCTTAATCATTGATCCATTCATGAAACACACACAAATATTAGGTACATCCAATGCTCAAGTACGATAATAGTGCTCCCTAGTTGCTGCTTTATAAGAGAAGATGGAGACTCAGATAAAAATAAAAATTGCATAAAGTAAATAGATAGGCCCTTCGCAGAGGGAAGTAGAGATTTGTAGAGGTGCCAAAGCTCAAAGCTTAAATTTAGAGATAAATATATTTTGAAAGCCATGCTTTTCCCGTCAACGAAAATGACCAAGTAATTCCCAACACTTTCCATGCTAGATATATCATAGCGATTCCCAAACATAAAATAAAGTTTATTCCTTTTTCCACCATACTTCCACACTCCACGACTAGCCGTATCCACGGGTGTCATCCATACCAACACTTTCCAAGGAAATTATTATTTGAGAACATAAGGTAAATTTATTTTCATTTTGGGACTAAGCATCCCTATTACCGCCATACTTTCATGCAATGACAAGTGAGTAAACACTCATCTTGAGAATAACACATCTAGCATGAAAAATATTGGCCACCCCCTCCATTTCATGAGCGGAACGGGCACACAAGAAGGAAATTCATTTTGAAAATTAGAGTTGACACATACAAATTTACTTAGAACGACACGGAAATACCGCATATAGGTAGGTATGGTGGACTCATGTGGCAAAACTGGGTTCAAGGATTTTGGATGCACAAGTAGTATTTCTACTTAGTACAAGTGGAGGCTAGCAAAAATATTGAGAAGCAACCAACCAAGAAACAAAAATTCTCATAAACAAGCATTAACCATAACTAACACAGAATAATGCACCATAAGTAGGATATAATTTCATTGCATAACTATTGACTTTCATGCTTGCATAGGTAATCACAAACCTTAACACCAATATTCTTATTAAAGCATAATTACTCACTAACATGACTCATATATTACTATCATCGTATCTCAAAACTATTACAAAGAATCGAGTTTATTTTGTCCAATGATCTTCATGAAATGAAATTTTTATTATATCCCTCTTGAATATCTATCACTTTGGGACTGATTTAATATGTTGCTTTTGATAAGCTCAAACAAATTTAAGTGAAGAATATGAGCATAAATTTTTCTTCTCTCAAAAGAATATAAGTGTAGCATGTGAGAATTTCTTCAAAAATTTATTAACTCTCAGATAAATCTAAGTGAATAATGAGAGTATTTCTCCAAAAAATATTAAAGCACACCATGCTCAAAAAGATATAAGTGAAGCACTAGAGCAATTCCGTAACAAAACCTTCGTGAGATCCGTTAGTATAATAAAGCTAATTACCACTCTAAGTACTGTTGCAAACCCATTCATATTTTATTATAGCATTATACCTATTGTATTCGAACTTTACTATGGCTTATACCCCCCCCCCCCCCCGCCAATGCAATCCATAGATTAATCAAAATAAGCACACAATGCAACGAAAACAGAATATGTCAAAAACAGAACAGTCTGTAGTAATCTGGACTCAAACCATAGTTCTCTAACTCCAAAAATTCTAAAAAATAGGAAGATGTATAAAACTTTTATATAAATCTTGTGTAAAAAAATCAAAAACTTTCTTCACTTATGTGATTTATGAAAATTATTTTACTCGATGCAAAAGTTTCTATTTTCCAACAAGATCAAATCAATTATCACCCAACATAATCCCAAAGGCTTAGCTTGGCACAAAACTTAATTAAAATATAAAAACACAATCATAATAGAGGCATAATTGTGTAAACACTCAAGAACATAAATAAAAAGGTAAAAATAAAGTTTATTCATTGGGTTGCCTCCCAACAAGCGCTATCATTTTATGTCCCAAGCTAGGCATAATGCATAGATTCAAGTATTGTCATTTTTCTTATTATTTTCTATAGATGTGTTTTTGTGAGGAGGTTTTGCAAAAATAACTTGAAACACATTGTCCATAGAAATTTTAGCATTATCAAGTTGTATGTCTACATATCATCTTTGATTTTCGGCCACAATCCAAGAGTATTGTTGATTAACATCATTGAAAACTTGTTGGATCACATCTAAAACGGGGATTTCCTTTTTAAGGTTCTCATCAAAAATTTGATCATTTCCAAGCAAATGCCTCGACATATAGTCACTATTGTAAAGGATCTCATCTATTACCGGTTTTTCAAGGCTCATACCATAAAAATCAAAAATTTCCTATAGCTTCCCGTACTATGTGATCAGATTCATTCATAAGAACTTGGTTAGCTATATTTTTAGCTTTAGGACCTTTTATAGATAGTAGCTTATAAAACAATCTTTGCAATATAGGATGGGTATGGATAAATCTATTTTCAAATTTTAGAACTAGTGCTGAAATAGCTTCCGCATAAGATTTAGTTATTTTAAGTATAGGAGTATCATCAAAAGTCAAATTTCCAAAATTCTTGGATATGTTATTTCCCCGTAACATTCCCTTGCCCCAAAACAAATGTTTTGGCATCCAGATTGCTAGATTGTCCAATTTTAGGAGTTAGGCCATCATCTGTTTCTGCCATACCAAAGTCACTCATGATGACAAATCCAAACAATTAAAAGATCAAACGAAAAAGAGGATGAATAAAAAGGAAAATCTTTATGAAGTGGGGGAGATCAAAATGAGAGGAAAATGGAAAATAATGTAAATTTCAAGGATATGAGATTTGTGATTAGGAACCTGATAGATGTTGATGATGTCTCCCTGGCAACGATGCTAGAAATTCCTTTTGATGCGGCTAGAAACTGTGTCGGTATTTCCCCAAAGAGGAAGGGGTGATGCAGTATAGCTACGGTAGGTATTTCCCTCAGTTATGAAACCAAGGTATAAATCCGGTAGGAGAACAAAGCAACACTATGTAAACGATACCTCCACACAAAGAACAAATCCTCGCAACCCAACGCGTAAGAGGGGTTATCAATCCCTCCTCGGTAAAAAGATAGATACTTTTATATGAGTTTGGACAAATAGATCTTGATAAAATGCAAAATAAAATAAAGAAAGAAAAGGTGCAGCAAGGTAATTCTGGGTTTTTGGAATAATAGATATAAAAACAAAAGCGATGGAAAATAGATCTTAAAGCAATATGATAAAAGATAGACCCGGGGTCGTAGATTTCACTAGAGGCTTGATACGTCTCCAATGTATCTATAATTTTTTATTGTTCCATGCTGTTATATTATCAATCTTGGATGTTTTAGAATCATTTTATAGCAAATTTATATCATTTTTTGGGACTAACCTATTGACATAGTGCCCAGTGCCAGTTGCTATTTTTTGCTTGTTTTTTTACTTCGTAGAAAATATATATCAAATGGAGTCCAAACGCAGCAAAACTTTTCGGAGATTTTTTCTGGACCAGAAGACACACGATGGGCCAAGGAAGTACTAGGACCCAGGCGTGCCCTGGTGGGTTGTACCCACCTCGGCCGCCTCCCGCATCGCCTCTTTTCTCTATAAATACCCAGAAAATCCAAAAACTGTAGGGGAGTCGACAAAACACAATTCCAGCCGCCTCAAGTTCCAGAAACCACAGATCCAATCTAGACACCATCACGAAGGGATTCATCATCCTCATTGGTGCCTCCCCGATGATGCGTGAGTAGTTCATTGTAGACCTTCGGGTCCGTATTTAGTATATAGATGGCTTCCTCTCTCTCTTTTTATTTTCAAGACAATGGTCTTGGAGATCTATTTGATGTAACTCTTTTTGCGGTGTGTTTGTTGGGATCCGATGAACTTTGAGTTTATGATCAAATCTATGCTTTTATCCGTGAAAGTTATTTGAGTCTTTTGATCTCTTATATGCATGATTACTTATAGCCTCATATTTATTCTTCGGAACTTTGGTTTAGTTAGGCCAACTAGATCGATTTTTCTTGCGATTGGAAGAGGTGCTTTGTGATGGGTTTGATCTTATGGTGCTCAATCCCAGTGACAGGAGGTGAAATGACACGTATGTATCATTGCTATTAAGGATAACAAGATGGGGTATATTCCTACATGAATAGATCTTTTCTACATCATGTCATCGTTCGTATTGCATTACTCCATTTTTCCATGAACTTAATACACCGGATGGATGCTGGATAGCGGTCGATGTGTGGAGTAATAGTAGTAGATACAGGCAGGAGCTGGTCTACTAATCTTGGACATGATGCCTATAAAATGATCATTGCCTGGATGTCATCATAATTAATTGAAGTTCTATCAATTGCCCAACAGTAATTTGTTTACCCATCGTATGCTATTTTTCTCGAGAGAAACCACTAGTGAAATCTATGACCCTTGGGTCTATTTTCTCATCATATATTTTGAAATCTATATTATCAAAAACCCAAAAATACCTCGCTGAATTCTATTTGATTTTATTTGCATCTATCAATCTACTACAATTTATCTCGTCAACTTGACAATTTCTGGCACCGTTACCCGAAAGGGATTGACAACCCCTTTAACACGTGGGTTGCAAGTATCTGTTCTTTGTGTGCAGGTACCATTTACATAGTGTTGCTTGGTTATCGTACTCGTTCGATAACCTTGGTCTCATCACTGAGGGAAATAACTACCGTGAATGTGTTGCATTATCCCTTCCTCTTTGGGGAAATATTGATGTAGTTCAAGCCGCGTCAAAAGGAATTTATGGTGCCGTTGCCGGGGAGACATCATCAACATCTATCAGGTTCCTAATCACTAATCTCATCTCCTTGAAATTTACATTATTTTCCATTTGCCTCTCGTTTTTCTCTCCCCCACTTCACAAAAAAATGTCATTTTATTCGCCCCTTTTTCGTTCGTTGTTTTCTCGTCAGATCTGTTTTTGAGTGCAATCTTGTTGGCATAGTCACAATGACTCAAGAGAACACCAAGTTGTGTGATTTCTCCAATACCAACAACAATGATTTTATTAGCACTCAGATTGCTCCTCCCGCCACTACTGCAGAGTCTTGTGATATTAGTGCCACTTTCTTGAATCTCATTATGAAAGATCAATTTTCCGGTACTCTTGGGGAGGATGCCACAACCCATCTTAAAACATTCATAGAATTATGCGATATGCAAAAGAAAAAAGATGTGGACAATGATATTGTGAAGTTAAAATTATTCTCGTTTTCTTTGCGAGATCATGCAAAATTTTGGTTGTCTTCTTTGCCTCGCAATAGTATCGATTCGTGGGATAAGTGCAAACTTTTATTACTAAGTATTTTCCGCCCACAAAAATTATTTCTCTTAGGACCCAATCATGAACTTTAAGCAACCTGAGCATGAACATGTTGCACAATCTTGGGAAAGAATGAAATTGATGCTAAGAAATTGCCCTACTCATGGTTTAAATCTATGGATGATCATACAAAAAATTTATGCGGAATTGAATTTTGTCTCTAGAATTTTTTTCGATTCCGTCGCAGGTGATACTTTTATGGAAATTACTTTGGCTGAAGCTACTAAATTGCTAGACAATATTATGGAAAATTATTCACAATGGCATACCAAAAGGGCACCTACTAGTAAAAAAATAATTCGGTTGAAGAAATTAGTAGTTTGAATGAAAAGGTTGATGCTCTTATGAAATTGGTTGCTAATAAAAGTGCTCCTATATATTGCCCTTGTCTACTTTGATTGAGCAAAATAGTGATGACGTAGATGTGAATTTTATCTCGCAAAACAATTTCAATAACAACGCTTATAGAGGTAATTTTAATCCTAGGCCTTTTCCTAGTAAATCCTCTAATAATTATGGTAATTCCGATGGTAATCATTCTTACAATAATAATAGGAACACCTCTGATCTTCAGAATAATATTAAATAATTTATCAATACACAAAAGGTTTTCAATGCTATGATAGAAGAAAAGTTGAATAAGATCGATGATATGTCTAGAAGTATTCATAGAATTTCTCATGATGTAGAAAATCTCAAGATGAAATTTTGTGTGCCTAAGGTTGAGGAATCAATTAAAGCCTTATATGTTTCTATGGATGAAAGTAAGAAAAGAACCTCTATGCTTAGAGCTAAAAGAAAAATTTTAGGAAAGTGTTTTCTAGTGATTGCTTTCATAGAAGTGATGAAGATCTTAAAGTGATTGGTGTTTCCTCTATTGGTTACTTCTATAGTAATATTAAGATTGATGATAAATGGATTGGATAAGAGTCAACTTTATCTAGAAGGCGTCCCAATGATTCGGAGGGTGAAAATCTTGTTCAGAAAATTGATAAAAGTGGGTTTGGAGAGGTCAAAACTTTAACTAGTGATGTGCCCACTCTTTTGGATTAAAAAGACTTTAACTATGATAGTTGCTCTTTTATTGATTTTATTTCTTTGTTCAATCCATGATTATTTCACCCCATGCTTATGAGCAAAATAAAGCTTTTACTAAACATATTGTTGATGCCATGATGAAAGCTCTTGAAGAAAAGTTGGAATTAGAGATTTCAGTTCCAAGAAAATTACATGATGAATTGGAACCCACCATCAAAGTCAAGATTAAAAATTATGAGTGTTTTGCTTTATGTGACTTGGGTGCTAGATTTTCTACAATTCTGAAATCTTTATGTGATATGCTTGGTCTTACCAATATTGAAGAATGTTCTTTAAATTTGCACTTGCGGATTCTACTATTAAAAAGCCTATGGGAAGAATTATTGATGTTATTATTCTTGCAAATAGTAATTATGTGCCCATAGATTTTATCGTTCTTGATATTGATTGCAATCCGTCTTGTCCAATTATACTTGGTAGACCATTTTTTACATACTATTGGTGTCGTGATTGATATGAAAGAAGGCAATATTAAATTTCAATTTCCACTAAGGAAGGGTATAGAACACTTCCCTAGAACAAGATTTAATCCTCCATATGAATCAATCACGAGGGCATCTTATGGATCGAAAACTACAAATGATAACACTTAGATCTTTGCATTATGCTTAGCAAGGGGCATAAAACGATAGCGCTTGTTGGGAGGCAACCCAATATTTATCTTTTATCTTTTTGGTTTTCTTGTTGTTTTGCAATAAATATATAAATATGCCTCTGATTAGATGTGTTTTTATGTTTTAATTAGTGTTTGTGCCAAGCAAAGCCTTTGGGATCATGTTGGGTGATAGTTGATTTGATCTTGTTGGAAAACAGAAACTTTTGCGCCAAGTAAAATAATTTTCATAAATCATAGAAACATGATTTTGCTCTGAATGTTTTACAAAAGATTGATATGCAAATTTCCCACGTTGTCCAAATTTTTCAGAATTTTTGGAGTTACAGAAGTATACGAAGTTCCCTGATTAATACATATTGTTCTGTTTTTTGACAAATTTTGTTTTCTTTGCATTGTGTGCTTATTTTGATGAATTTATGGTTTGTATTGGAGGGTATAAGATATAGTGAAGTTGGAATACATTAGATATAATCCAAAAATAAAATATGAATGGGTTTGCAACAGTACTTAGAGTAGTGACTTGCTTTGTTATACTAATGGATCTCACGAAGATTTTGTTGAGTTTTGTGTGATTGAAGTTTTCATGTTTTGGGTGAGATTGCGATGGATGAAGGAATAAGGAGTAAGAAGAGCCTAAGCTTGGGGATGCCCCATGTCATCCCAAGATATTATCTAAAAGAGGAGCAAGCAACTAAGCTTGGGGATGCCCCCGAGTGGCATCCCCTCTTTCTTCTAACAACCATCGGTATTTTTCTTCGAACTATATTTGTATTCATCACATATCATGAGTTTTGCTTGGAGTTTGTATTATTTGAAGAAGAAATACAAGGCTATAAATAATCATGCATATAAGAGACCAAAGAAACTCAAATAATATTCATGGATATAGATCTGATCATAAACTCAAAGTTCATTGGATCCCAACAAACACAACACAAAAAGAGTTACATCAATAGATCACCAAGAGACCATTGTATTGAGAACAAAAAGACAGAGAGAGGAAGCCATCTAGCTACTGCCTACGGACCCTTAGGTCTATGGTGGACTATTCACGGATTATCGGAGAGGCACCAATGAGGATGATGAACCCCTCCGTGATGGTGTTAGATTGGATCTCATGGTTTTGGAACTTACGGCGGCGGAATTGTTTTTCGTCGACTCCTCTAGGGTTTCTGGAATATTTGGGAATTTATAGGGCGAAGAGGCGGTGCAGGAGACCCCCATGGGGTCCACAACCCACCAGGGCGTGCCCTGGTGTATTGCGGTCCCCACGGGACTCCTTCCAGGTGCTTTCTTGGCCCCCAAGGTGTCTTTTGGTCCAAAAAAATCTCCAAAAAGTTTCGCTGCGTTTGGACTCCGTTTGGGACTGATATTCTATGAAGTAAAAAAGAAGCAAAAAATAGCAACTGGCACTGGGCACTATGTCAATAGGTTAGTCCAAAAATGATATAAAGTTGCTATAAAATGATTGTAAAACATCCAAGAAGGATGATATAATAGCATGGACCAATCAAAAATTATAGATACGTTGGAGACGTCTCACTCTTGTGCGTCAAAAATAGGCTCTCCTCAACACTCAATCACTCTCTCATGGCTTTGGCTTTTGTAGGAGAACGATTGGAGTGGAAAGCAACTTGGGGAGGCTAGAGATCAAGGTTCGAATGGTTGGATTGGAATCTCATGATCTCAACACATGAGTAGGTGGTTCTCTCTCAAAAAAATGAATGGTGAAAGTATATCTTCGTTCTGATGTCTCTCTCTTAGAGTAAGTCGGGGTGGAGGTGTATAAATAGCCTTCACAAAGAATCCAACTATTACAACCTTTCGACTCAACTCAGTGCCACCGAAACTGAAATCTTTGTAAAAGATTCGAATATTAGGCGTCTCGGTGAGACCGAACAAAACTACTCAGTGGCTCCGATATGCAATGACCTAAGAAAGACCTCGTTTAGGTAATTCCGATCAAACCAACTCGGTAATTATGAAATGGAATGGAAGAGTTACAGAAACTTGGTCAGTGCAAATCGGTGGCACCAATCATCCTCTCGGTGGAACCGATTTGTTAGGGTTTGGTTGGTGGCTCTATCTAAGGTAACTCGATGGGTCCGGATATATAGGATTCGGCGGGACCAAGTCTGGCGGTTAGGGTTTAGACAGATAGGATTAGGAGAAAATGGTTGAGGGTTTTGGAGCAATATCTTCAAGCACTTGAGCAACTAATTCATGATCAAAACCTCATCCCCTTTTAATAGTATTGGCTTTCCTATGGACTCAATGTAATCTTGGATTACATAACCAAAAATGTAAAGTCTTGGAGCTTTATGCTAATATGTTTCCATAGAATTTTGAGGGGTCCACTTTCACATTTCCTTGCCATGCCAACATTGAACTCTCCTGAAATCTGTCGGATGTTGGGTTCCGGCAGACCCTTGAGGTTCGAACTCTAGGGTGCATGCGAAGATCTCTCCTCTACCAACCCACGTCCCAAGGCCTCGCAAGGAATCTAGGCTAGCAAGATGAACAACACAAGGGACACGGAGTTTATACTGGTTCAGGCCACCATTGTGGTGTAATACCCTACTCCAGTATGTGGTGTGGTGAATTGCCTAAGGGGCTGATGATGAACAGTACAGAGGAAGAACAGCCTCGCGAGGGATGTTCTTGTGGTGGTGTTACCTCTTTGGGAGGGCCAATTTGATCCCTCTCCCTACTGTGGTGGCTAGCCCTATATATAGAGAGGCCCTATTCTTCTTCCCAAATATTGAGCGGGAAGGGCGCCAACAATTGGTCATTTTGAAGGGGAACATCTAGTACACTTATCCTGACTAAAGTTGGTCTTCGACTGCAAAAGACTCTGACAATGACGTTGTCTTGGGCTCCACGGTGACCTCCTTCCTGCCGCTCTGCTTCTCTTGGTCGTGTTGCACCAAAATGGTATCCTCTGCCTCTTGCATTGGCCTGTGCTTGCTCCCTTTGCACCAAAGAGGAAACAAGGACATTGCACAGGCCGGCGCCCACCTGGCACCCGCCTGCCTCGATCGTCATGGCTGGCGTCACGGGCACCTCGCGAGGTACCTTTTCCTTGATCTCTCCGCCTCCTCACGATTCTGCCTGACGAGGCTGCTCCTGAGGAAGCTTCCTGTCGTCTGCCCCGCGAGGCTTGGCCCCTCGCGAGGTTCTTGAGCTTGAGTCGATGAAGATGGGCCGTACTGGGCCACTGCTCGAGCCATGCCGCAGGCTGTAGGTAGGCAAGTCTGGGGACCCCCGTTCCCAGAACACCGACAAAATCTATCTTTGGATAGGCATTAGTTCAATGACATATATGTTGTTATTAATTACCAAAATCACCCAAGGATTAGTTGCACTTTCACGCCCCCTACCCAAAGACCAACTCTGATCCATGCAGCATGACCCTTCCCCTTCGGCAGAAGCATTAGCCTGTGGTTCCACACCGATGAGCGGTGGGGAAGCGAGTCTCCCTTTGCGCTGAAGCATATACCTCCTGGGCTCACGGATGATGGACATGGGGACGACAATGGAGAGCCACCCTGGCTAGCAGTAGACTAGTCATGGGTATTCATGTTGTCGGAATGGATATCCGTCGGCACCGGCTGTAGACTAGTTTTATCTTAGTTTGGTATCATTTTTAGTTAAAATATGTCCAAAATGTAACCATTTTCGTCCGGTTTGTATGAAATCTGATGTGTTTTCATGAATTTTATCTGGTTTGTCGAGAAAGTGATTGAAATGTATGCATGCAACTTTGGATGGCGGCCTCCCACATCCGTGTCCGTGGACTGGTCCCCCCTATCCATGGACAGATGCGGGAGGAAATTTGTGGGTCGCCATTGAAGATTCCCTTAGTGCACATGTCCTATGCTTCTGTCACTTTTTCCTCTTCATAAAGTGCAAGCATTCGTAAGCAAAAATTGTATTATTATTGATCAACCATCCTAGAACAAAAACCAGATTGCTCTTGTGATATTAGCTTTGACAGAATTTTCTCCAGGCAGTTTGCTAGCACCTTGGAGTCAATCTTCTGCAAAACAATGCATAAACTAATTAGCCGGAATTGAGAGAGATTGGAAGGATTAGATACCTTCATAACGAGTACCAAAATAGTGTTTTTGATAGTCTTCGCCGATTCAGTCCTTTCAACAATATGAAGGATAATTTTTTGTAGCATTTTCACCACATACATCCCAGTGATGCTGGAAGCACCTAGATGGGAAACCATTTGATCTGGGAGCCTTGAGAGGAAACATCAGGAAGAGAGCGCACTTCACCTCCCCCTAAGAGTATCACTTGGTCAAGACTGCATTCATGGCCAGAGAAACCTTACAAGGAACAGTGTTGTGAACACTCTCCATACCATGTAACCCTTCTGACGCAAAATAAGGTTCTAGCCATAGATTCCATGAGATTAGGATAGTCATAGCCTGTAGGGGAAAGCAAGTTTTTATACGGTTCTTTCTTCTCCTCATGCTCGCTCTTAGGTAGAAAAATGTGTATTCCTATCACCCTTAGATAACCATTGGACTTGTGAGTGTTACTTCCACATCGTTTCTTCGTGGTGATACAATTCTAAGTGCTCCTGACCGACTCTCCCCAGCCGACTGCACAAAGTTTGAGCTCAGCTTTAAGTTGTTTATCCTTCTTCCATAAACTACCAAAAGAGACCCTCTCCCATCTTCCCAGACCACCAGACAAGGAAAATACATAGTTCTTTAATTTCATTGACCAAATTGATATTAGGTGATGCCTCCGCCATCACTTTTCAAAGTTCAACGTTAGTTTCCCACACCACCTCATAGCGGAATTGCTTTGGCTGCCTGTAGCCACTCCCGTATGTATGATCAAGTTTGACAATGATCAGTGGTTGATTAGAACATGTTGTAGCAATGTTTTCCACGTCAGCATTTTCGAAAAGGTTTCTCTAGTCAGTGTTCCCATGTGGATGATCCAGCTGTACATGGGTGTAGGTGCCACCCACTAACTTTTTCTAAAGGTCCCAGTATTGCCCGTGTAGCCAAGATCTTGAAACACAAGCATAAGTTGCATGACTGAAACCTTTGATCTAAGCTTGAGTCCAACTGCCTATTCCTTCATGCTCCGTGACAACGAGAACTACTTTAAAATCTGCAAAAATGAACCAACAGAGATTTTACTATGACTGCCTATATTCTTCATGGTATCCCAAGTCATGTATTTG
This sequence comes from Triticum aestivum, assembly GCF_018294505.1. Taxonomy (NCBI): domain Eukaryota; kingdom Viridiplantae; phylum Streptophyta; class Magnoliopsida; order Poales; family Poaceae; genus Triticum; species Triticum aestivum. Next base: position 521,534,557 of record NC_057795.1, on the reverse strand, counting down.
TTCTCAACATGTGCATGACCATAAATAAAAGGTACATGACAAGTTGTAGGAGCTAGCCCTTCTTCCATTGCATCAATGTGATAAACATAATAGCTCGAAACTTCTAGCTTTATTTCATTATTCCAAAATAATAATCCAAGATCCCCACTCCTACCACAACTACCAACAGCAAAAGAACAATCATATCCTAACGATGGTGATAAAGATTCCACTCTCATCTAACATTCGGGTTTCAACAATACCAAGCACCATTGGGAAAACTTCCTCTCGAATTTGTGATGCTCCCGATGGTCGTGACACTGCATGTGATGATTCCATCTTATTAGACTAATTGAACCATGTGGTCCTCCCCTAGGGAAGCCGTCAATTCATTTTCAGAAGTAGTTGATTTTGTTGGAGAGAGTCTCTGCCTTGACTTCTTGCGCTCCTATGGAGTTAGATACACCGGGGAAGGCGGAGGAATTGGTGCGTCGGGGTACCCGTATTCTTGTCATTCTCCTCTGCACCCACCTATTTTTCCTTGCCACTACTGCAGCTATTTTCAGCATCAGATTTTTTGCATCTGTTGTGTCTAAGTTCAGCTTTCTCCTTGCTAGACTGTTAGCATTTGTTTCTCCCCTTTAGGCTTAGGATGCTTTGCATGGTTCTCAGCGGTTTTGTTTTGATCGTCATCATCAAAACCGACCTCAGTAGAGGATCTCTTCTTGGGCACCACACTTCTTCCACCTCTGCGGACATGCCTCCCTTATCCCCTCGGTCCTTAGCCTTGCTGGAGGAGATGTAGCTAAATCCATGTCCCATATGCTGGTTTGAAACTGAAGCTCTCCACTTTGCCAACATCCACTTCCCATACTCCTTCTTTGGTGGTGAATACCATCCCCACACTCCTTGTCATATCCCAGCACAAACTTCACAAAAGTAGTACATCTTCTCATATTTGACTGGTAACAAAATCCTCTCCTCAACAAGGTTTAGCAGTCTAAAGTGAATCAATGGCTTCAATACATCTATGCCAGCCCTCACTTTGATGTAGTTTCCCTCAATTTGTTCATCTCCATGCTTCTAACAATTCCGCTTCTTGATCCACAAAGTTTTCCTTTCTATATAGATTGGGTACATCATGAATTTTATCACATACGTCCATCTCCCTAACACAACCGATGCCAGGTTGGTGCAGCCATCGTACTCATTAAGCATCACCATTAGCTCTTGGAAGATCCATGGCCCCTAGTGGGTAACTTCTTTCCAATTGCCCAAACAGAACATTTGTACAATGTATAGGTTGTCATCCACCTCCCTGAACTCTTGATCTACGTCCAAACTCTAGAAGAAATTTAGGGTTTCCTTCAGAGCTTCAAAACTATAGAATCTTCAAGTACTCACCCTTGCTACTGTCAGTCAACGTGTTGCCTTCTCAAGTTCATTGATTTCCTCTTCTCCAATGTAGACACCATTGAGTTCTCCATCCTTCATGTTTTTCAAAGTGTTGGCCAGGCCTTCATCCTCACATCTCTTTACCTTAGCCTTGCTTCCTGACACAGGCCCCTGATACGTCCATTTTGCATCATGTTTTCCTACTGTTATATATAGTGTTTTTATGCTTTATAACACTTTGCAAAGTAATTCTAATGCCTTTTCTCTCATAATAGGCAAGGTTTACACAAAGAGGGAGAATACCGGTAGCTGGAATTCTGGACATAAAAAAGCTATGTCAGAGATACCTATTTTGCACATCTCCAAATGAGCTGAAATTTTACGAAGAATTATTTTGGAACATATAAAAAATATTAGAGAGAAGAACTACTAGAGGGGGGCAGCCATGTGGCCACAAGACACCAGGGCGCGCCCTGGTGGGTGGTGGGCACCCTGGCCCACCTCCGGTGCCCATCTTCTGGTATATAAGGTCTTTTGACCTAGAAAAAATAAGGAGATGACTTTCGGGACAGAGCGCCACCGTCTCGGGGCGGAACATGGGCAGGAGCACTTTTGCCCTCTGGGTGAGTGATTCTGCCGGGGGGAACTTCCCTCCTAGAGGGGGAACTCGAAGCCATCGTCATCACCAACAACCCTCTCATCTTTGGGAGGCCAATCATCATTAGATTGGTACCTATGGGTGACTAGTAGTGTTGATTACATCTTGTAGTTGTTGCTAGATGGTTTATTTGGTGGAAGATTATATGCTCAGATCCATTATGCTATTTAATATCTCTCTGATCTTGAGCATGAATATCATTTCTGAGTAGTTGCTTTTGTTCTTGAGGCCACGGGAGAAGTCATGTTGCAAGTAATCATGTGAATTTGATATTCGTTCGATATTTTGATGATATGTATGTTGTGATTCCCTTAGCGGTGTTATGTGAACGTTGACTACATTACACTTCACCATCTTTGTGCCTAAGGGAATGCATTGTGCAGTAGTTATTAGATGATGGGTTGTTAGAGTGACAAAATCTTAAACCCTAGCTTATGCGTTATTCCGTAAGGGACTGATTTGGATCCATATGCTTAATGCTAAGGTTAGATTGTTATATTAATTCTTCTTTCATAGTTGCGGATGCTTGCGAGGGGGTTAATCATAAGTGGGAGGCTTGTTCAAGTAAGAACAACACCCAAGCACCGGTCCACCCACATATCAAATTATCAAAGTGGCGAACGCGAATGAAACCAACATGATGAAAGCGACTAGATGAAATTTCCGTGTGCCCTCAAGAACACTTTGCTTATTATAAGAGACTGTTCATGCATGTCCTTTGCTACAAAAAGGATTGGGCTACCTTGCCGCACTTTATTTACTGTTACCGTTACTTGCTCGTTACAAATTATCTTACTATCAAACTACCTGTTGCCGACAATTTCAGAGCTTGCTCAAAACCGCTCGTCATTTCCTTCTGCTCCTCTTTGGGTTTGACTGTAGCGACCAGACCTCAAACAGTCCAGTCTCTGTGCATCAGTGGCATCCCTGGATCGGTAATGCTGACACGCACAGTACTTGAGGATTTATAAAAGAGTTTCAATCACACACTTATTACATCGAATGTCTCAAAAGAGAAATTATTACAATAATATGTCTTAAGGCCATCTAAATACGATAACAGCGGAAGGCTTGGAAGATATAGTGAGTCCATCAACTCCAACGGCATAGCTGAGTGAACGACAACGACCTATGGCACCTTACTCGTCGTTTGAAAAGTATGCAACATGATACGTTGCAGCCCGAAAACGGGTCAGCACATGGAATATGCTAGCAATGTAACACATAGAGTAATGAACAGAATAAATGCTATCACTACATACATATATGGCTGGTGGAAAGCTCTATGGTTACAGTTTTGCATAAAGCCAATTTTTTCCTACAACAAAGGAATAAATTTCATTTAACTATCATGGTGGTTGTTAAACATTGAGAAGGTTCCTCCAACTCAATCCCAATTAAACATCATCAATTACCCAACAAAATTAATTAGAGTGATGAGATCAACATGATAATCCAAGAACCAGATACTCAAGATGTCCATAACCGGGGACACGGCTAACCATGATTAGTTTGTACACTCTGCAGAGGTTTGCGCACTTTTCCCCACAAGACTCGATCTCCTCCGTCGGAATTCTCGCACTTCAAGATGTTCGAGAAATGGATGACCGAGACACAGTCTTTTAGAAGCATTAACTCTTTACTCTGGGTAGATAGTACCAACCTACATCCCCTACATCTGCTAGTCTACCACTGAAAGAGGTCACACAACATACTCAACTATGCTAGAGCCCATAATAGCTTGTGGCTGCACACAGAAGTTTCTAGCATGAATAATCTTATGATCCCTTTGAGCCTGGGTGGCGGACCTTAGGATGATCACACGGGTACTCCAGGATATCCTAGGACAACACTGGATTCTCCAGGTGCCCACAAGTAATCCACCCATATGTGTATTTAAGTAGCCACCTTATGTTAACCATTAATAAACAATACTCACATCTGTCATGGATACACTCACCGAATCCACGTCTACGAGCACAGCATAGCAATCCTAAACATATCGTAGAAGTCACTCCCAAAGGTTTGATAATAAACAGGTAATAGGTTCTACCTCATCAAATACCCACATGTTATTCAGATCCTAACCATGCAATGTTTGAGGGTTGAATCTAATGCATAAAAACTGGGTAATAAAAGGGTATGATCAAAGTGTTACTTGCCTTGCTAATGATCCGCAAAACCTAGAGACTCGTAGTAGCACGCTTCGCACTCTGGGAATTCTATCGCAAACAAACAATAGCATACATAAGCACTCAAATAGAAGCACGGTTAAAACTCAAATAAGAATATCTAACCAGAAAGTTCAACTGAAGAACTCCGGTTTGCAAAAAGAATCAAATCAAACGGAGAAACGAAACTGAAACTACGAAAGAAACAAGATCTGATTACTAATCTGGACTAAAGTCGAATTTTACTGTATCAAAATCTTATTCAAGTTGGTTAAACAGAAAGAGGGTTTCAAGACGAAGATCTAGGCATTTGAATCACCTGATTCCGATAAACGAGCAAAAAGATAAACTAAAACTAAGATCTGGGCTCAAATCGCGATAAAAAATAATCGCGGAAAATCCCTGGAAAAAGAAAAACTGACGAACAGGCTAACAAACGAACATTCATTGTCTATGGCTAACGGGCGAACATCGTTCGTTAAAATGAACAAACGAGTGGACGCTCGCTACACAACTAAACCGAAAAAACCGAAACGGTCTATTCTAAAAAAACAGATCTAGGGTTTTAAAATAAAACCGATCAGTTTTTACCTAAAACCGGAAAAAAACCGGTGGATCCATATCAGATCAGGAAGGGCGGCGGCTCTGGCAGTTAGGCGCTGTGGGGCGGCGGCGGTGTGCGGCGCGGGGCAGTGTGTGGCGCGGGCGACGGCGGCGTGGCGCGGGCGGCGGCAGCGTGCGGCGCGGGTGGAGGCGGCGTGCGGCGCGGGCAGGCGGCGGTGGCGGCATGCTGCGGCTGCGGCGGTGGGAGGCGGGGTGAGGCGGGATCGAGCCGACGGTGGTGGCGGCTTATAAAGGGGGAGGGGTGCTCGACTTGGGCAGGGGGCAACCGAAGCGGAGTCCGGCTCGGTCACGGCGGGCGAGCGCGGGGGGGCGGTGTGGTGCCAGGCCGGCTGGGCTTCGGCCGAGTTCGGTCCACGGGAGATTTTTTTAAAAAAATATTTCGCCGAACAGAAAAAAATCCTAGAAAATAAAGTAAAACTCTAAAAATGCCAAAATAAATTTTCATCGTCTAAATAAAATATTTAGAATAGAGTGAACATTTTTCTGGCCTAAAGTGCAATTTTTGAAAATATGCATATTTTTCTAATGCAAATAAAATAGCAGTAAAAACTCCAAAAAGAACAAAAAAATTGATTTTAACATTTTTCCTCTGATATTTCTTTTATTTTTGAGAAGTCATATTATCTCCCCTCATTTATTTGTGATATTGGAAATATTTTAGGAGAAAAAAATAATTAAAACCAAATGATCCTTTTTTCAAAATTTGAGAAAAATCAAATATGAAAAATAATGAAATTCCCAACTCTCTCCGTGGGTCCTTGAGTTGCTTAGAATTTCTAGGATCAACCAAAATGCAATAAAATATGATATGCAATGATGATCTATGTATAACATTCCAAATTGAAAATTTGGGATGTTACATCGACACTTTTACTTATCGAGAGGACTACGATTGGTCCCCTATACTTGTGGGTCATCAATCCCACAACCACCATCTAAGAATTCGTTCTTCAAAACGGGGCCGTTGGACCACCATAGAAAAACTCAACGTCGATAGCGATATTGGTGTAGTGGGAAAAACCCTAATTATGTAACGTAAGAGTGAATATACAAATGGCAGTATATTTGACAACTAGATCTCCCGACAAGGTACACAAGTTCCTATGTAGGTGAACCCAATATACCTACTGTAGCGAATGCAAAAACTAGGGTATTGTGGTGGCCGACACTGTAGCAAACAAGGCTACTATAGCAAACTTTAAAAAAATGATAAAAAACTTTTTGGAATGTCCTTTTTAAAATGTGAACAACTTTTTAAATATGAAAAATTCTGAAAATTTTGAACAATATTGAAAATTATCAATATTTTTATGAAATTCTGAATATTTTTTAAAAAACATGATGTTTTTTAAGTTCCAAACTTTTCCTGAAAATTATTGAGCATTTTTTGAAATTCCAAATATTTGTTGAAAAACACAATCGGTTTTTGAAAATGTGAAAAAAAATCATAACAACAGGACCCCCCCTCCCAAAAAAAACAAGGAAATCTGAGAGAAAAACAACTGAAAAAGAAAACAACACAAACATGGAATGTTCATAAAAGTGGAGTAACATGAGCTGCTAGTACCCTGCAAAAAAGGAGCTACTAATGGATCGTCCCAAATCCCCAACATCATACAAAACGACGCCTCTTTGATGCAGAATGGGTCAAATAAGAAACATCCTATTATATCTAGCTCTTTTTTTGGACAATCTCGCAAAGCTTTTATTCAAGTGGTCATAATGTTTACAGGTACAAAACCAAGATCACTGGGGTGACCCTAAGCAAACATGGCGGCCCACCACTAAGTTCAAACCTCACTTCACTAGATTGCGAGCCTCAAAATTTGAGCTTCGACATTCATGGTCAAAGCTACAGACCAAAATAGAATTGATATGATCTATAATTTCATTAATGATGGCTCTATAGCTCGCCCTGTTCCGCTTCTTGATGTCGTCCACTACCACCTTGCAATCAGATGCCACATGTATCCTTTGCAGATTTAAATCATCGGCGAGGGCTAACGCCTCCCTAACCGCCAAAGCTTCCAAAGTTGGGGGATCACGGGCACCTTTGATTACCAGAGATGAAGCCCCCTAGAAATTTCCCTCATGGTCACGACATATGGCAGCTATAGCCCCCCCCCCCCCTCCTCGGTTCCTGGCCATCGATGCATCAACATTTATCTTGTAGAGCATATTAGGAGGCTGCAACCAGCTGGTCGGGCGGGACAGAGTTTCCCACCTTGTGTTCTTAGGTTTACCAATGGACTCCAGATCCGATATGTATGAGAGGATGAACATGTTTGTTGACACCGGACTCTGGTAAATGTCCTCATAGATGTCCTTCCTCCTTGATCACCATACTGCCTAAAGCGTCACCACCAAGAGTACAAAATCTTTGTGTGAAAGATCATCATGTAACTTAAACAGCCAATTCTTGGCGTTGGTATCTTGGTTTCGAATCATCTTCTCCACCAAGTCTCCATCAGTTAGTGCCCATATACACCAAGACATGGTGCAATCCAGGAGGGCGTGCCTCCACGAGTCCTCTCTTCCACAAAGTAAACACGACGGCGCAGTAGCCATGTGACGGTGATGAAGTTGTTCCACCGTCGGGATCGAGTGTTGCGCCAATCGCCACACAAATAATTTGAGCTTTGATGGGACCTGCATGTGCCACACAGATGTCCATGCCTTGCTCGTATACATGTGTGATGCTCCAGTTCTCCTCTAGCCAATTTCCCCTATGCTCCTTGGTATTCAGAATCATACGGTATGCTGAACTGACTGTAAACTTCCCACTTCTCTCGTTGCTCCATGACCAAAAATGTTCCATGTTTTGACTACATAACGGGATTGCCAGAATGGCATCAACATCAAAAGGTAGGAACACTGATTGGATCAGGTTCTCCTGTGAAGTGGTGTCGATCAATTCGGAGACCAGCTTTGGTGGATTCACAGAAAGTGATGTGATTGGTCGCAAAGGGCCAACCCTCGGTATCCAGTTGGTCTCCCACATATCCGTCGTTTGTCCATTCCCAATCCTCTGAATGGTACCTCATTTAAGTACATCTCTATAATCTAATATGGCCCTCCATATCTGGGAATGTTCACTGCATAGCTCAGCTTCTAAGACTGACCAGTCTGGATAGTAGACTGCCTTCAGAATTCTTGCGCTAAGGGAGTTGGGGTCGTCCAGTAGTCACCATGCCTGCCTCACTAGAAGTGCAAGATTGCAGATTTCTATGTGTCTAAAGCCCAACCCACCAAGGTGTTTTGGTTTTGTCATCACGTCCAAAGAGACCCAGGATGGTTTCCTCTTGCCTTGTTTACTCCCCCATCAAAACTGCCTTATGATGGATGTAATGTTCTCGCACAAACTCCTTGGTAATCTGAAGCAAGCCATGGAATAAACTGGAATTGCTTGAGCTACTGATTTAATGAGCACTTCCTTCCCTGCAACAGAAAGTAATTTCTCCATCCATCCTCTTACCTTCTCCCAAACTCTATCTCTCAGATATTTAAATGTGCCCATCTTAGCTTGGCCACCATCAGTGGCCATTCTGAAATACCTATCACTCAAAGATTTGTTGTGCACATTCAGTGCCTGCTTGGCAGCATCTCTCCTGACTTCTGGACAAACTTTGCTGAAAAATTTGAGGATTTATCATGATTAATTTGTTGCCCTGGTGCATTCCAATAGGTTTGATACTACAGTGGGCCCCTCAACACTAGACTTAAAAATCAACAGGCTATCATCTACAAAAAGGAGATGGTTGACAGACGGAGTTGTAGATGCAACCTTGATCCCTTTGAGAGTGGACGACTGAGAACTGGTTTTTATTGGCACGAAAGGCCCTCTGCTGCAATTAAGAAAAGGTAAGGAGAGATCGGATCTCCCTGTCAGGTACCTCTTGTAGGTGTGAATTCTTCTAGTTTTTCGCCATTAAAAAGGACTGAAAAGATACTGATCGAACCATGATCATAACTATGTGGATCCATGTGGGGCGAAGCCTGTCGGCGTTCTAGGAACGGGGGTCCCCAGACTTGCCTGCCTGCGGCCTGCGACGTGGCTCGAGCAGTGGCCCAGTGCGGCCCATCTTCATCGACTCAAGCTCAAGACCCTCGCGAGGAGCCAAGCCTCGCGGGGCGGATGCAACACCCACGATGCGTCTATATCTCCCACCTGTCGAAGCACGACTTAGAGGCATAACCGCATTGTGGTTTTGTCGCAAGAAGGGTCATCTTCACACAATCCCATGTAATGAACAAGAATGGGATAAAGAGTTGGCTTACAATCGCCACTTCACACAAGTACTTAAATAAATCATACATCATTCAGAGTACACACATAGTCCGACTACGGACGAAACCAAAAGAAAAGAAGATAACCCAACTGCTAGATTCCCGATCGTCCCAACTGGGCTCCACTACTGATCTACAAGAAACAACACATAGCAACAACTAAGATCTCCGTTGAGCTCCCATCTGAGCTCGGTTGCATCATCTGCACTGGTATCATCGGCACCTGCAACTGTTTTGGTAGTATCTGGTGAGTCACGTGGACTCAGCAATCTCAAAACCCGTGAGATCAAGACTATTTAAGCTTATGGGAAAGGAAGGGGCAAAGTGGTGAGGTTGCAGCAGCGACTAAGCATGATATGGTGGCTAACATACGCAAATAAGAGCGAGAAGAGAAGCAACGGAACGGTCGAGAAGCTAGAAGTGATCAAGAAGTGATCCTGAAACTACTTATGTCAAGCATAACCCAAAACCGTGTTCACTTCCCGGACTCCGCCGAAAAGAGACCATCACGGCTACACACGTGGTTGATGCGTTTTAGTTAAGTCAAGTGTCAAGTTCTCTACAACCGGATATTAACAAATTCCCATCTGCCACATAACCGCGGGCACGGCTCTCGAAAGTTTATACCCTGCAGGGGTGTCCCAACTTAGCCCATCACAAGCTCTCACGGTCAACGAAGGATATTCCTTCTCCCAGGAAGACCCGATCAGTCTCGGAATCCCGGTTTACAAGACATTTCGACAATGGTAAAACAAGACCAGCAAGACCACCCGACTGTGCCGACAAATCCCGATAGGAGCTGCACATATCTCATTCTCAGGGCACAACGGATGAGAAATCCGTACAACTAAAACCAGACTTCGAGTTTCCCCGAGGTGGCGCTGCAAAGGGCTCTAGTTTAGACCAACACTCGAAGGAGCACTGGCCCAGGGGGTTAAAATAAAGATGACCCTTGAGTCTGCAAAACCCAAGGGAAAAAGGCTTAGGTGGCAAATGTTAAAACCAATGTTGGGCCTTGCTGGAGGAGTTTTATTCAAAGCGAACTGTCAAGGGGGTCCCATAAATCACCCAACCGTGTAAGGAACGCAAAATCAAGGAACATAACACTGGTATGATGGAAACTAGGGGCGGCAAGAGTGGAACAAAACACCAGGCATAAGGCCGAGTCTTCCACCCTTTACTAAGTATATAGATGCATTAATTAAATAAGAGATATTGTTATATCCCAACATAATCCTGTCCGTCATGGAGCAATCTTCAACTTCACATGCATCTAACAACGCTATAAGAGGGGCTGAGCAAAGCGGTAATATAGCCAAGCAATGGTTTGCTAGGAAGGGTGAAAAAGGTTAGAGGCTGACATGGCAATTTGGGAGGCTTGATAAACAAGTGATGGGTAGCACAACATAGGATAGAACGAAGCAACTAGCAAGCAAAGATAGAAGTGATATCGAGGGTAATGGTCATCTTGCCTGAGATCCCGCAAGGAAGAAGAACGAGTCCATGAAGAAGACAAACGGACGTAGCCGAACGAATCCTCACAACTCCGGAACGAAACTGAAGCTAACGAGAGAAGCAAACCAGAAAGAAGCAAGCAACATGGTAAACACACAAGCATAATCATGGCATGATGCACAATCAAGTATGATGCATGTCCGGTTTAAAGAGGCATGGCATGGCAAAGTGCAACAAACAAAACTACAAGTTAAGTGGAGCTCAATATGCAACGAGTTGCATACTGACGGAACACCACATCAATTATTTAGTTTCTCTCTCGGTTATGAACAAGACAAGATTAAATGTTGGTTCACATGGCAAGAGGTGAAACATAATTAAACTAGCTATTTAGGTAAGTTTAAATGAGGCCGGAAACAACAAACAACAATTCCGGAAATCCCCTTATGTTATTTAGCAATTTAATGCAAACACAGTTTTAACCATTTTAATGTTGTTAACATGATGCGGATGACATAATCAAGGTTTATGCAATTTTTATGAAAATGTTGACATGAGCAAGATATGAAACATTTGTCACCGTGGTGGAAAGAAAGGGTGCCACGGCAACTACAACGGAAATGGTGCCACGGCAACATTCCGGTCCCAATAACTCGATTGAGATACCGATGCAAGAGAGAAGTGTGCGGATGAGTGTGTCATGCAAAAGATGGTGGGGTGATCCCGGATTACCGGGTTCCCACGGGTCGACGGCAAAGACAACTCGAACACGGTTCGAACATGAGCATCTCATACAACATGCATTCATACACGGGCGGTCATCTCGTCGTTATACCTTTGAAGCGTCGTTTCGGGGCCGTTCGAAATCGTCGAGGGAAGTTGTGGTACACGGGCCGTAGTGGAAGTAGTCGTTCACGTGGCGACGGTAGTGGAAGTAGTTGTACACATTCGTTTTGGAGAGGTACTTGACGAATCCAACGTCTTCGGGGCGACGGTAGTTGTACACATTACGTAGATGTTCGGGGTACTTGTCGATCCGGTCTTGGCGACGGTAGTTGAACACGGGTCGTAGACATTCTCGGGTCATGGGTAGAGGTACTTGGTGAAATCCACGGGTGTCCGTAGTTGTACATGGCGAATCCACGCTCGATGACTGTTGGCCTTTGCGTCAACAGCAACAGGGGCGCGAAGCAAGGACTTGGCGGTCTTGGGGTCCCTCGATCGAGGAAATTGGCAACAACAAAAAGGACAGCTTGAGGATTCAACACGGTGGAAGGGGCATGAGGTCTGGACGATGTCAGAAGGCGCGATGGTGACGGCGGGCCGGCTCGATCCGGACGGATCCGGGCGCGAAGGTGGCGGGGAGGCACCCGGCGAGACTGAAGGAGCTCCTGTGCATCATGAGGAGCACGCCTCCTAGTGGCTTGCGGGGCTGCAGAAGGGAGGCATGGGGTCGCGAGGCCGAGGTAGGACCTCGGCAGCGGTGAACTTGGCGAAGCAGGGGAGGTCCGGGGCGCCAGGAACCACGGCGACGGAGAGGATCCTGCCGGTAAGAGGTCGGGGACGGCGCGATGATGGGGTCGTCGGAGCGGCGCAGCAGCTCGGGGTTGATCCTCGTGTTGGAGGCCGGGACTTGGCCGGAAGCAGGGCGTCACGGAGGAGCAGGAGAAGGGGAGGCACTTGGCGGCAGGAGGGATCAAGGCGCAGAGGCAAGAAGGCGCGGCGGCGGCCATGGCCTCGACGAGGGGGTCGGGCGCGAGGCTCTCCCTGGCGATGCGGGTGTGCGTGCGATGGGGATCGAGTGCGGCGCTGAGGAAGGACGAGGAGGGTTGCAAATATGCCCTAGAGGCAATAATAAAAGGATTATTATTATATTTCCTTGTTCATGATAATTGTCTTTTATTCATGCTATAATTGTATTATCCGGAAATCGTAATACACGTGTGAATAGATAGACCACAATATGTCCATAGTAAGCCTCTAGTTGACTAGCTCGTTGGTCAACAGATAGTCATGGTTTCCTGACTATGGACATTAGATGTCATTGACAACGGGATCACGTCATTAGGAGAATGACGTGATGGACAAGACCCAATCCTAAGCATAGCACAAGATCGTGTAGTTTGTTTTGCTAGAGCTTTTCCAATGTCAAGTATCTTTTCCTTAGACCATGAGATCGTGTAACTCCCGGATACCGTAGGAGTGCTTTGGGTGTACCAAACGTCACAACGTAACTGGGTGACTATAAAGGTGCACTACAGGTATCTCCGAAAGTGTCTGTTGGGTTGACACGGATCGAGACTGGGATTTGTCACTCCGGCTAACGGAGAGGTATCACTGGGCCCACTCGGTAGTGCATCATCATAATGAGCTCAAAGTGACCAAGTGTCTAGTCACAGGATCATGCATTACGGTACGAGTAAAGTGACTTGCCGGTAACGAGACTGAACGAGGTATTGGGATACCGACGATCGAGTCTCGGGCAAGTAACATACCGTCTGACAAAGGGAATAGTATACGGGGTTGCTTGAATCCTCGATATCGTGGTTCATCCGATGAGATCATCGAGGAGTATGTGGGAGACAACATGGGTATCCAGATCCCGCTGTTGGTTATTGACCGGAGAGCCGTCTCGGTCATGTCTGCATGTCTCCCGAACCCGTAGGGTCTACACACTTAAGGTTCGGTGACGCTAGGGTTGTATGAATATGAGTATGCAGCAAACCGAATGTTGTTCGGAGTCTCGAATGAGATCCCGGACGTCACGAGGAGTTCCGGAATGGTCCGGAGGTAAAGAAAACTATATAGGAAGTGCTGTTTCGGCCATCGGGAAAGTTTCGGGGTCACCCGGTATTGTACCGGGACCACCGGAAGGGTCTCGGGGGTCCATCGGGTGGGGCCACCTATCCTGGAGGGCCCCGTGGGCTGAAGTGGGAGGGGAACCAGCCCCTAGTGGGCTGGTGCGCCCCCCCTTGGGCCCCCCTGCGCCTAGGGTTGGAAACCCTAGGTGGGGGGGCGCACCACTTGCCTTGGGGAGCACTCCACCCCCCTGGCCGCCGCCCCCTTGGGAGATTGCATCTCCCAGGGCCGCCCCCCCCCCTTGGGGACCTATATAAAGGAGGGCAGGGGGGAGGACAGCCGCACCCTCGTGTCTTGGGGCCTCCCTCCCCTGCTACACCTCGTCCTCCTCCCGCAGCAGCTTGGCGAAGCCCTGTCGGAGTTCTGCTGCATCCACCACCACGCCGTTGTGCTGCTGGATCGTCATCAACCTCTCCTTCCCCTTTGCTGGATCAAGAAGGAGGAGACGTCATCCGCTCCGTACGAGTGTTGAACACGGAGGTGCTGTCCGTTCAGCACTTGGTCATCGGTGATTTGAATCACGGCGAGTACGACTCCATCATCACCGTTCTCTCGAACGCTTCCGCATGCAATCTACAAAGTGGTATGTAGATGCAATCTCTCTCCCATGACTCGTTGCTTAGATGAACTCATAGATGGATCTTGGTGAAACTGTAGGAAAAATTTTAATTTTCTGCAACGTTCCCCAACACTTGCGGGGCTGCAGGAGGGAGGCACGGGGTCGCGAGGCCGAGGTAGGGGCTCGGCAGTGGCGAACTTGGCGAAGCAGGGGAGGTCCGGGGCGCCGGGAACCACGGCGACGGAGAGGATCCTGTCGGTACGAGGTCGGGGATGGCGCGATGATGGGGTCATCGGAGCGGCGCAGCAGCTCGGGGCTGATCCTCGTGTTGGAGACCGGGACTTGGCCGACAGCAGGGCGTCGCGGAGGAGCAGGAGAAGGGGAGGCACTTGGCGGCAGGAGGGAGCAAGGCGCAGAGGCAAGAAGGCGCGGTGGCGGCCATGGCCTCGACGAGGGGGTCGGGCGCGAGGCTCTCCCTGGCGATGCGGGTGTGCGTGCGATGGGGATCGAGTGTGGCGCTGAGGAAGGACGAGGAGGGTTGCAGGGTCGGGCTAGGTTAGCTAGGGTTCGGGAGGACGCTGCCGGGCCCTGGGCCAAACTAGCAGCTACTGCTGCTGGGTCTTGGTGGGCTGAGGGGGAACAGGGGGGTCTGGGTGAGCTGCTCTCTCTCTCTCTCTTATATTTTCTTTAGCAGAAAACAATTAAAGAGAAGAAAAAGAAAGAGAGGGTTAGGGAAAGGATTTGTGCATGGAGATAATTTTACCGGACTCACAAAAATGCGCTTGTTCCAAGAAAATAGAAGTGTGCATGTGTGAGAGGTTAGAATTCAAACTCATTTGAATTTAATTCAAATGGTCTTGCATAGGAAGTAGGTGCTAGGGAGGTCCAAAAATGTTGAGATATTTGGTGGAGCTCCGGAAAATTATGAAAGAAATTATGGGCAAGGTTGGGGACCAAGAATTGAGATAACAACGGCATGGGATATTTTGCAAGTGGGTTATGGTTAATTCCAAATAAATGGAATAATTTTATTATAGCTCCCTAATAATAGTAGGAGACTTTGAATATGTTTTAAAGAGAAATCACCATGTGAATATCCCTCGATTTAAATAGATCAACGATCTATGCAATTTATTTAGGTGAGTTTTAAAAATTAAATGACATGCTGGCATGATGACATGATGCAATGCAAGAGATGGCATGATAAATACACAAACAAAACAAATCACACGATAAAACTCGAAATAGCTGGAAGTCTTCTGGAGCGTCGGTCTCGGGGCGTTACAACACTCCACCACTACAAGAGGATCTCGTCCCGAGATCTAGGATGGCACCGGAGAGAAACGGAAGAGGAAGAGAGGAGGTAAAACTAAGTTGCTTCTTTGACAAAAGAGTGAAACCAAAGAACGTTGAAAGGTTGAAAAGTTGATAGAAAGAACACAATGGAGTTAAATACAATTGAGAGCACTGCGGTAGAAAATAGAAACAAGGAACACCATGTGAACCTTGGAGGTTGCAAAGCTATGAATGACGAGTACAATGGACAAGAAGGAATTGGAACCACTCTGGTTGAAACAAGATAAACAAGGAACAAGGAAGATCAAATTCGGACAGCACTCCGGTTAAATGGATGAGCAAGAAAATAACGTGATCTTGACAAAACGAGGTGATTGGTGAAGAGAGCAACATCACAATGCGTCTGGAACGAAAGAATCGAAGCTAGATTGTTGGGATAAAGGGACGGAGAAGAAAATGACATCTTCTGCCACAAATGAACTTGGAAAGCATCCTTTCAAAGAAGAATTGAACGGAGTTGTTGGAAAATCAACAACGAAACAAATAAGCTTGTAGTGGGCTTATGGAATACTTCTCAAAATTGAGGTGAAATTCTGCCACTACGGAAACAAATAATATAATTGATAACACCGACGAGATGAAAAATTTCTTCCACCAAGATGATACAGAGATAACTTGGATCATTGATAAGCACCACAATAACAACATTCCTTAGGGAAGGCTTTAGGTGAAATATGACACAAAATAACTCCAATGAAGAGATTAATGGATTTAAAATACCTCATTCTTGACAACATGTGAATCGCGAAACATGAATGAAAATTGTCAAGAATGATATAACACCACCTGAAAAGATAAGGTAGAAAGAATTGCGCTTCAAAATGGAAGAAGAAGAAGAGTACTTGAATCCTCAGAAAAAAATATGTGTTGAGCACCATGTTTATTTTTGAGTATAGCTTGGCGGATCTTAGCTTCGAGAGAAATCTTGAAGAACAATTGAAGAATGAAAAGAATCCTTGATGAACCACCATGTTGAGCCTCCATGAAGAACTCCGGTAATAAAAGGATGATAGAAAGAAAGAGAAGTTGCAAATACAAGGTGAAGCCTTGCGATGATTTAGAAGGAGCTTCGCGACGATATAACCGAGAAAGCTTAGAACTCCGGAAAAAGAAAAGATGAAACACTAGAAACGAGAATTACTTCATCATGAACAATCTCCGAAAGAAGAGAATTGAATCACCTCGCGGAAATAAGAATAAGATTTATTGTATGTTTATCCTTCATCAAATTAAATTGATGACAAGCAATGGATTTGGGATACTACTTATTCCCGTAGAAAGGATTAAAAGAGATATAGCGCAAGCTTGAGGAAGGTCTTCAACGACCACCGATAGGATTGGAAAGAACGAATGAATTGATATGATAACCAAGGAAGAGAACTCTTGAACGAACCACCGTAAGAATTGAAAATGAACGAACAAAAGATAAATAAACACCGGGAAGAATTAGAAAATGAACGAAGATACTTAAGAGGATTTAGATACAAGAGAACAAAGAGATCATGAGCTGACTAGAGTAAACTTGAACGATGCACCGGTAAGATTTGGAGAACGACAACTACACACTGAGAATGAATAATTCTGAGAAGATGGGCTCCGGAGAATCAAACTGAAAAGACTCCTGAATTTCTCTGGATGGGTGAAATGAATTCTCACAATCGAAAACAATTATGAGCGGATGGCATCAAGCTAGAACCATGAATTTTGAAGAGAAAGGAGCAAGATTTAAGAAAAATCCTTCTTCGGTCATCAAATGTTGAGAATGATGATGAGAACCACCACCATGAATTGTTGAGACACTCCGGAAGGATTAAAAGAAAAAGGTTGAACCAAAGATGAAAAGAATATGAAAGCGAACTTGGGGGATACATTTGACTGTTGAGAAATCATGTTTACATCAAACTTTGCAATGAATTTGCAAATGGCTCCTGATAATTAGAAGAGTCAGGTAAGATCCTGGGAAAAAACTTGTGGGTTAGGGCCCACTAAAAGATACACCATTGAACAATTTTGAAGAGAGATTGCACCGGTTCAATAAAATGACTTGAATGAGATAATAATCTCAAAATAGCTTGAACGGATTGATAATGAAGACACAAATCTTCTGAGATATCTTGAGCACTCCGGATATGAACTGGGCAAGGTGAATGAATAAGAGAGCCTTGGATAATAAATTCACATGGGAAGATATGTGAACCAGAAGGAAGAGATATGATCAACACTGAAATCTTGAGTTAAATCCACCGGAAAAGAATACGAGAATGAAGAATGATGAACTCGAAGCTCCGTTAGTATCTTCCAGAGAATCACCGGATAAGACCATTGATGGGAAAAGAATGGAGAAACTTCACATCAATAAAATGGATACTTGATTAAGAAATCTGAGTCCCTGAAGAAAAAGGGTGGGAGGGCGGGAAAACAAAGGCAACTTGCGGCAGATGGAATGAATACCATTGAGAAAACTTAGAATTGATCTTGCGGATGTTGAAATGATCGGATCCACTTGAAGAGAAGCACGCCGGTAGGAAAATATTGACATGACAATCTCGATGATCAAGAAGGATTAGTATTCACATAGAAATATGAGAGCACCGTTTAGGAAAGGTATGGATTCAACATTTGACTTCGAAGCAACTCGAATACCACAAATAATACAAAACAAAGGATTTGGCTTGCAGAATAAGCCGGAACAAACATATGATAGAGATTTCGTCCGAAGTTTTCGTGGTGGGGCCCACACGGGCTCGATCGTACAGCACCATCATGTACAAGGCAGTGCACATGACATACGAAGTGTCCCCGAACCAGCATAGCCAAGGGTTCTTTAAGACACAACAAGACCACTATAAAAACGACCATGGATAGGCGGACCACTAGACGTCGAACCCCAATCTCATATCATGCATCTATCAGAAAGAAAAAAAACTAGAGCTACTTGAATTCCCACCTATAAAACTCCCGAAACTTTCTGGTTATGCAATCTGGTGTTGGGGATACAGGGGAAGCAATATATATCTCACCCAAACTAACAATACCTACATCCAAGCTGTATCCATCCGTCAAAACATAACCAAGAAACCTTCGGAAATTGTGTACCTCAACCTTCGAAAAGCATCCGTTATACAAGTTATGGCAATACTCCCGAACTCCCGCCCCAGTACTGGGTGGCGTCGAGGTTATCTCACCAACAACTGCATAAAAGAGATTTTCGATGTCGGCAAAACTCAGGTATTCCAGAACTGCAACGATAAAATTATGACGACAACACCTCGGAGCTCAACTCCCCGGGTCACTGCCACATAAAAGACAGGATGCACCAAGAACAATGTTCTCGTCACAAAACCATCGGAACGATTCCAAGATACCCGCGTGATCCTAAAAAAATTAGTGAAATTTGAGGAGAGGGAAGTCAAAACATCTACGTCAGGAGGCCTCACTAGAGCGACGAAGGGACTAAGGAGTAAAAAGAATCCTACTCTCTGATATATATAATCCTAAGACTCAAAACATTTTTATTCCAGACTCAACAACGCCAGCGATTCGATCAAGCAAGGGGATCCTAAGTCGGAGATAGCTCTGATTACCAACTTGCAACACCCATGATGCGGCTATATCTCCCACCTGTCGAAGCACGACTTAGAGGCATAACCGCATTGTGGTTTTGTCGCAAGAAGGGTCATCTTCACACAATCCCATGTAATGAACAAGAATGGGATAAAGAGTTGGCTTACAATCACCACTTCACACAAGTACTTAAATAAATCATACATCATTCAGAGTACACACATATTCCGACTACGGACGAACCCAAAAGAAAAGAAGATAACCCAACTTCTAGATCCCCGATCGTCCCAACTGGGCTCCACTACTGATCTACAAGAAACAACACATAGCAACAACTAAGATCTCCGTTGAGCTCCCATCTGAGCTCGGTTGCATCATCTGCACTAGTATCATCGGCACCTGCAACTGTTTTGGTAGTATCTGGTGAGTCACATGGACTCAGCAATCTCAAAACCCGCAAGATCAAGACTATTTAAGCTTATGGGAAAGGAAGGGGTAAAGTGGTGAGGTTGCAGCAGCGACTAAGCATGATATGGTGGCTAACATACGCAAATAAGAGCGAGAAAAGAAGCAACGGAACGGTCGAGAAGCTAGAAGTGATCAAGAAGTGATCCTGAAACTACTTACGTCAAACATAACCCAAAACCGTGTTCACTTCCCGGACTCCACCGAAAAGAGACCATCACGGCTACACACGTGGTTGATGCGTTTTAATTAAGTCAAGTGTCAAGTTCTCTACAACCGGATATTAACAAATTCCCATCTGCCACATAACCGCGGGCACGGCTCTCGAAAGTTTATACCCTGCAGGGGTGTCCCAACTTAGCCCATCACAAGCTCTCACGGTCAACGAAGGATATTCCTTCTCCCAGGAAGACCCGATCAGTCTCGGAATCCCGGTTTACAATACATTTCGACAATGGTAAAACAAGACCAGCAAGACCACCCGACTGTGCCGACAAATCCCGAAGGAGTTGCACATATCTCGTTCTCAGGGCACAATGGATGAGCAATCCATACAACTAAAACCAGACTTTGAGTTTCCCTGAGGTGGCGCTGCAAAGGGCTCTAGTTTAGACCAACACTCGAAGGAGCACTAGCCCGGGGGGGGTTCAAATAAAGATGACCCTTAAGTCTGCAAAACCCAAGGGAAAAAGGCTTAGGTGGCAAATGTTAAAACCAATGTTGGGCCTTGCTGGAGGAGTTTTATTCAAAGCGAACTGTCAAGGGGGTCCCATAAATCACCCAACCGTGTAAGGAACGCAAAATCAAGGAACATAACACTGGTATGACGAAAACTAGGGGCGGCAAGAGTGGAACAAAACACCAGGCATAAGGCCGAGTCTTCCACCCTTTACCAAGTATATAGATGCATTAATTAAATAAGAGATATTGTGATATCCCAACATAATCCTGTCCGTCATGGAGCAATCTTCAACTTCACCTGCATCTAACAACGCTATAAGAGGGGCTGAGCAAAGCGGTAACATAGCCAAGCAATGGTTTGCTAGGAAGGGTGAAAAAGGTTAGAGGCTGACATGGCAATTTGGGAGGCTTGATAAACAAGTGATGGGTAGCGCAACATAGGATAGAACGAAGCAACTAGCAAGCAAAGATAGAAGTGATATCGAGGGTAATGGTCATCTTGCCTGAGATCCCGCAAGGAATAAGAACGAGTCCATGAAGAAGACAAACGGATGTAGCCGAACGAATCCTCACAACTCCGGAACGAAACCGAAGCTAACGAGAGAAGCAAACCGGAAAGAAGCAAGCAACATGGTAAACACACAAGCATAATCATGGCATGATGCACAATCAAGTATGATGCATGTCCGGTTTAAAGAGGCATGGCATGGCAAAGTGCAACAAACAAAACTACAAGTTAAGTGGAGCTCAATATGCAACGAGTTGCATATTGACGGAACACCACATCAATTATTTAGTTTCTCTCTCGGTTATGAACAAGACAAGATTAAATGTTGGTTCACATGGCAAGAGGTGAAACATAATTAAACTAGCTATTTAGGCAAGTTTAAATGAGGCCGGAAACAACAAACAACAATTCCGAAAATCCCCTTATGTTATTTAGCAATTTAATGCAAACATAGTTTTAACCATTTAAATGTTGTTAACATGATGCGGATGACATAATCAAGGTTTATGCAATTTTTATGAAAATGTTGACATGAGCAAGATATGAAACATTTGTCACCGTGGTGGAAAGAAAGGGTGCCACGGCAACTATAACGGAAATGGTGCCACGGCAACATTCCGGTCCCAATAACTCGATTGAGATACCGATGCAAGAGAGAAGTGTGCGGATGAGTGTGTCATGCAAAAGATGGTGGGGTGATCCCAGATTACCGGGTTCCCACGGGTCGACGGCAAAGACAACTCGAACACGGTTCAAACATGAGCATCTCATACAACATGCATTCATACACGGGCGGTCGTCTCGTCGTTATACCTTTGAAGCGTGCATTTTGGGGCGGTTCGAAATCGTCGAGGGAAGTAGTGGTACACGGGCCGTAGTGGAAGTAGTCGTTCACGTGGCGACGGTAGTGGAAGTAGTTGTACACGTTCGTTTTGGAGAGGTACTTGACGAATCCAACATCTTCGGGGCGACGGTAGTTGTACACATTACGTAGATGTTCGGGGTACTTGTCGATCCGGTCTTGGCGATGGTAGTTGTACACGGGTCGTAGACATTCTCGGGTCATGGGTAGAGGTACTTGGTGAAATCCACGGGTGTCCGTAGTTGTACATGGCGAATCCACGCTCGATGATTGTTGGCCTTGGCGTCAACAGCAACAGGGGCGCGAAGCAGGGACTTGGCGGTCTTGGGGTCCCTCGATCGAGGAAATTGGCAACAACAAAAGGGGTAGCAAGATCTTGAAGCCGAGGCCGACAACGACAGCTTGAGGAGTCAACACGGTGGAAGGGGCATGAGGTCTGGACGACGTCGGAAGGCGCGATGGTGGCGGCGGGCTGGCTCGATCCGGACGGATCCGGGAGCGAAGGTGGCGGGGAGGCAACCGGCGAGACTGAAGGAGATCCTGTGCATCACGAGGAGCACGCCTCCTAGTGGCTTGCGGGGTTGCAGGAGGGAGGCACGGGGTCGCGAGGCCGAGGTAGGGGCTCGGCAGCGGTGAACTTGGCGAAGCAGGGGAGGTCCGTGGCGCCGCGAACCACGGCGAGGGAGAGGATCCTGCCGGTAAGAGGTCGGGGACGGCGCGATGATGGGGCCGTCGGAGCGGCGCAGCAGCTCGGGGCTGATCCTTGCGTTGGAGTCCGGGACTTGGCCGGCAGCAGGGCGTCGCGGAGGAGCAGGAGAAGGGGAGGCGCTTGGCGGCAGGAGGGAGCAAGGCGCAGAGGCAAGAAGGCGCGGCGGCGGCCATGGCCTCGACGAGGGGGTCGGGCGCGAGGCTCTCCCTGGCGATGCGGGTGTGCGTGCGATGGGGATCGAGTGCGGCGCTGAGGAAGGACGAGGAGGGTTGCAGGGTCAGGCTAGGTTAGCTAGGGTTCGGGAGGAGGCTGCCGGGCCCTGGGCCGAACTGGCAGCTACTGCTGCTGGGTCTTGGTGGGCTGAGGGGGAACAGGGGGGTCTGGGTGAGCTGCCCTCTCTCTCTCTCTCTCTCTTATATTTTCTTTAGCAGAAAACAATTAAAGAGAAGAAAAAGAAAGAGAGGGTTAGGGAAAGGATTTGCGCATGGAGATAATTTTATCGGACTCACAAAAATGCGCTTGTTCCAAGAAAATAGAAGTGTGCATGTGTGAGAGGTTAGAATTCGAACTCATTTGAATTTAATTCAAATGGTCTTGCATAGGAAGTAGGTGCTAGGGAGGTCCAAAAATGTTGACATTTTTGGTGGAGCTCCGGAAAATTATGAAAGAAATTATGGGCAAGGTTGGAGACCAAGAATTGAGATAACAACGGCATGGGATATTTTGCAAGTGGGTTATGGTTAATTCCAAATAAATGGAATAATTTTATTATAGCTCCCTAATAATAGTAGGAGACTTTGAATATGTTTTAAAGAGAAATCACCATGTGAATATCCCTCGATTTAAATAGATCAACGATCTATGCAATTTATTTAGGTGAGTTTTAAAAATTAAATGACATGCTGGCATGATGACATGATGCAATGCAAGAGATGGCATGATGAATGCACAAACAAAACAAATCACACGATAAAACTTGAAATAGCTGGAAGTCTTCTGGTGCGTCGGTCTCGGGGCATTACAGCGGATGACAGGAAGCTTCCTCAGGAGCGGCCTCACCAGGCAGGCTCGCGAGGAGGCGGAGAGATCAAGGCAAGGGTACCTCGCGAGGTGCTCGTGACGCAAGCCATGACGATCGAGGCCAGGCGGGCGCCGGCCTATGCAGCGTCCTTGTTTCCTCTTTGGTGCAAAGGGAGCAAGCACAGACCAAGGCATCAGGCAAAGGCTACTGTTTCGGTGCAACAAGACCAAGACCAGCAGAGCGGCAGGATGGAGGTCACCATGGAGCCCAAGACGGCGTCACCATCAGAGTCTTTGGCAGTCAAAGACCAACTTTAGTCACGATAAGTGTACTAGATGTTCCCCTTCAAAATGGCCGTTGTTGGCGCCCTTCCCGCTCAATATTTGGGAAGAGGGCCAGGGCCTCTATATATAGGGCTAGCCACCACAGTAGAAAGGCATCTTGGATCGAATCCTTCCCAAGCAGAGCCACGCCACACATCCATAAGAACAGCCCTCGCGAGGCTGTTCTTCCTTTGTATTGTTCATCATCATCCTCTGAGGCAATCCACACACCACACACTGGAGTAGGGTATTACACCACAATGGTGGCCTGAACTAGTATAAACTCCGTGTCCCTTGTGTTGTTCATCTTGCTAGCCTAGATTCTTAGCGAGGCTTTGGGACGTGGGTCGGTGGAGGAGAGATCTTCGCGCGCACCCCAGAGTTCGAACCTCAAGGGTCTGCCGGAACCCAACATCCGACATTTGGCGCGCCAGGTAGGGGTGTGTCGGAATCTCTTCTTCCGTCGTCTTGCGCTCCATCGTCTATCGCATCCATGGCTGACGCTCACCGAGCCCATGCGGAGCGTCGGGCTGCTCTCGCTGCCCATGTCGCCCAGACGGCTCATGTTGGTGGACCTCCCCGTCGTTCCCCATCGCCTGCCACCCACGCCACCACCAGCCCGGCTGGGAACGAGCAGAAGGCGTCGTCGCTGCATCCCTCGGTGCAGCGGGAAGGCCGCACCGCCACCCCGTCGTTGACTCCAGCAGGCTCGTCGTTGCACGCCCATTGCACTGTTGCGGACGCGCACGCCGCGTTGCTCCTGGCGCGTGAGCTCCTGCACTACCTCCCCGTCGACGACCTCTACGAAGAGTGGCTCACTCGCATCACCGAGCTCGCCAGCGCCGCAGGGGGCTCCCCTGCGCCGTCCCTTTCGCTGCATCGCCCTCCGTCCTGCGCGGGCAACGCAGCTCCGGAGGCGCCTCCGCCGCCTCCTCCCCAAGAAGGTGCCCTGGCTCCAAGGTGCGCGGCCCCTGGGCGAGACCCATCGCGCCCAGCGCCCCCGTAGCAAGAAAGGAGCTGCCAAGAAGTCCCTGCCCTCAAGAGGGTGCTCGCGTGCTCCCTGCACCAGCGCGCCATGATCGCATTCCTGCTCCAGCGTGCCAAGACCCCGCGCTGCTCCTGGCGGTAGCGCGCGGAGACCCCCAGGATCAAGCCATGCGTCAGCAAAGGCCCCCGGTGGCCACCGCAGGCTGCCACGCCTTCACCACCGAGCTGCGCAGCATGGCCTCGCCGGGCAATTTCAAGCCGG
This sequence comes from Triticum aestivum, assembly GCF_018294505.1. NCBI lineage: Eukaryota > Viridiplantae > Streptophyta > Magnoliopsida > Poales > Poaceae > Triticum > Triticum aestivum. The sequence continues at coordinate 521,509,832 of NC_057795.1, read as the reverse complement.
ATCTGCCTCCTCGCTATGACGGCACCGCCGACCCTGCGGAGTTCCTCCAGCTCTACGAGCTGGGCATCGAAGCGGTCAACAGAGACGAAAAAGTCATGGCAAATTGGTTCCCCATGGCGCTCAAGGACGGTGCCCGCACCTGGCTCCTGAACTTGCCTCCCAGCATGATCTCCTCTTGGGATGAGATGTGCACCCGCTTCATCGCCAACTTCCAAAGCACTCGTGACCGGCCCCCGGCCATGAGTGACTTGCACCACATCAAGCAACAACCAGGAGAGACCCTGCAGAAGTACATCCAGTGCTTCAACAGCGCATGACTCAAGATCCCCAGGGTGATTGAGGAGGCCATCATATCAGCCTTCTCTGATGGCATCCGCGACATCAAGATGAAGGAGGAACTGACGATCCACGAAGATTTGTGCACATCTCTGGAGTTGTTCAACTTGGCGACCAAGTGCGCCAGGGCTGAGGAGGGACGCCTCTCCCTCCTCGAGCTTCCAGCTGCTGATCCTGAAGAGAAGAAAGCCAAGGCCAAGGACGTGAAGCGCAAAGGAGCAGTTGTGCTTGCAGCTGAGCCAAACACCAAGCATGGCAGAGATCAGCCGGAGTCGTCCAAGGGCAGCCGGTACTGCGTGTACCACGACCTCCACACCCACAACATCAACGAATGCCAAGAGCTCAGGGCCATGCAAGGACATGTCGGTCGACGCCCCGAGTGCAGTGATCGGGGCTATGGCCGAGGAGGGGGAAGAGGTGGAGGACGATGGGAAGATCGTGGCCCTCGCCAAGGGTGGCGTGACCGGCCTCGGCGAGGACCGCTGGCAGGACCAGCCTCGCGAGGGGGCTTGGAGGGATCAGCCTCGTGAGGATCGCCCGCAAGGCAACGCAGGCCTGCCTCCTCTGCCACCACCACCTAGGAGGAATGAAGACCAGTATCAGGATGAGGGGGCTGGGGGCTTCCAGGAGCCGCGTGCTATCGCTTGCATCTTGGGCGGAGCTCAGGCCCCAGCCTCTCAGCGCGTCTTCAAGCAGTTTGCTCGCGAGGTGAACGCAGTCCTCTCGAAGCTCGAGGCCTCGCGCCCTCTCAGGTGGTCCACGTGTGCCATCACGTTCAGCTCAGCGGATCAGCTCAAGTGTGCAGCAACAGCTGGGGTCCTCCCAATGCTCTGTTCCCTAGTCATCAGCAATGTGCAGGTCACCAGGACCCTCATCGATGGTGGCGCAGGGCTCAATGTTCTGTTTGTCGAGACATTCAACAATCTCCAAGTGCCATATGATCAGCTTCGGCCAACCAAGCCTTTCTCAGGAGTCACTGATGGTTCTACCACCCCGATAGGACAGGTCCGCCTCCCTGTCACCTTCGGACAGCGCAAAAACTATCGTATCGAGCTCATCGACTTCGACGTCGCCCACATTCGCCTGCCGTCCAACGCCATCCTTGGGTATCCAGCTCTGGCCAAGTTCATGGCGGTGACTTACCATGGCTACAATGTTCTCTAGATGCCAGGAAGCGGTGGGGTCATCACAGTCCCCTGTGAGGAGAAAGATGCAGTGTGTTCTCTCAAGCGTGTCTTCCAGGCCGCGTCAATCGAAGACCCAGATCGCAGGAGCGGGAGCCTTCCTGAGGCAGTTCCCAAGAAGAAGAAGACATCACCTGGCCCGAGCCCTCAGGAGGCAGGCACCTCCAGTGGCACGGCGCCAGGATCCGTGCCCATTCAAGGGGCGCCTCCCTCCGTCGCATAGGAAGGCGCACCTGGCGCCCTCCTTGGGCAAGGCTCGGGGGCTCTCTCCTAGAGGGCCACCGACTTTGCCAAGGTCACGAGGGAGGCGCTCGGGCACCACTTGGAGGCGTGCTTTGCGGCACGTTTTCCTCAGGAAGGTACGAGGCAAGGAAGGTCCAACCCACAGGAGTTCATCACTAAAGTCACTCGGGAGCTACAGGAGTCAAGAGTCATGCGCGGCAGCTGCCGCTTACCCGCCGTAGATCCCCATCCAGGCAAGGATGGTAGGCTGCGTGTCTGCATCGACGTGCCAGGGCTCAACCGAGCCGCGTCTCAGGAGCACCTCTGGCCTTCGCGCGTGGGACGTTGTGAGGGTCCGCCTCACAGCTACGTTTGCATGCCTCTCGGCCTGCCGAACGCGACCGCTGCTCATCAGCGCCTGGTGTGGAGCATTCTAGAGGCTCATGAGGTCAGGCACTGTGCGGTCCTGGTAGAGATGGAGATGGTCCTCGAAGAGCCTCCTGGGCCCCTGGAGCCTCCTGAGGCTCAGGGCCCTGGGGGCTCGTGAGGGTCGGCTTCCTCACCGCGCGACATCCGCTACTCCAACATTCCTTCTTCTCCAACAGTATCAGGTGACATCTTTCAAGTTCCATTCCGGCTGGGAGCGCTCCCAGGGCTGCATCATTCCCAGGTCGCGTGGGTCCGTCCCTGCGGCATGTATCTCTTTTGCTCATGTCTTTAGTTTACCTTGCTGGGGGCGCCCCTTGGGCTGCATTATCCCCAAGCCGCTTGGGCCAGACCCAGTGGCGTGTATCCCACTTGCATCTATCTAAGATGATTTGCTCTTCCGTGCTTAAACTGCCTGTCGTAATCGCCCCCTCAATTGACACCAACCTTTGGAGCTGCTCACCCTGGCACGACGCTTGTGCATGGGTTCGTCCCAAAAACGTCAACAAACCTGAGTGGCTGAGCTCTGGCCGTGGCAACCCCGCAAGGCACGACCTCACCAGGCCCTCAGTGCCCTCATCACCCCCTCAGAGCAACCAGTGGCTGGCCGACAATCGTAATGGCAATCCTTGTTTTCGTTGTGATGAGTTTACAGGGTCTCTCTAAGGGATAGTGTCGGGCGAGGCCTTCGCGGTCTCTCTCTCTCACTTGCACGAACCGCTTGCGCGTTAAAGGGGGGCGCCTGAGCATCGTGACTCATGGGCTCTCGCTGGCTCTCTAGCCCTCACCTCCTGGCCTTGTCCACGGCATCACGACCTGGCATACCAGCGACGGCTGAGCTCGCTCAAGGGCCGGGACCCGAGTACGTAGAGCACGAATGAGAGTGCAGGAGAGAGGGAGGAAGCTCGTGAGGACCTCACCGGGCAACTCCCCAGCTGCTGACGCGCGGGTCCGGCGCCTCGCCAAGGAATGGCTTCAGGCTACTGAGATAAGTCACTCTCTGGAACTGCTAGCTAACGCAACACACACTCTGCACCTAATGCAGCCCTGTGACGGCAATGTTGCACTCCTTTCTCGCCGAGCGATGGCTGCTTGAGCGCTAAGGGGGACCTCCTGAGCATCGCGTCTCGGGGGCTCTTACTGGACCTCAGGCCGCTCACCTCCTGGCCTTGACCACAGCATCGCGACCTGGCATACCAGCGACGGATGAAGCCTGCCTAGGGACCGGGCGCAGACCACCAAGCCCTCATGAGGTTAGAAAGGAGGAACCAAGCCGAGACAGGACAAGCATCTCGGACTGCTTCACGATAAGGATCATATTAACGAAAGGGATTACAGACGCTTTACATGCCCCCACGGGGTACTTCCTTGGTTCCTCGCATGGAATAAAAGGCGCAAATCCTAAGGAGCCCTAACTACATGTGCCTCAGCGGCAGACGCCATCATCAACAGTGGGCCACATGAGGCCGGCGCCAACCCCATCCAAATCAGCCGCGCCGACTGCCAGGCGCACCAGCTCTGATCCGGGCACGACACAAGCTCGGGGGCTCGTAGCTGTCGTCGCTCATCTCCGGAGTCAGGAGAAGCTCGGGGGAGTTGCTGGACCCCCCGGCATGTCCACTGCTACCAGAGGAGCTGCTGGAAAAGCAGGCAACAGGCCTGGTCCTCGCCGCTCCAGAGCTTCGGCCGCTGTCCCTAGGGAAGCATTCCAGCCGGCGTCCTTCCGCGTCGAAGACCTTGAAGAACATCAAGCAGGCGACGTCGTATTCCAGATGAATCATGAGGGCACCCCCCGTTCGGCAGACCCAGGCGATCTCGCCCCAGCCTTGGGTCATGAAGACCTTGCCAGGAGCGACAACCTCGACCTCCGCTCCAGTCATGGGGGTGTTGCAGTCGGCGTGATGCAGACAGAGCTCGAGAGGCCCCCTCGACGGCATCTCGAAGGTGAAGGAAGCAGGAAGGCGGATCCAAGAGCTTGGAGGCATGGCGGTGTGAAGCACGAGCTCGCGGGAAGAGTCCGTGGCATGGACTCCAGGGGCGACGACACGCATCGCCATGGTCCGTTGGCGTCGCCGGCGACGCGGGCGGCGCCGCTCGACGCCTTCTTCCCCAGGACCTTCGTCCTGGGCGTACAAGGGCAATGGATACCCAGGAGGAGGCCGCTCGTACCAAGTCCTCGACGTCTCCCGCCGAGCACCCTTGTCGCGGCAGTAGGGGACTGGCCGCTTCTTCAATGGGAGTGGGACGGGCCCCTCTTGGGGGGCCTTCCCCTTCTCTTCGGCTGAGAACCGGCGGATCGGCGCCATTGTCGTCAAGAGGGAGCGAAGAAGAAGAGGCGGAGTAAGGAGAGATGGGCTGGAAGGGCTCGCGCTGTTCCGTGCTTATAGCCGGAGGAGGCCAACCATCGGCTCCACGATCACAGGTAATCATGACTCATTTTTGCATGCAGGGACTTGTCATGTCGAACAGTTGCCGAGGCGTCGTGGGGAAGCGGAGACGCCCACGTCCAATCAACCGCCACGCGGAGCCCAAGGCCGCGGGCTGTTGAGGCCCGTGGCGCTTCGCACTTGCCCCTTCGCTTCTCTGCTAAGCCAAGTCCGAGCGCGCCTTGGGCCCGGGGGCTACTGTCGGCGTTCTGGGAACGGGGGTCCCCAGACTTGCCTACCTACGGCCTGCGGCGTGGCTCGAGCAGTGGCCCAGTGCGGCCCATCTTCATCGACTCAAGCTCAAGACCCTCGCGAGGACCAAGCCTCGCGGGGTGGACGACAAGAAGCTTCCTCAGGAGCGGCCTCACTAGGCAGGCTCGCGAGGAGGCGGAGAGATCAAGGCAAGGGTACCTCGCGAGGTGCTCGTGACACAAGCCACGACGATCGAGGCCAGGCGGGCGCCGGCCTGCGCAACGTCCTTGTTTCCTCTTTGGTGCAAAGGGAGCAAGCACAGACCAAGGCATCAGGCAAAGGCTACTGTTTCGGTGCAACAAGACCAGGACCAGCAGAGGGGCAGGATGGAGGTCACCATGGAGCCCAAGACGGCGTCACCGTCAGAGTCTTTGGCAGTCAAAGACCAACTTTAGTCAGGATAAGTGTACTAGATGTTCCCCTTCAAAATGGTCGTTGTTGGCGCCCTTCCCGCTCAATATATGGGAAGAGGGCCAGGGCCTCTATATATAGGGCTAGCCACCACAGTAGAAAGGCATCTTGGATCGAATCCTTCCCAAGCAAAGCCACGCCACACATCCACAAGAACATCCCTCGCGAGGCTGTTCTTCCTTTGTATTGTTCATCATCAGCCCCTGAGGCAATCCACGCACCACACACTGGAGTAGGGTATTACACCATAATGGTGGCCTGAACCAGTATAAACTCCGTGTCCCTTGTGTTGTTCATCTTGCTAGCCTAGATTCTTAGCGAGGCTTTGGGACGTGGGTCGGTGGAGGAGAGATCTTTGCGCACACCCCAGAGTCCGAACCTCAAGGGTCTGCCGGAACCCAACATCCGACAAAGCCCCACTTATCCATAATGGCTTGAAGATAGCCCCACTCCAATATGTCATATGCCTTCATCATATCCAACTTCAATGCACATTAGTTGTTTGTTTTAGCCTTACTCTTCTTCATAAAATGCAAACACTCATAGGCGCAAATAATATTATCCGTGATGAGCCTGCCTGGTACAAATGTTGATTGCTCCTCGGATATTATGTCTGGGAGGATGAGTTCGAGCCTGTTTGCAATCACTTTAGACGCAATTTTATATATAACATTACACAAGCTTATTGGATGGAACTAAGAAAGTTGAGTAGGGTTCAAAACCTTCGGAATAAGCACTAGTACCGTGTTGTTGACACACTTTGTGCCCTCCTCACTTCTCACAATTATGAGTACCGGTTTAGTTACTTCGTCTCCACAGATGTCCCAGTGCCGCTGATAAAAATGTGCTGGGAACCCCATCCGAACCCGGGGCTTTGGTTGGAAACATCTAAAAGAGTGTAGTCTTAACCTCATCATTAGTGTAAGGCGTTGCCAACGTCTCATTCATCTGTTGGGTGACTTTGGTTGGTACAGTAGTTAGTACTTGATCAATCCTAGCCACACCCTCTGATGTATAAAGACTCTTGTAGAAATCATTCACCATTGCTTTCAACTCATTTGTGTCCTTAGTTATAACTTCAAGGGAATTTGCAAGAGCCTTAATCATGTTGCTCTTGCCTCGTTGGCTGGCTCGGAGGTGAAAGAATCGAGTCTTATGATCACCGGCCGAGAGCCATTCCAGCCGCGAACGTTGCCGCCACACGAGTTCTTCTCTATGGTACAGTTCAATCAATTTTTTATTTATTTTCAGCTCGACATGTGTGGGTCTGGTCCTAGTTGGGTTATTTCATAATCTCTCAAGTTCAACTTTCAGGCTCTTTTTTTCGGAACAGAACCAGAAGTGTTCTTATTCCAACATCCCAGGTCTTCGGCCACTGTTTTCAGCTTCCTTCGCAAGTCCTCAAGCCCTTCTGCCAGGCCAACCAAAGCCCAGCTCTCCTGCAGTGTATCCCTCCAAGTTTCGTGTGTCTCCCACATGACCTCGTACTTAAAACTTCTTTCGTGTGTATCCCTCCAAACTTCTTTTATATCTCGCTCTTTGCGAGACAGAACACTGTCTCCCCTGTGTGCTTCACTAGAAGGCCAGCCCAATAAGGTGCATTCTTGTCGCTTTCTAGAGTGGTTTTAGGAGTTTTGTATGTGCAATTCCTATTTGGCGCTGCAGGCGCCGCTTTCTACAGTTTTTGCTAACCGGCGCCTGCAGCAGCTACTCGTGGGCCGGCCCATATTTCATTTTTATGTTTTCTGTAAAACCAGGCGCGAGCCAGGATTCGAACCCAACGTCGATGGTTATCAGTGATCGGGGGTAACAAAACCGACCACCTCACTACCTGTGATAACATTCAGGTTTTTCGTCTATTTCTTTCTTCCTCCTTTTCCTTTTTCCCTTTTTCTCTTTGCTATGTCCTTTTTGTCTTTCTTTTTCCAAATTCGTAATTATTTTCTTCAAATAGATGAACTTTTTTCAAAATCCACAAACTTATTTTTTCGAAACTCATGAATCTTTTTTCAAATTGATGGACCTTTTTCAGAAGTGATGAACTTATTTTTCAAATTTGATGAACTTGTTTCATTTTTTTGAACTTTTTTCAAAATTGATTAACTTTTTTTTCAAAATCGATGAACTTTTTCAATTTACATAAACTTTTTCCAAATCCGATGAATTTTTTTCAAATCGATGAACTACTTTCATTGTTCGATGAACACTTTTTGAAAATCAATGAACTCTTTTGAATTTGTGAACTTTTTTTGAATACATGAACTTTTTGGATTTGATGAACTATTTTTTGAATATACGAACTTTTTTGCATGTGCATGAACTTCATTTGTAATATGTGCACATGTTTCCAAATAATTGGAAAATCTAAACGTTACGGTATAATGCGAAATTAATAGTGCGTCTATGTTTCTATTCTTTAAAATATTCGCGTTGTAAAGAATCACTAGAATTTAGCTGGTCAAGTCGTTAGCCTTGCTCTTTGGAAGCGTGAGGGCACGACATCGATCCAGATTGAGAGATATTTTTCGGCCGCCTTTTTTTGTGCTGCGCGATTGTGGGACGGCCCGTCCAGCCGCTGCTGCGGGCGGTGGTTAGCTTGCACGGCGCTGAAGGCACGCAATAGGACCTCCTGTTTGTATGGACCGGTTCAAAAGCTTCTGTGCTACTTTTTTTTTCCATCTTCTGCTTGTTCTCTGTATTGGTTTTCATCAGTTTTCATGGTTTAGTCCAATGTTTTCTTTTCTTCCTTTTTTAAAATATTTTCTTTTTTTTGCGGGATTTTTATTAAAATATATTTGCAAAGTGATGTCGAATTTTTCGAACATAGGATGAAGATTTTCTTATACATGGTGATTATATTTTTGATACATGTTGGACATTTTTCAAAAACATGTTGAAATTTTTTACTCAAATAAATGTTGAACAGTTTTCAAGTACACATGGATTTTTTTATATACATGTTGAACATTTTTCAGATACACATTAATTTTTTTTCCAAAACACATCCTAACCGTTTCTCAGAATAGATGTTGAACATATTGTCAAATGCACATTGAATTTTTTCAAAATACATGCTGAACTTTCTTTAACCAAACTGAATTTTGTATATAAATGCCATAAGCATTTTATAAAAGCTTGGAAACATTGGTTAAGTGTTAGTACATGTTATTTGAAATATCCTGAGTATTTCTTTGAATGTTCTAAATTACACAAACATTTTTACATTCCATAAACATTTTTTAAACTGCCACAAACATATTTTAGAAACACCTGAATATTTTTAAAATGTGATAATTGTTTTGAATTATACGAACACTGTTAAAAACTATGTTAACACATTTTTATATACCTACGACAATTTCTTTAAATTTCACAAGCAAGTTTTTAAACGTGTGAATACTTTTAAATGTCACAGGCATTTTTTATGTATGGCACGACTATTCTCTAAAAGTTGCACGAATGAATTTCTGTGTTGCATGTATATTTTTGGAATATGTGATGAACCCTTTTCAACAATTAAGTAAATTTATTTTTGAAATATGTATATTTTAATTCAATATTAAAAAATATAATAAATGTAACAAACAAAATGTAACAAATGTATTCGTCTCACTACGCCCCGCAAAAAAATGCCTCTCACTGCGGGCACAGACGCTCCCGAAAACCTCCAGCCCTAGCCCCAGGTTCGTGCCGACTAAGACGGAGATTTTCATTTCCTTTTTCAGGTTGTGACGGATGTTGTAACATGTTCGCTCTATGTACATGGAGTGAAGCGGCACAGTGGTCGTCGATTGTGCGCCTGTGCCGTGGCTGCTAGTGCAAAAATCCAATTTTTTTGTTATTATTGCTTTCTCTGCCCATTTTCACTAATGCCGCAATTACCAGAGCTTATTTAAAGAGTAGGCACCGGGTCGGCTCCGTTGTTGGAGCTAACTAGCCTGGTTCAATTCGCAGTAGGAGGGAAAAATCCTATTTGACCATTGTTGCGTCAAACTGTCGAGCATCCCAGACGATCCCCCGGAGCGCGAGAGTTGGGCCGGCGCACTTCCCCATAGAGAGGCAGCCGGTTTTGGGAGTCTTTCAAAAGGTTCCCCGAACTGGATTTTTTATACCAGTTTTTCGGTTTCCTTTTCTGTGATTTTTTTTGTTTCACATCTTTTTTTCGTTTTTGCCTTTCCTGTTTATTTTTTCATTTTTTTAAATTTTTTTCTTTTTTCAAGTTTATATTTTCTATTTGCTTTTTCTTATAATCACGAATTAAAAAATGTTACATATTCAAAATTTGTTCTTTTTTCTACAAAAAATGTTCGAAATTCTAAATTTTGGCCGAGTTTTAAAAATTGTTCGTGTTTTCCAAAAAAGTTCAGAATTTTGAAATTTTTCAGAGGCTTTCCAGGAAAATTGAAGTTTCAAAATTTTATTCATGTTCTCCAAAAAAAAATTGTGTTTTCAAATTTTATTCGTAATTTCAAAGAAAACTCATTTTTTTAAATTTGTTGTGTTTTAAAAAAATCAGGAATTCCTGATTTTATTCATGATTACAAAAATTGTTCTCCTTTTCTAAAAGTGTTCGAATATTGAAATTTCTACACATTTTCAAAAACAATCACAATTTCAAAATTTATTTCATAAAATTTCAGAGTTTGAAAATTAGTTCATGTTTTTCAAAAAGTGTTCATAGTTTCAGTGCACTTTTTCAAATTTTGAGAATGTGTTCCAATTGTTTGAAGATTTTTCGTGTTTTCAAAACTTTGCTCACAATGTTGAAAAATGGTCCTGTTTCAATAAGTATTTAGTTTTTCAACAACAAAAAAACCGCGTTCGAATTTTCAAAAAACATTTCCAATCTAATGTTGTTCATAGTTCTTAGAACGTCGTGCTACTTATTAATCATGAAAGTTTGTATGTTGGGGGTGGCTAGGCTCCCGCTCCTTAGAGCGGATTGTCTTGTGTTAGACTCCCGCAACAACACTTATTTTTGGAATTTTGAACATCGCGGTCCCGCCGTTGGGCAGGCCCAGGTGGCTATCTGTCTGTGCATCGAGCTACTATTTGCCGCAACATATGTAATGTTGAAATATGGGGTGGGCTTTAGGCCCAACCAACAATTTCAGAAAAATCTCTAAGGGTCCATATAGGTGTCATGACAAGTAAAGTGGTGAAAGTGTAGTATCATCCCGAATTTGGAGAAAGAGTTCGACCTCTTTATAAGTGTTATTCTTCCACACCAAATGCTATTGGAGCTTGAGAAGAGAAGTGATTTCCGCGCGCTCCTCCTCAGCTGCCCGCGCACGTGTGTTTCGTGAATGAGTTGATCCGAGCTCTGACCTATGTCACTTGTGCGCTTGCATTTATTTTTTTTGCCGGTTAGGAATGGAGAGTTCTTAACAAACAAGCCACGATCTGAGACGTCAGATCATGGGCCGTTACCGACTTGAACGTGGGTCCAACCCATGTTTCTCCACCCGGCAACGCCTATATGTTGGAGGCGTCGGCTAACTCTGGCCGCCACGAATTATGCCCTAGAGGCAATAATAAAAGGATTATTATTATATTTCCTTGTTCATGATAATTATCTTTTATTCATGCTATAATTGTATTATCCGGAAATCATAATACACGTGTGAATACATAGACCACAATACGTCCCTAGTAAGCCTCTAGTTGACTAGCTCGTTGGTCAACAGATAGTCATGGTTTCCTGACTATGGACATTAGATGTCATTGACAACGGGATCACGTCATTAGGAGAATGACGTGATGGACAAGACCCAATCCTAAGCATAGCACAAGATCGTGTAGTTCGTTTTTCTAGAGCTTTTCCAATGTCAAGTATCTTTTCCTTAGACCATGAGATCGTGTAACTCCCGGATACCGTAGGAGTGCTTTGGGTATACCAAACGTCACAACATAACTGGGTGACTATAAAGGTGCACTACAGGTATCTCCGAAAGTGTCTGTTGGGTTGACACGGATCGAGACTGGGATTTGTCACTCCGGATAACGGAGAGGTATCACTGGGCCCACTCGGTAGTGCATCATCATAATAAGCTCAAAGTGACCAAGTGTCTGGTCACGGGATCATGCATTACGGTACGAGTAAAGTGACTTGCCGGTAACGAGACTGAACGAGGTATTGGGATACCGACGATCGAGTCTCGGGCAAGTAACATACCGTCCGACAAAGGGAATAGTATACGGGGTTGCTTGAATCCTCGACATCGTGGTTCATCCGATGAGATCATCGAGGAGTATGTGGGAGCCAACATGGGTATCCAGATCCCGCTGCTGGTTATTGACCGGAGAGCCGTCTCAGTCATGTCTGCATGTCTCCCGAACCCGTAGGGTCTACACACTTAAGGTTCAGTGACGCTAGGGTTGTATGAATATGAGTATGCAGCAAACCGAATGTTGTTCGGAGTCCCGGATGAGATTCCGGACATCACGAGGAGTTCCAGAATGGTCCGGAGGTAAAGAAAACTATATAGGAAGTGCTGTTTCGGCCATCGGGAAAGTTTCGGGGTCACCCGGTATTGTACCGGGACCACCGGAAGGGTCCCGGGGGTCCACCGGGTGGGGCCATCTATCCCGGAGGGCCCCGTGGGCTGAAGTGGGAGGGGAACTAGCCCCTAGTGGGCTGGTGCGCCCCCCCTTGGGCTCCCCTGCGCCTAGGGTTGGAAACCCTAGGTGGGGGGCGCACCACTTGCCTTGGGGGGCACTCCACCCCCCTGGCCGCCGCCCCCTTGGGAGATTGCATCTCCCAGGGCCGGCGCCCCCCCCCCTGGGGGCCTATATAAAGGAGGGCAGGGGGGAGGGCAGCCGCACCCTCGTGTCTTGTGTGACGCCCGGATAATTAGGCTACAGTAATCCCACGCTAATGGTGCCACGTCACCTCGGTTACTGTTGATAGTCTCGCATTAGTTCAAAATGATTCGAATTCAAATTTGAATTTTTGAGAAACATCAATAATATTTCAAACTTTAAAACTAAAATATTCGCAATGTTCTATAATTCCCCTGATCATTTTTCATGTTCGACCCAACCTTATTTGACGCACCAATTAACCCCTAGGAATTTATTAAGTGGTCCAACGGCAAATAAAATAACATTTTCAAAATAAGAAAATATTTATACAATTCCACTTGAAATCAAACTTTGTATGTCATTCCAAAATATTGTGAAGTATTTAAGTGAAAAGTTTCATGATGAATAAAATTCAGTTGGTATTTAAAGGAAGTGCAAAACTGTGGTGAATAAAAGAAATTAGAGAATAAATAGAAGCAGAAAAATAAACAAATGGGGGGAAACCTAACTACTGTACACTTAAAGCCCAAAGGGCCAGTAGCTAGCCTAGCCCACCAGGAGGTTTCCTCCTACCTCCTGTTCACAGGAGTCGCGCTGGACGCGCCCGCGGCGTCCATGGCCGGATCGGCCACGTGCCGGCCATCGAGCGACGCGCCGGCGTCCTACAAGGTCGTCTCGACCCCCCTGCGAACCCTAGCGTCCTCACATCTCTCCCCTCGCCTCTCCCTCACAGTCCCCCCCACTCCCCAAAGCGCTGTAGCCGCCATGACCATCACCGTCGTCGCGGCCGACGACCTCTCCGGCGCTTGAGAATACATCCAGGGGCTCCATCGTCGTCGTCTTCTTCACCCTCGACAAAAGGTGTCGAGCTACGAGGCCCGTTCGCCCGCCATCGCCGTCGTCTTCCTCGCGTACACCGTCGTCCGTCGCCAGATGCCGCTGCTCCCGGCCATCCCTGACCTCCTCGAGCTCGTCCACGGCCTCAACGTGAGCTCCTCTGCCGATTCCCCACATTTCCCCTTTGATTTGTCGCCGTTTGCCGTCGTCCCCGAGCTTGGTCGTCCTCTTCCATGGCCGCGTTCGAGCTTCCGAATATGCGCACGCGCCCCCGCCTGCTCCTGCCGGTGGCCGCGCCCTGCGCGCACCCACGTTGCTGCTCCCCTGCGCCTGCCGCGCCCAACCACGGCCCCGCTGCTCGTCAGGGCCGCGCCCCTGGCCTCGTCGTCCCGCTGCGCCCGCCGTCGCCTGCGCGTGCAGCCCGCCGCTACCTTGCGTCGCCCGCCCTGGCTGCTTCGCTGCTACGACGCGCCGCCGGCGCCTGGCCACTCCGGCCAGGCCGCTTCTGCTCGGGGCCTCGCCTTGCACGCGCCCAGCCCCTCCTTCCCCCACTCCTGCTGCTCCTTGCGCTGCATTGCTGCTCCTGCCGCTGCACAACTGCTCTACTTACTGCTGATGCCGTCGCTTCCGTGCACGCAGCCACTCTTGGCTAGCCATGGCCACCGTGGCCTTTGTGTCATGCGTGTTGGCCGGCGTGGCTTGAGCCACTACCAAACGGCCGGCCCATTACTAATTAGCACTAGCCCCCTGCCTAATCAGTTAGTACTAACCCCCACCACTAGTAGACTAAATAAACAATCTGTTTAGCAAATGACCCAATGACACCTGGGCCCCACTGCCCAGTTTTGACCAGTCAATGTTGACTGTTGACCCTGCTGACTCAGCACCCCACTGACCCCACCTGTCAGCCTCTAATACCCTTTGTTGCGTACACTTAGCTTTTGCATATTAATTTATTTTCAAATTAAATTAATTCCAGAAAATTAGAAAATCTTTTAAAGCTTTGTAAATTAATATAAAATAAATTGTAACTCGGATGAAAAAGTTTTATACATGAAAGTTGCTCAGAACGACGAGATGAATCCGGATACGCAAACCGTTCGTCCGCCACACATCCCTAGCATAGCAAACACGCAACTTTCCCGTCCGGTTCATCTGTCCGATAACGCGAAACACCGGAAATACTTTCCCGGATGTTTTCCCCCCTTCGTCGGTATCACCTCCTACCGCGTTAGGGCACACCTAGCACCGTTACTTGTCTTGTCATGCATCGATATGCATATGTTTGCATTGTATTCATTGTTTCTTCCCCATCTTCTCTCCGATAGACTACGAGACTAACGCCGCTGCTGGTGCCCCGATCGACTACGTTGTTGACGACCCCTCCTTGCAGAGCAACCAGGCAAGCCCCCCTCCTTGATCACCAGATATCGCCTATTCTCCTCTATACTGCTTGCATTAGAGTAGTGTAGCATGTTACTGTTCGGTTACTCCTATTCTGTTGCATAGCCTGTCATTGTTGCTACAGTCATTGATACCTTACCCGCAATCCTAAATGCTTAGTATATGATGCTAGTTTATCATTATTGGCCCTACATTCTTGTCAGTCTGCCTTGCTATACTATTGGGCCGTGATCACTCGGGAGGTGATCACGGGTATATACTATACATACATACATACTATTCAGATGGTGACTAAAGTCGGGTCAGCTCGATGAGTACCCGCAAGTGATTCTGATGAGGGGGCTGAAAGGACAGGTGGCTCCATCCCGATAGAGGCGGGCCTGGGTTCCCGACGGCCCCCGACTGTTACTTTGTGGCGGAGCGACAGGGCAGGTTGAGACCACCTAGGAGACAGGTGGGCCTGGCCCTGTTCGGCGTTCGCGGATACTTAACACGCTTAACGAGATCTTGGTATTTGATCTGACTCTGGCCATTTGGTCTATACGCGCTAACCAACTACGTGGGAAAGATATGGGCACTCGACGTCGTGGTATCAGCCGAAGCCTTCTAGACGTCAGCGACTGAGCGGCGCGCGTTGGATTGGAACGTAAGCCTGCTCTTGTATTAAGGGGGCTAGTTCTGCTTTCGACCGCCCTCGCAACATGCAGGTGTGCAATGGGCGATGGGCCCAGACCCCTGCGCCATAGGAGTTAGACCGGCGTGCTGACCTCTCTGTTAGGCCTAGGTGGGGCTGCGACGTGTTGATCTTCCGAGGCCGGGCATGACCCAGGAAAGTGTGTCCGGCCAAATGGGATCGAGCGTGTTGGGTTATGTGGTGCACCCCTGCAGGGAAGTTAATCTATTCGAATAGCTGTGATCTTCGGTAACAGGACGACTTGGAGTTGTACCTTGACCTTATGACAACTAAAACTGGATACTTAATAAAACACACCCTTCCAAGTTCCACAGACAACCCGGTGATCGCTTTTCCACAGGGCGACGAGGGGAGGATCGCCGAGTAGGATTATGCTATGCGATGCTACTTGGAGGACTTCAGTCTACTCTCTTCTACATGCTGCAAGACGGAGGCTGCCAGAAGCATAGTCTTCAATAGGACTAGCTACCCCCCTCTTATTCTGGCATTCTGCAGTTCAGTCCACTCATATTGCCTCCTTACACATATAACCATGCATATGTAGTGTAGCTTCTTGCTTGCGAGTACTTTGGATGAGTACTCACGGTTGCTTTGCTCCCTCTTTTCTTCCGTTTTTCCTCTTCTTCTCGGATGCCGCAACCAGACGTTGGAGCCCAGGATCCAGACGCCACCGTCGACGACGACTACTACTCTGGAGGTGCCTACTACTACGTGCAGGCCGCTGACGACGACCAGGAGTAGTTAGGAGGATCCCAGGCAGGAGGCCTGCGCCTCTTTCGATCTGTATCCCAGTTTGTGCTAGCCTTCTTAAGGCAAACTTGTTTAACTTATGTCTGTACTCAGATATTGTTGCTTCCGCTGACTCGTCTATGATCAAGCACTTGTATTCGAGCCCTCGAGTCCCCTGCCTTGTATTATGATGCTTGTATGACTTATTTTATTTTTAGAGTTGTGTTGTGATATCTTCCCGTGAGTCCCTGATCTTGATCGTACAAGTTTGCGTGTATGATTAGTGTACGATTGAATCGGGGGCGTCACAAGTTGGTATCAGAGCCGACTGCCTGTAGGAATCCCCCTTCCACACTCCTTGGCCGAAGTCGAGTCTAGACATTGCAAAAACTTTTACTAACATGGCTGTGTGCCCTACGGGCTCACGTCGCCATTGGGTGGTATTAGGATTTTTTATTCCTTGACCTATACTCTGGGACTCTTATCTCTCTTCTATTCAGGTTAAATGATTTTGCTAAAAACAAAGCTAACTTTAGGTTCTCGAAAATACTTTCTCCCGGAGAGCCCCTCACTCCCGATGATCGTTTGCTACACCAGAAGATCCCGAAGATACTCGCTGAAGTTCTCTCGAGACTTTGTGCCCACTTCTTTTGCAATTCCCTACCACGATAAATCTTTATGGATAACTTATTATCCTTGCCATTCTTACATTCATCCCTAGCTGCTCTTGTTATTACAAGATGCATCGAATTATTCCTCGACTTTTAAGAATCTTTTGAGCCATTGTCTTGCAGATCTTTGCCACATGAATGCCCCCTATGGATAATTCCTCACACTTACCGAGTATCCATTCTTTCACCGTTGTTCATGTATTCCACAATGGTCTTCGAAGTACTATTCGATCCTCCAAAAATCCTTAGTAGCTTATTGCTCTGCAATACTTGTCTGCTTCAATTGTGGATGCTTTCCATATGTCTGGCAATATTCGTTAGTATCCTTAGGCACCGTCATTTTGATCCTATTGATTCAACATGAGTGCGAATGCACGCAATCATCAGTTGATCCTTTTCAATTATCTTTCCGACTCAGACATCACTTTAAACATGAGCTTGATCTCGGCCAATCAAATTGTTGTCGATTTTACCCCTAAGCTAATTCAACCTATCCATCTTTAATCAGAGCGTTTGCTTCTGATCCTCTGATTTGGTAATCATAATTCCTTTACATGTGAGCTTTGAATTAGTCAGTTGCTTCTATAATCCAATGCCTTCGCATTGTTTCTTCCTCTGGTTGTGTGTCGATACTCACATCAGTTTCACTAAGGACCGTCGGATCCTTTGTTGAAATATCATCCGGCAGTGTCCTTCGTATACAAAAACCTCGAGAAGTCCTTTCCCTGATACATAGTGCCTTAGGTAAATTGTATCCTCTGTTTTTGTCAACCATGCTCTGCTATCGAGCTTGTGTTATTTACTATTGAAGCTTGTGGTATATGTTTCCACGATACCCTGACGGGTTGAACCTATGCCTTCCTTAATATGTGTGAACTCGAAAGTTTTCACGAGTCATACTCATCTGGTATTACACCAGGTAAAACTTTCAACACTAATGCCTTTATCAAAGTGAGAAGTGAATGGGAGGTTATACATTGAAGAAGTGGGAGTCGACCTTGAACCTTGCGTTCATGCCCATGGACCCGATGTGGAACTTATCATGGAAGCTTCTTGCCTAATATTTACTCATTCGAGTAATTCTTTCGGTGTCATTAAATTGGACCCCTTGTAGTTATGGTTTCGACCATATTGTTATTCTTTGTTCCCATTTCTCGGGCAAGTTTAAACATTTGTCTTCTGCGGATCAGTAACCCAGTCCAACCTCTACTTTGATATGTCGTCGAGTATTACCCCCTGGTATCTCGAGATTATCTTGGAACTGCATAACTTCTTATGAGTTCTTCATCAAGTACTACATTCTCACTGATTACAGTTTTCATGGGCTCTGAGTTATTAAACACTCAAAGGCACCGATAACTGAACCGAGTCTGCACTACAGTTCAACAACTTTTGATAATCTTCTTTAATTACGAGTTTGTACCCGATCGTGTCATTTCTAGCCTGTTCGGCTACATCCTTACCGTGCTAATTTTAATTGTGCTACTTGGTCCTTCCCGGAGCACAAATTTCGACGGTGAGCTAATGTTACATTGATCTTCCTCGTCATATCATTTCACCTTGAACATCAAACTTGATTTCGAGTTTGTGTCGTAACCTTGGTTCCAATAACCTTTCGCTTCACCATTCATTTGACTTGATGTCATCGCCGATCGATTACATCTTGAAATCTCTCGACAAAGTGTGTCGTGATCATCATCAACCTTATGAGCTCTTCCAGGATATCAAATGAATTCATGATTAAAAGTACCATCCTTGCCCCTCGATGAGTTGTGTTATCATCGACAACATTATTGCTTTCCCTCCAACACAAACTTGTTCATGATTTGTGTTGTACCTTGAGATCCTTGCTATCCAACTTATGTTATGTTCTACCTTGGAGTATTACCATCTTTTATGTCAAGAAGGTTGTGAGAATTTCACCACCTCTTAAGAATTCTTGATGGCAGGTGATACTTTTTGTCATACCCGTTCATTCCTTGGTCCACGTGTTATTTCTAACCAGAAAACCGACAATCGAACTATGATGTGCGACTTCAAAACTTCTAGCAACCCTATTGCTTTGAAGTTAATGGTCGATATTTTCATTCTTAGACCATTGGTTATCGAATCACCATTCTAACATCGATCATGCTACCTAAGCCCATATTTTGGGCGCGCCTTTTCAACCAATGTTTAAATTGGGTATGTTTTCCTCGAGCATACCTCTTTATATCATTTGATCTGACAAATGTTATCTCCTTGTTCACATAAGTGTGGAAATTCATCATTTGAAAATCTCAATGAATTGTCGCTGAGTCAATCAGCCACCTCCTCACCTCCCCTTGAATAAATGATGAACTCTTGTTTCGGAACTCGCTTCCATAGTTCATTGCCCGAGAATCTTATAATGTCATCTCGTCAATTGCGTTGCACCTATTCTTCTCAGGAATCCTGAGTCTGAGGTATCCTGACACCAATCGGATCTGAACCTCGGTCAGATATGATGGTTGGAACATATTTCCAAGAATTATAACATTGGTCTTTATATGACCCGGTAAGATGATGTCATGCCTAGCACACCTGACCGGAGGACCCATTATTATAATTTCCTTTTTAGCAAGGCTATCTATTCTTCCATGAGGAAATTGTAAAACTTATTCTACAAGTTGTTCCTGGTGGATTCTACGTGTATCCGAAGTCTGACCTCCACTTGTTGACCATGCCAATGCTATCTCGAAGCATTCTATGGTACTCCAATTTTCAAGAACATTTGAAGCCCAATGCTAAATGTTTCTTGCTCAATTATCCAAACATCGTTGCATGGGTAATGTCATGATATTTCTCTCCCCTTTCCTAAAGGGTTTGCTATGTTATATCATGTCATGGATATCATGCTCTGCTTGTCCTTGGGAAGATATACCCTTGAAATATGTGTTTAAACACCTTTTCCTTTCCATTGTTCTGTTTAAACCTGATAATCACTTTTCCTTTCCATTGATTTGTTTAAACCTTCTTGTGATCTATATGATCCAAGCAGAAATATTCTCCTGCTTATGTAAACACCTCGGTGTACATTTCTGTCAGCAAGACCCTGATACTATTGTTGATGACATTGTGGTAACCACCGATGGACGAGAACTTTGCCAATTGGTTTGCCTCGTTCAACGAGCAGGAAAATGGTTCTCTTCGTCCCTCGCCCTTGGTACCAGCGTTGTTGCCAACATAACTGACAGGCTATCCTCTGACCTGCCTTGCTATCATGACCGTGCAAATGTTGGCACCCTTCCTGATTTTACCCCACATGGTGGGCCCATAACCCACAGTTCCACAAGATCGAAACCTGACTCTTCTTTATAACCCGGATTCTAATGTATCCTTTGCACCTGCCTTCGTATGTGATTCACGAGCTGAATGCTATACCATTGTTCATCCTGGAATCAAACACCATGTTATTCTTGTGGTTCAAGCCCCATTCCAGCTTCTGTCTAGTCATCGAATGATTGCCTACCCGTTTGAAACTTTGGTACCATCGTATATTGCACTCAACGAATTCACTGAAATATAACTCGTGGGGTACCTTCTCTATTTCCCATTGAGTTCACCGTCAGATGCCCAGCTTTGTGGAGACGCGTTCTTCCGGAGTTTTTCCCCTTGGTCGCGTTCGTAGGACGATGGAGATCCCGAAGAAAGGATGACGATTTGATCATGGTGAATTGAAGCAGAGAAATGAAGACATCAAAGAAAGGGATCAACCTCTTCGAAAGGGCAGCCAAGACCGAGAAGAATCATTAGAATTTCGTAACCTATTCTTCCCCCTTACTCCCCTCTTAAATCTCGGGACGAGATTTCTTGTAGTGGAGGAGAATTGTGACGCCCGGATAATTAGGCTACAGTAATCCCACGTTAATGGTGCCACGTCACCTCGGTTACTGTTGATAGTCTCGCATTAGTTCAAAATGATTCGAATTCAAATTTGAATTTTTGAGAAACATCAATAATATTTCAAACTTTAAAACTAAAATGTTCGCAATGTTCTATAATTCCCCTGATCATTTTTCATGTTGAACCCAACCTTATTTGACCCACCAATTAACCCCTAGGAATTTATTAAGTGGTCCAACGGCAAATAAAATAACATTTTCAAAATAAGAAAATATTTATACAATTCCACTTGAACTCAAACTTTGTATGTCATTCCAAAATATTGTGAAGTATTTAAGTGAAAAGTTTCATGATGAATAAAATTCAGTTGGTATTTAAAGGAAGTGCAAAACTGTGGTGAATAAAAGAAATTAGAGAATAAATAGAAGCGGAAAAATAAACAAATGGGGGAAACCTAACTACTGTACACTTAAAGCCCAAAGGGCCAGTAGCTAGCCTAGCCCACCAGGAGGTTTCCTCCTACCTCCTGTTCACAGGAGTCGCGCTGGACGCGCCCGCGGCGTCCATGGCCGGATCGGCCACGTGCCGGCCATCGAGCGACGCGCCGGCGTCCTACAAGGTCGTCTCGACCCCCCTGCGAACCCTAGCGTCCACACATCTCTCCCCTCGCCTCTCCCTCACAGTCCCCCCACTCCCCAAAGCGCTGTAGCCGCCATGACCATCACCGTCGTCGCGGCCGACGACCTCTCCGGCGCTTGAGAATACATCCAGGGGCTCCATCGTCGTCGTCTTCTTCACCCTCGACAAAAGGTGTCGAGCTACGAGGCCCGTTCGCCCGCCATCGCCGTCGTCTTCCTCGCGTACACCATCGTCCGTCGCCAGATGCCGCTGCTCCCGGCCATCCCTGACCTCCTCGAGCTCGTCCACGGCCTCAACGTGAGCTCCTCTGCCGATTCCCCACATTTCCCCTTTGATTTGTCGCCGTTTGCCGTCGTCCCCGAGCTTGGTCGTCCTCTTCCATGGCCGCGTTCGAGCTTCCGAATATGCGCACGCGCCCCCGCCTGCTCCTGCCGGTGGCCGCGCCCTGCGCGCACCCACGTTGCTGCTCCCCTGCGCCTGCCGCGCCCAACCACGGCCCCGCTGCTCGTCAGGGCCGCGCCCCTGGCCTCGTCGTCCCGCTGCGCCCGCCGTCGCCTGCGCGTGCAGCCCGCCGCTACCTTGCGTCGCCCGCCCTGGCTGCTTCGCTGCTACGACGCGCTGCCGGCGCCTGGCCACTCCGGCCAGGCCGCTTCTGCTCGGGGCCTCGCCTTGCACGCGCCCAGCCCCTCCTTCCCCCACTCCTGCTGCTCCTTGCGCTGCATTGCTGCTCCTGCCGCTGCACAACTGCTCTACTTACTGCTGATGCCGTCGCTTCCGTGCGCCACTTCTGCACGCAGCCACTCTTGGCTAGCCATGGCCACCGTGGCCTTTGTGTCATGCGTGTTGGCCGGCGTGGCTTGAGCCACTACCAAACGGCCGGCCCATTACTAATTAGCACTAGCCCCCTGCCTAATCAGTTAGTACTAACCCCCACCACTAGTAGACTAAATAAACAATCTGTTTAGCAAATGACCCAATGACACCTGGGCCCCACTGCCCAGTTTTGACCAGTCAATGTTGACTGTTGACCCTGCTGACTCAGCACCCCACTGACCCCACCTGTCAGCCTCTAATACCCTTTGTTGCGTACACTTAGCTTTTGCATATTAATTTATTTTCAAATTAAATTAATTCCAGAAAATTAGAAAATCTTTTAAAGCTTTGTAAATTAATATAAAATAAATTGTAACTCGGATGAAAAAGTTTTATACATAAAAGTTGCTCAGAACGACGAGACGAATCCGGATACGCAAACCGTTCGTCCGCCACACATCCCTAGCATAGCAAACACGCAACTTTCCCGTCCGGTTCATCTGTCCGATAACGCGAAACACCGGGAATACTTTCCCGGATGTTTTCCCCCTTCGCCGGTATCACCTCCTACCGCGTTAGGGCACACCTAGCACCGTTACTTGTCTTGTCATGCATCGATATGCATCTGTTTGCATTGTATTCATTGTTTCTTCCCCATCTTCTCTCCGATAGACTACGAGACTGACGACGCTGCCGGTGCCCCGATCGACTACGTTGTTGACGACCCCTCCTTGCCAGAGCAACCAGGCAAGCCCCCCTCCTTGATCAGCAGATATCGCCTATTCTCCTCTATACTGCTTGCATTAGAGTAGTGTAGCATGTTACTGTTCGGTTACTCCTATTCTGTTGCATAGCCTGTCATTGTTGCTACAGTCATTGATACCTTACCCGCAATCCTAAATGCTTAGTATAGGATGCTAGTTTATCATCATTGGCCCTACATTCTTGTCAGTCTGCCTTGCTATACTATTGGGCCGTGATCACTCGGGAGGTGATCACAGGTATATACTATACATACATACATACTATACAGATGGTGACTAAAGTCGGGTCAGCTCGATGAGTACCCGCAAGTGATTCTGATGAGGGGGCTGAAAGGACAGGTGGCTCCATCCCGGTAGAGGTGGGCCTGGGTTCCCGACGGCCCCCGCCTGTTACTTTGTGGCGGAGCGACAGGGCAGGTTGAGACCACCTAGGAGACAGGTGGGCCTGGCCCTGTTCGGCGTTCGCGGATACTTAACACGCTTAACGAGATCTTGATATTTGATCTGAGTCTGGCCATTTGGTCTATACGCGCTAACCAACTACGTGGGAAAGATATGGGCACTCGACGTCGTGGTATCAGTCGAAGCCTTCTAGACGTCAGCGACTGAGCGGCGCGCGCCGGATTGAAACGTAAGCCTGCTCTTGTATTAAGGGGGCTAGTTCTGCTTTCGGCTGCCCTCGCAACGTGCAGGTGTGCAATGGGCGATGGGCCCAGACCCCTGCGCCATAGGAGTTAGACCGGCATGCTGACCTCTCTGTTAGGCCTAGGTGGGGTTGCGACGTGTTGATCTTCCGAGGCCGGGCATGACCCAGGAAAGTGTGTCCGGCCAAATGGGATCGAGCGTGTTGGGTTATGTGGTGCACCCCTGCAGGGAAGTTAATCTATTCGAATAGCCGTGATCTTCGGTAACAGGACGACTTGGAGTTGTACCTTGACCTTATAACAACTAGAACCGGATACTTAATAAAACACACCCTTCCAAGTTCCACAGACAACCCGGTGATCGCTTTTCCACAGGGCGACGAGGGGAGGATCACCGGGTAGGATTATGCTATGCGATGCTACTTGGAGGACTTCAGTCTACTCTCTTCTACATGCTGCAAGACGGAGGCTGCCAGAAGCGTAGTCTTCGAGAGGACTAGCTACCCCCCTCTTATTCTGGCATTCTGCAGTTCAGTCCACTCATATTGCCTCCTTACACATATAACCATGCATATGTAGTGTAGCTCCTTGCTTGCGAGTACTTTGGATGAGTACTCACGGTTGCTTTGCTCCCTCTTTTCCCCCGTTTTTCCTCTTCTTCTTGGATGCCGCAACCAGACGTTGGAGCCCAGGATCCAGACGCCACCGTCGACAACGACTACTACTCTGGAGGTGCCTACTACTACGTGCAGGCCGCTGACGACGACCAGGAGTAGTTAGGAGGATCCCAGGTAGGAGGCCTGTGCCTCTTTCGATTTGTATCCCAATTTGTGCTAGCCTTCTTAAGGCAAACTTGTTTAGCTTATGTCTGTACTCAGATATTGTTGCTTTCGCTGACTCGTCTATGATCGAGCACTTGTATTCGAGCCCTCGAGGCCCCTGGCTTGTATTATGATGCTTGTATGACTTATTTTATTTTTAGAGTTGTGTTGTGATATCTTCCCGTGAGTCCCTGATCTTGATCGTACACGTTTGTGTGTATGATTAGTGTACGATTGAATCGGGGGCGTCACATCTTGGCGCCTCCCTCCCCTGCTACACCTCGTCCTCCTCCCGTAGCAGCTTGGCGAAGCCCTACCGGAGTTCTGCTGCATCCACCAATACGCCGTTGTGCTGCTGGATCATCATCAACCTCTCCTTCCCCCTTGCTGGATCAAGAAGGAGGAGACGTCATCCGCTGCGTACGTGTGTTGAACGCGGAGGTGCTATCCGTTCGGCACTTGGTCATCGGTGATTTGAATCATGGCGAGTACGACTCCATCATCACCGTTCTCTCGAACGCTTCCGCACGCGATCTACAAAGTGGTATGTAGATGCAATCTCTCTCCCATGACTCGTTGCTTAGATGAACTCATAGATGGATCTTGGTGAAACCGTAGGAAAAATTTTAATTTTCTGCAACGTTCCCCAACAGTGGCATCATGAGCTAGGTCTATGCGTAGTTCTCTATTGCACGAGTAGAACACAATTTTATTGTGGGCGTAGATCTTGTCAACTTGCTTGCCGCTACTAGTCTTTTCTTGCTTCAGCGGCATTGTGGGATGAAGCGGCCCGGACCGACCTTACACGTACGCTTACGTGAGACAGGTTCCACCGACTGACATGCACTAGTTGCATAAGGTGGCTAGCGGGTGTCTGTCTCTCCTACTTTAGTTGGAGCGGATTAGATGAAAAGGGTCCTTATGAAGGGTAAATAGAAGTTGACAAAATCACGTTGTGGTTATTCGTAGGTAAGAAAACGTTCTTGCTAGAACCCAATTGCAGCCACGTAAAAGATGCAACAACAATTAGAGGACGTCTAACTTGTTTTTGCAGCAATTGTCATGTGATGTGATATGGCCAGAATTGTGATGAATGATGAATGATATATTGTGATGTATGAGATCATGTTCTTGTAATAGGAATCACGACTTGCATGTCGATGAGTATGACAACTGGCAGGAGCCATAGGAGTTGTCTTTATTTTTTGTATGACCTGCGTGTCATTGAAGAACGCCATGTAAATTACTTTACTTTATTGCTAAACGCGTTAGCCATAGAAGTAGAAGTAGTCGTTGGCGTGACAACTTCATGAAGACACGATGATGGAGATCATGATGATGGAGATCATGGTGTCATGCCGGTGACGAAGATGATCATGGAGCCCCGAAGATGGAGATCGAAGGAGCTATATGATATTGGCCATATCATGTCACTACTTTATATAATTGCATGTGATGTTTATTATGTTTATGCATCTTGTTTACTTAGAACGACGGTAGTAAATAAGATGATCCCTTATAATAATTCCAAGAAAGTGTTCCCCCTAACTGTGCGCCGTTGCTAAAGTTCGTCGTTTCGAAGCACCACGTGATGATCGGATGTGATAGATCCTTACGTTCACATACAACGGGTGTAAGACAGTTTTACACATGCAGAAACACTTAGGGTTAACTTGACGAGCCTAGCATGTACAGACATGGCCTCGGAACACAAGAGACCGAAAGGTCGAATATGAGTCGTATGGAAGATACGATCAACATGGAGATGTTCACCGATGATGACTAGTCTGTCTCACGTGATGATCGGACACGGCCTAGTCGACTCGGATCGTGTAACACTTAGATGACTAGAGGGATGTCAATCTGAGTGGGAGTTCATTAAATAATTTGATTAGATGAACTTAATTATCATGAACTTAGTCTAAAACTTTTGCAAAATATGTCTTGTAGATCAAATGGCCAACGCACATGTCAACATGAACTTCAACGCGTTCCTAGAGAAAACCAAGCTAAAAGATGATGGCAGCAACTATTCGGACTGGGTCCGGAACCTGAGGATCATCCTCATAGCAGCCAAGAAAGATTATGTCCTAGATGCATCGCTAGGTGAAGCACCCATCCCAGAGAACCAAGACGTTATGAACACTTGGCAATCACGTGCTGATGATTACTCCCTCGTTCAGTGCGGCATGCTTTACAGCTTAGAACCGGGGCTCCAAAAGCGTTTTGAGAAACACGGAGCATATGAGATGTTCGAGGAGCTGAAAATGGTTTTCCAAGCTCATGCCCGGGTCGAGAGATATGAAGTCTCCGACAAGTTCTATAGTTGTAAGATGGAGGAAAACAGTTCTGTCAGTGAGCACATACTCAAAATGTCTGGGTTGCACAACTGCCTGTCCCAGCTGGAGATCAACCTCTCGGACGAGGCGGTCATTGGCAGAATCCTTCAGTCGCTCCCACCGAGCTACAAGAGCTTTGTGCTGAACTACAATATGCAGGGGATGGTGAAGACCATTCCTGAAGTATTTTCAATGCTGAAGTCAGCAGAGGTTGAAATCAAGAAAGAACATCAAGTGTTGATGGTCAATAAGACCACTAAGTTTAACAAGGGCAAGGGTAATAAGAACTTCAAGAAGGACGGCAAAGATGTTGCCGCGCCCGGTAAGCCAGTTGCCAGGAAGAAGTCAAAGAATGGACCCAAACCTGAGACTGAGTGCTTTTATTGCAAAGAGAAGGGTCACTGGAAGCGAAACTGCCCCAAATACTTAGCGGACAAGAAGGCCGGCAACACTAAAGGTATATGTGATATACATGTAATTGATGTGTACCTTACCAGTACTCGTAGTAACTCCTGGGTATTTGATACCGGTGCCGTTGCTCACATTTGTAACTCACAGCAGGAGCTGCGGAATAAGCGGAGACTGGCGAAGGACGAGGTGACGATGCGCGTCGGGAATGGTTCCAAGGTCGATGTGATCGCCGTCGGCACACTACCTCTACATTTACCTACGGGATTAGTTTTAAACCTCAATAATTGTTATTTAGTGCCAAGTTTGATCATGAACATTGTATCTGGATCTCGTTTGATGCGAGATGGCTACTCATTTAAATCCGAGAATAATGGTTGTTCTATTTATATGAGAGATATGTTTTATGGTCATGCCCCGATGGTCAATGGTTTATTCTTAATGAATCTCGAACATAATGTTACACATATTCATAGTGCGAATACCAAAAGATATAAAGTTGATAACGATAGTCCCACATACTTGTGGCACTGCCGCCTTGGTCACATTGGTGTCAAGCGCATGAAGAAGCTCCATACTGATGAACTTTTAGAGTCTCTCGATTATGAATCATTTGACACATGCGAACCATGCCTCATGGGCAAAATGACCAAGACCCCGTTCTCCGAAACAATGGAGCGAGCAACCAACTTATTGGAAATCATACATACTGATGTGTGTGGTCCAATGAGCGTTGAAGCTCGCGGAGGATATCGTTATGTTCTCACTCTCACTGATGACTTGAGTAGATATGGGTATGTCTACTTGATGAAACACAAGTCTGAGACCTTTGAAAAGTTTAAGGAATTTCAGAATGAAGTAGAGAATCAACGTGACCGAAAGATAAAATTCCTACGATCGGATCGTGGAGGAGAATATTTAAGTCATGAATTTGGTACACACTTAAGAAAATGTGGAATCGTTTCACAACTCACGCCGCCTGGAACACCTCAGCGTAACGGTGTGTCCGAACATCATAATCGCACTCTATTGGATATGGTGCGATCTATGATGTCTCTTACCGATTTACCGCTATCATTTTGGGGATACGCACTAGAGACAGCTACATTCGCTTTAAATAGGGCACCGTCTAAATCCGTTGAGATGACACTGTATGAATTATGGTTTGGGAAGAAACCTAAGCTGTCATTTCTAAAAGTTTGGGGATGCGATGCTTATGTCAAGAAACTTTAACCTGAAAAGCTCGAACCCAAGTCGGAAAAATGCGTCTTCATAGGATACCCTAAGGAAACCATTGGGTATACCTTCTACCTTAGATCCGAAGGCAAGATCTTTGTTGCCAAGAACGGATCCTTTCTGGAAAAAGAGTTTCTCTCGAAAGGAGTAAGTGGGAGGAAAGTAGAACTCGATGAAGTACTACCTCTTGACCCGGAAAGTAGTGCAGCTCAGGAAAATGTTCCTGTGGTTCCTACACCGACTGGAGAGGAAATTAATGATGATGATCAAGGTACTTCGGATCAAGTTGCTACTGAACTTCGTAGGTCCACAAGGACACATTCCACACTAGAGTGGTATGGCAACCCTGTCCTGGAAATCATGTTGTTAGACACGGTGAACCTTCGAACTATGAAGAAGCAATGGCGTGCCCAGATTCCAACAAATGGCTAGAAGCCATGCAATCCGAGATAGAATCCATGTATGAAAACAAAGTATGGACTTTGACTGACTTGCCCGATGATCGGCGAGCGATAGAAAACAAATGGATCTTTAAGAAGAAGACGGACACGGATGGTAATGTCACCATCTATAAAGCTTGACTTGTCGCTAAGGGTTATCGGCAAGTTCAAGGGATTGACTATGATGAGACCTTCTCTCCCGTAGCGAAGCTTAAGTCCGTCTGAATCATGTTAGCAATTGCCGCATACTATGATTATGAGATATGGCAGATGGACGTCAAAACGGCATTCCTTAACGGTTATCTTAAGGAAGAGCTGTATATGATGCAGCTGGAAGGTTTTGTCGATCCTAAGAATGCTAACAAAGTATGCAAGCTCCAGCGATCCATTTATGGGCTGGTGCAAGCATCTCGGAGTTGGAACATTCGCTTTGATGAGATGATCAAAGTGTTTGGGTTTATGCAGACTTATGGAGAAGCCTGCGTTTACAAGAAAGTGAGTGGGAGCTCTGTAGCATTTCTCATATTATATGTAGATGACATACTTTTGATGGGAAATGATATAGAATTCTTCGACAGCATTAAGGCCTACTTGAATAAGTGTTTTTCAATGAAGGACCTTGGAGAAGTTGCTTACATATTAGGCATCAAGATCTATAGGGATAAATCGAGACGCCTCATAGGTCTTTCACAAAGCACATACCTTGATAAGATTTTGAAGAAGTTCAAAATGGATCAGTCCAAGAAAGGGTTCTTGCCTGTACTGCAAGGTGTGAGATTGAGCTCGGCTCAATGCCCGACCACGGCAAAAGATAAAGAAGAGATGAGTGTCATCCCCTATGCTTCAGCCATAGGATCTATTATGTATGCCATGCTGTGTACAAGACCTGATGTAAACCTTGCCATAAGTTTGGTAGGAAGGTACCAAAGTAATCCCGGCAAGGAACACTGGACAGCGGTCAAGAATATCCTGAAGTACCTGAAAAGGACAAAGGACATGTTTCTCATTTATGGAGGTGATGAAGAGCTCGTCGTAAAGGGTTACATCGACGCTAGCTTCGACACAGATCTGGATGACTCTAAGTCACAAACCGGATACGTGTATATGTTGAATGGTGGAGCAGTAAGCTGGTGCAGCTGCAAGCAGAGCGTCGTGGCGGGATCTACATGTGAAGCGGAGTACATGGCAGCCTCGGAGGCAGCACATGAAGCAATTTGGGTGAAGGAGTTCATCGCCGACCTAGGAGTCATACCCAATGCGTCGGGGCCGATCAAACTCTTCTGTGACAACACTGGAGCTATTGCCCTTGCCAAGGAGCCCAGGTTTCACAAGAAGACCAGGCACATCAAGCGTCATTTCAACTCCAACCGTGAAAATGTTCAAGATGGAGACATAGAGATTTGCAAAGTACATACGGATCTGAATGTCGCAGATCCGTTGACTAAACCTCTTCCGCGAGCAAAACATGATCAGCACCAGAACTCTATGGGTGTTTGATTCATCACAATGTAACTAGATTATTGACTCTAGTGCAAGTGGGAGACTGTTGGAAATATGCCCTAGAGGCAATAATAAAAGGATTATTATTATATTTCCTTGTTCATGATAATTGTCTTTTATTCATGCTATAATTGTATTATCCGGAAATCGTAATACACGTGTGAATACATAGACCACAATACGTCCCTAGTAAGCCTCTAGTTG
The DNA here is from genome assembly GCF_018294505.1 of Triticum aestivum. Taxonomy (NCBI): domain Eukaryota; kingdom Viridiplantae; phylum Streptophyta; class Magnoliopsida; order Poales; family Poaceae; genus Triticum; species Triticum aestivum. Next base: position 521,479,764 of record NC_057795.1, on the reverse strand, counting down.
ACTAGCTCGTTGGTCAACAGATAGTCATGGTTTCCTGACTATGGACATTAGATGTCATTGACAACGGGATCACGTCATTAGGAGAATGACGTGATGGACAAAACCCAATCCTAAGCATAGCACAAGATCGTGTAGTTCGTTTTGCTAGAGCTTTTCCAATGTCAAGTATCTTTTCCTTAGACCATGAGATCGTGTAACTCCCGGATACCGTAGGAGTGCTTTGGGTGTACCAAACGTCACAACGTAACTGGGTGACTATAAAGGTGCACTACAGGTATCTCCGAAAGTGTTTGTTGGGTTGACACGGATCGAGACTGGGATTTATCACTCCGGATAACGGAGAGGTATCACTGGGCCCACTCGATAGTGCATCATCATAATGAGCTCAAAGTGACCAAGTGTCTGGTCACGGGATCATGCATTATGGTACGAGTAAAGTGACTTGCCGGTAACGAGACTGAACGAGGTATTGGGATACCGACGATCGAGTCTCGGGCAAGTAACATACTGTCTGACAAAGGGAATAGTATACGGGGTTGCTTGAATCCTCGACATCGTGGTTCATCCGATGAGATCATCGAGGAGTATGTGGGAGCCAACATGGGTATCCAGATCCCGCTGTTGGTTATTGACCGAAGAGCCGTCTCGGTCATGTCTGCATGTCTCCCGAACCCGTAGGGTCTACACACTTAAGATTCGGTGACGCTAGGGTTGTATGAATATGAGTATGCAGCAAACCGAATGTTGTTCGGAGTCCCGGATGATATCCCGGACGTCACGAGGAGTTCCGGAATGGTCCTGAGGTAAAGAAAACTATATAGGAAGTGTTGTTTCGGCCATCGGGAAAGTTTCGGGGTCACCCGGTATTGTACCGGGACCACCGGAAGGGTCCCGGGGGTCCACCGGGTGGGGCCACCTATCCCGGAGGGCCCCGTGGGCTGAAGTGGGAGGGGAACCAGCCCCTAGTGGGCTAGTGCGCCCCTCCTTGGGCCCCCCTGCGCCTAGGGTTGGAAACCCTAGGTGGGGGGGCGCACCACTTGCCTTGGGGGGCACTCCACCCCCCTGGCCGCCGCCCCCTTGGAAGATTGCATCTCCCAGGGCCGGCTCCCCCCCTGGGGGCCTATATAAAGGAGGGCAGGGGGGAGGGCAGCCGCACCCTCGTGTCTTGGTGCCTCCCTCCCCTGCTACACCTCGTCCTCCTCCCGCAGCAGCTTGGTGAAGCCCTGCCGGAGTTCTGCTGCATCCACCACCACGCCGTTGTGCTGCTGGATCGTCATCAACCTCTCCTTCCCCCTTGCTGGATCAAGAAGGAGGAGACGTCATCCGCTCCGTACGTGTGTTGAACGCAGAGGTGTTGTCCGTTCGGCACTTGGTCATCGGTGATTTGAATCACGGCGAGTACGACTCCATCATCACCGTTCTCTCGAACGCTTCCGCACGCGATCTACAAAGTGGTATGTAGATGCAATCTCTCTCCCATGACTCGTTGCTTAGATGAACTCATAGATGGATCTTGGTGAAACCGTAGGAAAATTTTTAATTTTCTGCAACGTTCCCCAACATTTACGTCATGCTCATGATTTATTTTTGGATTAACTAAATTGAAAAATTGCTTATATACTCAACCTATAATTTGAATGATTTGGAGATTGATCACCGCATATATGCCTATCCTAAACTACATACACAAGTTGATCCACGACGCTATGCACAAGAGGAGAAAGGAAACCCGCTGTCGCAAGGAGGCGAAAGCAAAAGAATTCTAGCAGTCGTCGTAAGGATTTTTTTGTCCCATCGTCTTTAGATGTTTTAGCGTTAGGAGGTGGGGGACCTCTGATATTCGAAATTATAGTCTTCGTCAACATCTAGCAGTCATCAAGTCTTTTTTGAATAATTACTCCAATTTTTTGTTGCGGTGCCGTGGAGAAAGAGAAGCCTATGTCTTCATAGAGCCGATTATTCGGATCTAATGAGATTTTATGCTAGTGGTTTGATTTTTTGTAGAGTTGAAATCTTTTTGAATGGGCAACTCAAGGGGATTACAGAAATCTTTATTGGTAATCAAGTCGTGCACGTGAACAAGTAACAGTAGTGATGCTCCAATCCAAGCTAAAGTATTCCATCATGCAAAGATTGATGTTGCGGAGAAGATTCTTCGGAAAAAAATATTATAATTCTTAGTTGTGAGAGTTACTTCATAATTTATTGAATCTTGGATTCAGAGAATGTACCTGCATGTACGAATAATCTTAGAGGTGTTTCAACGAGGAGCAATAACCCTAATTCCTTGGGACGAGGATCCCCTGACGTGGGTTGTCCTGCCATTGAGAGACTGACGCATGGGTCCCACTAAACGCGGGCCCACCTGTCAATGATCGAAAGGCAGTGAAAGTCAGGGTTGGCTACGTCAGAGGATCCGTGTCCAATTCCTTGTGCCACCACCGGTTAACGACAAGCTCCCAATACGAGAGGTGAGATATAGCCTATTGTTTCCGCAAAAAAAAAAAGAGGTATAGCCTATTGTATAGGTACACTGCACCACGCACGCGCGCGTGCCGCTAGATACGCGCTGCTACCATAGCGCCACTGGCCCGGCCGGGTGGAATAATCTTGCCTCCGACGTGTGGCCGGGATGTCACCGCGCTACACGTACACTAGCTTTAGCGAAACAATCTAGGTAGCTAGCTCTTGGCCGGACTCCTGCATGTCCTCAGGTCCCTTGTCTGGCGCGCGCCGGCCGATCCCTCGGAGCTAGCAAGCCGCGGCGTCGATCGATCAATCGATCGTCGACTTGTGATCCACAATGCGTCGTGCTCGGGGACGGTGGATACCACGGATCGGATAGGATCAGGTAGACGATGAGAATACGAGATCGATCTCACGCGTCAGCATGTTCATGTATCCCATTCCCTGGGCTGAGGTGCAGAGGGGATCACGCGCATGCATGTATCGTCGATCGTATCAAGTAGGTGAAAAGTCCATTCGAGCATTCCCTGATTCTTGCCTGCTGCTAGTGGCCTAGTACTAGCTCTTGTTATTTGTTGGAAATCAGGTCGTAGATTGTAGCAAACACACGCGATATTAGCTAACCCTACCTTATTCGAAGCACTCCTAGATTATTTTACGCCACAACTAATGAAATACTACTATATTTTGCATGCTCTTGTCCATAGTTTAGACTTTGGGATAAAACGCCGGTGCATGAATTTAACCGAAAGTAAAGTGACATACGTTCCTAGTTTCTACGCATATCTACAATACAGCCAACACTAGCTCAGCATGTGATAGCATAGAAACAAAAGTGCATTAGGGGAGCATTATCAACCACAGAACAAGCATATAATGCTGAAAGGCCACCCTAGGGGAATCATCGCCCCATGATCCTTCTCTTCGACGGAGCCTCCGGGATCATCAGTTTGACCATGCATCTCTGCGCACTCTTTGAAACTTCTTCGCTCTTTGTTCCTTCTACAACATTGTCCGGGATGAAATGCCAAATGTGACCAGATAGATTAAACACAACCGTTGCAGGATCTTCATGAAACTTCTGCCTGAAGCGGAGCAACATTGTGAGTGTTCCAAATTGTCCAGCACACTGTTGCTCCTCCACTAAACACCTGTTTCTGATAGGATATTGGGAAAGAAGACAACCGACTGCACAAATTAGCACTCCTCCACTCAACTACATCTGATTCACTTTGTCTTGCAAATTTTGCCACTGTCTTCTAGTATCCCCGGCAGAGTTGTTACGAACTTGACATTGATCCCGCCTCCATGGTCTTATGTGGCTTTGACTAAACATGTACTTAGGCTAACACTGTCCGCGTACTATTTGCCAAAAGATGGTACAGCTCGTGGTAATTGTTTCCTGGTCCGGCCATGCATATTGGTGGCGTGAATCGAATGAGTGGAACCGGCCAATTGTAGGCGCGCCCATTTTGCAGCAGCCAGCGGTCAGTACGTGAGGTACGACTGTAGTACGTGCTGCATTGTTCCTGTGTGTCACAGGCCAATTATTATTTGCCCTCCCCGCATGCAATTCAGGAGGCCAATCAGTTTGTGCCATGTCACGCTCCAGCGATCAGGAGATACTTCCTGCTGCTGACGGAAGTGTGGATTACCCTATCCCCCTTTCGTGAACGCAGGTAGAATATCCATGTCGGTCCGCCTCGTTTCATCTATTCCGTTTTTCTACCCGAAAACGGTAGGCCCATCGTCCTTCTAAAATTGTACTATAATTTTATAAATTAAATGAAATATTTGCAAATGTACAGAGTAGTTTCACTTTCACCTAGTCCGTTGAACATTTAATTACAAGGCATATTTTTTAAGATAGCTTTTTTTAGCGGGTAATTTTTTTAAATTTTTTTTTGCGAAAAGGATCATATCCACTGTAAAAGTTCATCGAACGTACAGAGCATCTCAAACATAATAAAAATTACATCAATTCCGAGACCACCGAAAAGCACTACCGCCACGACGTTCCGTTGTCGCCGCTCCCCTACCGGAGCCGGCTTGACCTTGTTGATAATACCCGGGAAGTCTTCATGCACATGCCTCTAAGGGCCAGCACCCTGGAGCCGGAGTTGAACCTTGCATAGATATGAAGCACCTGCCACCAAATCTCACCACATGAGAGAAACCCTAACCTCACAATTCCAAGGAGATGACAGGAGTCTAAGCCGGAGCTCCGTCGACTATGTTCAGACGAACAAACTCGAGGAGGATCCGAGCCGGAAGACAAACTTGAAGAAGAAGTGCCGCCATCCGCCCTAGTGCCGCACCTGCAAGGACTAAAAAACTCTAACTGAGTTATTAACCAGAGCGAGGTACTGGACAAGATTCCCCTCCCCGCCACCGGCCATCGAAGCGGCAGGCAGGGGGGAGACAAATCCACAGGCTCGCCGATGAAACCTAGAGAGGGGAGATTTTACCCTAGGCTCCTAGGGTTAGGGGACACATATGAGAGGAACTATTTACAAGGCTGAGCTTGATTCAATTGCCTGATGCACCATGCATCCCATCCCATCCATGGTCGTTGCGCCTTCCTACGAGCTCATGCATGCCCGGACGTTATCCACGGGCTGTTCATGGTCAACCTCAGTGCATTTAAGGCCTTTTGTATCTGGTGCAATTAACGCCTGCCCGACGAGGACAGGCAATGCATTGCCACTCTACCGCATCACGCAGATCGTTGCACACTTGTACTAGTATAGATCGTAGAATAATCGTGGATCCATCATTGGACTTGGCTAGCTAGCTAGGAGTGAACATTTTAGGTCGTATATTTTCTTCTTCTTCCGCATTCTTCGTTTTTCTCTTTTTTTGCCATCTCCTTAATTCTCCCCGAGTACGTACGTCCGTTCCTGGGGTCTTCCATAGATCCGGGATCTGTTTCTGGCCAGCGGTTGGCTACATTTTGGTTAGGTGGGCCACCACGCGATATGGGACTTGATCTTTGGTCACTGCGCGGTGGGCCATGTTCTCCTTCGGGAGATAGCTATGTCGGTTCTTCTGCGGCGTCCGAATCTGTAGTACGCTTGTGGTCTGCAACCACGCAACATCTAATCATGCACTCTCTTTATGATCTCTATCGGAAAAAGGGTGTGGTCTTTACAATGCAATTCTGTCACCCTCCGGCCCTTGGTTCGACCAATGAATTTAAACTTTAAAAAGTGATGAGCTAAAAAGGGTCAGATGAGTACCAAATATGCACCTGGAGAATACATACAGACTACTTCCTCCATTTCTAAATATAAGATCATTTAGGGATTTCAATACGGGCTACATACGGATGTATATAGACATATTTTAGAGTATAGATTTACTATTTGCTCCATATGCAGTTTATATTGGAATCTCTAAAATGTCTTATATTTAGGAACAGAGGGAGTAGAAGAAAACTTTAATAAGATCAGTACTACTCCGTGCTAACTATCATGGGACTTGTCTGCTTTAATTCTCCTCTCTCTAGAATGTACATGAAACAGCTTAATTGTATATCTCATAGTAACAAGAAGAAGCAAATATCCATCTTCATCCCACCTTGAAAGACCTAGATCAGCTTATCCCACCTTCTTTTTATTTTTCCATGGGGCAGTTGTGGTGCGGTGCACGGTTGTTGTGTGATGGTGCGACTTCTAATCGGTTGTAGGTATCAGGATTCTCTTTTGCTATGTGGCACGGGCCATGCCCAATCTAGCCTGCTTGGTAGGGGGCACAGTGTCATGCCGTTGCTATGGGTACTTCATCAGTGGTGCAAGGTGAGTTGGGATTTTGCATCCCTTATGTTTTGCAAGTGGTGTACCTAGGGTGCTTCTCTTGATCGACCGTGTCTTCTCTTCTCCTCATGGCTGGGGTTATACCTGGCCAAACCTCCGGCCGGGCCGGGCTTCGGGCTGGGCCTAGCCAAGCCCGACACTAAAAACCCAGGCCCGGCCCGGCCATCAGGCTTGTGTTTTTGGGCCCGAGCCCGGCCCGAACACCTAAAAGCCCATCGGGCTTCGGGCCGGCCTGGCCCGGCCTTCAGAAAACTGCAAAAATGACGGGCCCGGGTCCGGCCCGGCCCAGCCTTCGGGCTAAAAAACTAGGCCCAAGCCCGGCCCGGGGGCCGGGCCGGGCCGGGCCGGCTGGGCTGGGCTTCCCATGGCCAGGACTAACTGGGGTCAATGCTAGACATAGCTATGTATGTAGGGGTTGTTTTTGCGTCTTGTTCGGTGAGAGTTGATGCACATGAGTCCGCTTGCGGCAGAGTGCGTGACTTAGTTCTTGTTTATGTTGTCTATATGTATTGGCGGTGCGTTTTTGTCTACTAATATGTTTGTGCCTTTTTGGCCAATTTTTTTTCCTTTTGTCATAGTTTGCTTGGTTTGTACTTGTGGCATATGATTTTTATCTAGTTTTCGCCTAATTTCTTAGTAATGAAAATGTGGGGCTCCTTTTTTCAAACGACCAAGAAAGGCCCGATTCAACTATTCAATGAAAATGCGGAGCTCCTCGCTCCTACCGGTTGCTAGAAAGGAAATTTTCACGGTAGAGTCCAACAAAAGCACTATTGGAATACATAGATGATTAAGGTCTTTTTTTTTCTGGTGAGAAAAGAACTCAGGTCTCCTCACAAAAAAGAAATGAAAAAGAACTTGAGTCTGAACCAAATTGAGTCAAAGTAAGTAACATGGGGCGTGTGTCGGCAGTGGCATATCGAAGTTCATTAGCACCATACGTCGACCTTTGTGTTGTCTCGGAAATCAACTGAGCTCCTTCCCTTTAGAAACACACGTAGGCCTAATAGACACGATGAAAGGTAGACAAGGAGCCCTGTTTTGAGAGAGAGAGAGAAAAAAAGGAAGAAATGACATATGCCAGCCGTTAATTTCTATCCAAGTAAAAAGACCAGGAGCACAGGAGCCGCAGGCTAGACGCCAAGGAAGAAAGTGGATAAAAAAAGATGTACCTAGAACTAAAGTACGTCTAGATACATCCCCTTTTATCCATTTTGATGACAAGTATTTTCAGACGGAAGGAGTGGATGATTAAGGTCTTTTTTTCTGGTGAGGAAAGAACTCGGGTCTCCTCACAAGAAGGAAAAGAAAAAGAACTTAAGTCTGACCAAATTGAGTCAAAGTAAGTAACATGGGGCGTGTGTCGGCAGTGGCACGTCGAAGTTCATTAGCACCATACGTCGGACCTTTGTGTTGTCTCGGAAGTCAACTCAGCTCCTTCCCTTTAGAAGCACACGTAGGCCTAATAGACACGATGGAACGCGGATGACGAGCCCTGTCAAACCTGAATTTTTCACAGTTTTGAGAGAGAGAAAAGAGAGGAAGAAATGACATACTACAAGCCGTTAATTTCTATCCAAGTAAAAAGGCCACGAGCACAGGAGCTGCAGGCTAGAAGCCAAGGAGGAAACGGTGAAGTTTCAGCGCCATAGCCGGCCGGGGTCGCCCGGCCGATCGGCGCCATTCGCCCACACTCTCCAGCCACAGAAGAGCAGGCGAGAGCGAGGCGCGGGCCCGGAAAAATCTGCCCGTCCACCTCTCCGCCAATGGGGAGGCGGCGCCCACGTGCCAACCCTTCCACGTCCCCCTCCCCCGCCTCCCCTATTTCTACCTCATCGCCAGCCTTCGTTGCGCCCACAGCTACCACCACTCTATCAGTCTATCCCGTTGGTTCTACTTGGCGTCAGCACGGCACCTGCCTTCCAAGTTCATCCACCATGGGCGACTCATCCTCGGCTTCCTACATCAGAATGGTATGTGTAGCTAGCGTTTATTATTTCTATAAGCGCCCATAGATCGGATGTGCATGGATGTCCATCAGGTGATGCTACCTAGCTAGGTTGTAATTAGAATCTTTGTGCGTTGCCATTAATTGATTGATTCCAGGTGCACCATCTGATAGAGAAGTGCATTTGCTTCAACCTCAACAAGGAGGGGTGCATGGAGGCCCTGGAGAAGCATGCCAAGATCAACCCGGTCGTCACTGCCACTGGTATATCTTCCTTACTGCATGCAAGTACCGCGAAAGCATATAGTATGGGGTGTATTTTTCGACAAAGGGGTTTTGCCCCAGCCGTTTGGGCAAAGCACATACGTCCTGACTAATTAGGTCTTCATGCTATGATGCTATCATATTTAGACGCATAAAAGGAAATATCTGCATGCTAGCAGCTTCAGCTCAAATTGACTTGATTCTTCGCAGACCACGTTTATTAACTGTCTGCACAATCTTTTGCCGGCGGGTAGATTACACTAGCTAGCTAGAATAGTGCTCCACTTCTTATGTCATTTCATGTGAATATATGTAAGACGATGTAAGAGAGGTGTGATCACTAAAATGGACCTTACTGGCAGTGTGGAAAGAGCTGGAGAAGGAGAACAAGGAGTTCTTCGAGTCTTACAACAGGGACCGCGTGGAGCGGAACATCGAGGCGGCGACGATGGAGCGGATCCAGAAGATGCTCTCCGACGCGGCTGCCTCCAAGACCTCCGACGACGATGAGGGCTAGAAGGCTGCTGCTTATGTCCAAGCTCATGCGCATGCATCACCTCTAGCTAATTAATTGTATGAATAGCATGTCTTCCGTTAATTGGATCCATTATGTCTAGGAGGATCGAATTTATTAATTGCACCTATCTCATAACAGACCAGTAGCTTGAAACCATGCATGCATGCAGTACGATCGACTACAAGGACTGGCAAGCAAGCATTTTAGTGTTTGTGTGGACGTGTACATATACAAATCACTGCATGGAATATTCAAGAGGACCCTACGTACGGCCCTGGGTCTTCAGGTGCTAGCTCTAGCTCTAATCTTATCACTGCTCATCCTTTAGCGACCACGTGGCAGTGAGTAAGTGTATATGCGTGTGGTGGTGTCTACACGCCGATCATATAAAAAAAATGTTACTATCATGTTACGAAAAAAATTAAAAAAAAGTTATTCTAAACTTAATTCAGAGTAAGAAATGAAAAAGGCGAGAGCATGCACACAAACATTTGCACTGAATCTTCGTGCACAGTTAACATACGTTCTCCGTCTGACATGATAATGAGTTAAGCAAATGTGATATGACAATGAGTTAGAACTTAGAAGGTGTGCCTCACACTTGTTTATGCCCTAACCAGAGTTATCGCTACTTCATGCATTGTTGTTAGTTTAAATAAATTGGATATCTAACAGGACATTCCTCTAATATAAATATATAACCTTATATATTACTGAAAATAGCTACTAGTTCATGAGAAAATTAGTCAAGCAAAACAAATATTCCCATGTTTAACAAATTAATACAAAAAAAAGGTAAGATGAAATTTTGGATTGTGTATGCCTCAGGTCTCATATGATTGTGTATATCTCGACTATTCCAAAATCCAAGTTTGCTTCGTAAACTCCACTATCGAACATTATTGGTCTCTCTAGTGACAAAGATATCAAAGATTCCATCCCTTGCTCCAATGAAAATAGTTGCAAGGCAGCTTTCACACGTTTGGCAAGTTAAAATTTTACTTTTAGTAATGCTAATACATATTTGTGACTTTAAAAATGCATAACACCAAGAAATGTTTAGCTAAGGAATCTATTATAGTTCAAAAATATATTATATATTCTTATTTCCATTTTAGGGAAGGTTTTTTTTCGAATAACCTTGATTTTCAGAAAATTCATGTTATTTACGTAAAAATTCTAGTTTATATTTTGACTCTGTTCTTCTAAATATTTAATGGAAAATATTTTAATGTCTTTTAGTTTTCTATAAACAATTATGTTATATTTGCTTTCAAATATTTCTTTCTGTTAAAATATGCTTTTAGTGAACTAATCTTGTACTAAAATATGATATAAACACAAAGGACATGGCTTTGTTCAAAAGTTATAAGAATTATGTGGGTAATTGGGGGAAATATATCACAAATTAACATAATATTTAAAATATTTGGAACTTTACTAATGCATAACAATGAGAAATATGTAACCCAGGAATTCAGTGAAGTTAAAAACAATACATTTCTAAGAATTTGTTTTTTTTTTAAAAAAAATTTCTAGATATTTGTAGCATTTTATCCAAATTCCAAATTTATAATTTATCCAGTTATTCTTCTAAATGTTTCCCATGTTTGTCTTGCAACATTTTGTAGTTTATAAATACGTCATAGTGATTTTTTTCTTGAACTTATATACATTAGGGCCATTGCTTGGTTAAAAACTTATTAGGAGACTTTAGGTAAATGGAGAAAGAACAATAGGATATTTTCGTAAATTGTTAATTTTTTTGGTACAATGCATAATAATAAGATACTTAACTAGAGAAAGCAGATTGCATTGTATTTAAAAAACCATTTAAAATCTGATTCTCTTTATCATATTACTGTTTCATATAAACTTTATGTTATATCACCAATATTTTTAGAAATTTCTAATAAAACTTATATGGTTGTTCTAGAAATTTCATTTTCCATAAAAAAATCATAGTTTTTCTAATGTTTTTTATTTTATAATATTTTTTGAGGCATTATCTGATATGAACAAAAGTGTCATATTTTCGTTGAAACGTTATTAGAAAATATGTGGGTTATGTAGAAAAAATATAGGATAATGTAATATAGTATTTTAGTAAAGATATGAAATATTATGAGACTTCATTAATGCATAATAGTAAGACATTTAAAGAATGAATTTGAAAAAATTTAGATTTTGTTTTATTTTTGTCACCTTTTCCGGTTTTTAATTTTTTAATTATTTTTCCCCATATTGCTTCCATTATCTATTTTAAATATTTTGAATGGTTATTCTAGTACATTTTTACTACGAAATATTAAGTATTTCTAATTTTTGTAAAACTATTTCCCATAAATTTTCTGTTTTTTTTCTTAGTTTTAAAATTTGTTTTTCATGAATTGTTCTTGAACTTACATCTGATATTCAAATATTGTCATGTTTTTCAGTTATGTTTTCATTTTCAGGTCTCCATCATATAAATAGTCATATGTGATAATGTTCGTGACTTCCAAGTAAAATTTCACCTCACGTCCACATCGTCAAAAGAAGAAGAAGAAAAGTCTTTGTGTACTGTACTTTATGATAATGCTTGTATGGATTTCCGTCGATGCTATCTATGGAGCTTGATCTGGATGGAACACATGTCTAGTTAAGGCATGACCAATGAGCAATCGACACAGAGTCTATAAAGCACACATGCTAGTAATACTGCCTAGGATATTTCACTAATTTTATGCCTAATTCTTGATAAATGTTATCCTAAAAGTTTACTTTTATGCAATGTATGTAAAAGGGTGAGAAGAAACCTTTACATCTTTGGGCACTCTTATTTTTGTATCACAAACAATTGTGTGATATAACAATTTTATTATGTTATAGTAATAGTTTATTATTATACGAAATTAATGGTCAAAATTACATTTTGAAAAGAGTATCAGTGTCTACAACGTACTTCCATTTTTTCAGAGAAAACGTGGTCCCTCCTGTTCCAAAATAATCGAAGTTATATGATTGTCCTAAGTCAAAACTTTTTTAAGTTTGGCCAAATACACAGATTTTTCTTTTGCGGGGTAAATACACAGAAATTTTTGTTATGATCTACTACATAGTACAATATTAATAACATATATAATGTGAAAATATGTCATATAACTAATCAAATGAAGCAAAATTTTGGTGTTGCAGATGTTGATACTTTTATATAGACTGGAGATTAACTGTTCATGTGGATCCTATAAAATCGCTAGTCCACGTAAGCGTACAGGATTGGGAAAGAATGTCGATGGATACTGCTGCCCGCTTTCCTTGGCCTGTTCCAGTGGTCGTTTCACTTTCTTTCCTGGCAGGGCGTGGGCCGAGCTGGACGTCTACGGCGTACGCCTCGTTATACGAGGCGTGCACCAAGATTCCTGTGAGCGCGACGCCACTGGTCTCGTTCTGGCTACAGTGCTACTCTGCTACTCCTAGCCAGTGCATTAATGGCAACGCAGGCCGCATGGAGGGTTTAGACAGGTCACACTCCTGGCCTCATGACTGATCAGTCGTGACAAGGAGACCATATGCTTTTCTTCCAGCGAGATATGGTCAAAACAGCAAAGAATACACTAAAAAAACAAACTGCACAACTGAATCTGCAAGTGACAACAGGTTCGACACCCAGATTTCTGAAACTGTGCCGACTTCAACAGCTTCAGCTCAGGCTATCAGTCTCTGAAGTTCCACGAACAACACCGCCACCGGGGTTCAGGACTTCAGGCTGTGCTATGTGTCGTAGGACCGGGCGTGCTCGGGCTGGTGGGTGAACTCGTAGTCGAGGTGGACGAAGGCGCGCTCGATCTCGGGGAGGCTCTCCAGCTTCTCCTGCAGGGCCTCGCCGATGTCGTGCGCCTCCTGCAGGGGCATGTCGCACGGCAGGACGATGTCGACCTCAACAAAGTAGTGGGAGCCGAAGGTGTACGCCCGCACCGTGTCGATGTGCCTGACGGCCTTGTGGTGGTTCCAGCACAGGTAGGTGAGCTTCTGGAGGAACTCCGGCGAGGCCGACTGGCCGACCAGGGAGTGCACGTTCTCCAGCACCGTCATGGACCATGTCCTGATTGTGTAGATCGCTAGCTGCAAAGCAGAAGAGAGAGAAAATGCTTTCAGAATACTTACTACTATATATTACAGCTACTGTTCTACAATTCAGATAAATGCAGAACAGGGCAGCCGAACTGATAGGGGACTCGAATACTAAAATGCTTTATAGTTGACACAAGACAAACGGAAATGGCGTGTTTGCACTTACAATGATGGCACCAACTGGGTCGATCCAGCCTTCAAAATAGTTAGCAAGAAGTGCAGCCACAAGCCCAATAATGTTGGTGATGACATCAAAAAAGTGATCCTGTGCATATGCCTTCACAATTTCGTTGGTGAATGAGCGACAATATATAACCAGCAGAAGCTTCACCAGCGTCACTGCCAGCATAATATTCACAACCCACATTTCCTGTTCTTTTGTCAAGCGGAATTCAGCTCCCTGAAGTACAGCATAAACAAAATTAGGCACTGATTGTCATTGCGCTGGATTACAATTAATCAATTTTCTCATTTGCTTTGAGCTACTTTGCAGCATGATTATCTACTCTAAGATTAGTTGATTTACTGTGTAAGTTGCGGTATTAGTTCCAAGGGTGTGATTCAGTGATTCTGGTTACAAGGCTATAAAGAATAAACAGCTAACTCCAATGCAAGTACTTAACCATGTGCAATAATCAGCCAAACGTAGAGCAGAGAAACGCGCAAAACAGGAAACATGAGAAGAGAAGGACTTACATTCGATGATACCAATGACCGTGTGGATTCGAGGATAATTTGAAGACCAAGTGTTGCCATAACAGAAGCAAAAACAAGTATTCCCTACATAACAGATAGTGGTAAGTTATCAACAAGAACAAAGAAATAACAAAAATAGCAATCACTCTATGGAGGAACAATACAAGAGGAAAAAATTTAAGGTCATGAAGTCTGATTGATTTGTAATTGTAGTCATGATTGATGGATAGTGCTACTGCTACCCAATATTGTTCTGTCTGGAGTTCCAAGGATTAAGCATACGAATACTTCGCAGGGGTGCCCATTTTTGGCACTGTATGTCATATAATCGCCATTTGAAGTTGCTTGGTTCACATAACAGGATAAATGAGCATTATAGAGCATAAATTTCAGTCCATGAGGAGAAAAAAGAGGTCACAGTTACTTCTACAAATTTTGTACTCAAGGCTCAGTTGAGTAATGCTCATCGTCTTTTGGGTGCTAATTTAATTTGTCTATTTGAATTAATATTGACTTGTGCACTATTTTTGTGAAACTACTGAAGGAATATTGAAAACCAGGAGTAAAGGAAAATGTATTGATTATACGAAAATCAAATGGATCAATAAACGTATGAACAAACAGGCCAAATGAAAACTCACCAAAGGTTGCATGCGCCTTTTACCAATTGGGTACCTGTATGGGTTTGGTGTTTGCATTGAAAAGGCAGTAAACCACAAAATAAACCCGGACAACAAGTCAAGTAGAGAGTCCAGTGTTGAAGCAATAATAGCTAGGGAGCCACTCCTTATTGAGGCATAAACTTTTGCAGCAAAAAGAACCATGTTCGCTATGTTAGATAATCTGATGGCTAATGTCTCACTTTGGGCAATTTTCTCACGTTCTTCCTGCATGTAGGATAAAACGCAGGGATAAAGGCATTGCTTCAGTTTGATATAAAAGTTCTGTAAATGAATCTGCAAAGAAGTTTTATTTCATGTTACAAACCTTGGATATCCCAGGAAGGCAACCACGGTCTGTCAGTGTATCCATTTCATCGAAACCTTCCAACATCTCCAACTGTTGTTGGTAGTATTCAGCCACAACATCTCCAGGCCCTTGAGCTGTGAAAATAATTAGGCATTGCAAGTTTGGATATCAGATTCCAACAATAAGGTTCATACAATTAGGCAATATTGAGTCCACAGAAATCCATAACAAATATATATTCTAAGTTCCTAAGAATAATTCGATAGAGAAGTCGACACTGGCATGAAGAATGAATACTTTGAATTCTGAGATGATAATTTCCACCCCCATTTGCAAATTAGACAATATATATGAACAGAAGTTCCCTTTCACTCATATAGGCAGTGCAATACTCATCATCTATCTGTTACTCCAATAAGAATTAAATTTGCAATAACCAGTTGTAGTATAAGCCACACAATCATTTCAAACAGAACCATGATGCCACATGCCCACATCCATATAAGTACAAACATGCATACCCCATTCCCTGATTATTTTAATTATTTTATACATGAATGGACTGTACTAATTTAGTATTGATACCCTGCAGTTCAGCTAATTACTCCCTCCGTTCCTAAATATTTGTCTTTTTAGGATTTTAAATGGACTACCACATATGGATGTTAATTAAGACATATTTTAGAGTGTAGATTTACTCATTTGGCTTACCGTACTGTAGTCACTCGTTCGAATCTTTAGAAGACAAATATTTAGGATACGGAGGGAAGTTACCAAAACAAATTTAGAGGATAGGACAAGTCGCCAAGTCCTGAACTGATTCAGTTAAAGGCGAAACAGAGAGGTCCAGATCAAACCAAGTCACAGAGCAGAGACACCCAGATAGAGTATCAGGCATGACTTGAAAGAGACGGACGAGGCAGACCTAGCACGCCGAGGCAGTCCTGGAGGCCGCGCGACGGCGGATTCTCCTGCTGCGGCCCCTGGCGCCGGAAGCCGTCGAAGTTGAGCCGCCAGGGGCGCTCCCCCACGCACAACCCGTCCCCGTCCCCTTCCCCTTCCTCGGCCGAGCGGAGGAGGAAGAGCTCCTCGCCCTGCTCCCCGCTACCTCCCGCCGCCATTCCCTCCGGCCTATCGCACCGCAGCCCACGAGACGGCGACGGACCCCTCTCAAGCGTACGCAAAGCGAGATTGCACTACGAGCCGCGCCTCGGAGGTGGGATCGGAGCGGAGTAGAACACAAGTTCGGCGACGGCTGCGAGTTGCGAGGAAGAAACGGGCGCCGCCGGAGCCGCCGCCGTGGTAAGGGAGGAAAGCGGCAGGGCACGCTGGACGGCGGTGATTTGACGGGATTTTTGATCCGGCGGAGGCCCAGGGGCCTGGTTGCGGGCCCTTGCAGTTTTGGACCGTCCCGGCCGGACTCCAGGGAGAGCAGTCGGGCCACAAGTCGCGTGTTCAATCGAAGGAATCGGATGCTCCTTCTCCCAAAAATGGAAGCAGTGGCCGAATAATTCGGAGAGGAGTGTGGAAATTCGAGGCACACACTCAACGAAAATTAACTACGCCTTGGTGAGACATACCAGAGACAAGTGCTCCTCCTTGATATCATGCTCCAAGGAGGAATGGATGCAGATTCGTCAAGAAACTGGTTGAAACAGACAACTCGTATTTCCGGAACTTGCAAAATGGAATCGAACTGCGCTTTAATACTTTCTTTTAGGGCACTTCGCTTTGGTGCTACTACGAGGCAAACACCAAGGAGATGTTTGGTCAATTCAGTCACTTGGATGGAATGCTATCTGGTCAAGTCAATTTAGAGGTTGTGGGAACCTGCCCGGTTTGTGGTACTGCTGATGAGGACACATTTCACACTTCCTGTACATGTATAAATGCTCTACGGCTTTGACAAGCATTGGCCTGCGAATGGGACCTGCGGATGTAACCAAAGTCCTCCCCTCGCGCGAGGAATGGTTCATCCAATTAGTCTGCCGCCTAGAAGAGTCCATGAGAGTCAGACTTATAATGCTCCTATGACGAATATGGTATGTGCGCAATGAGCTTGTTCATGCAAAGCCTGCACCGCCCCTTGATGTTTCCTGTAGATTTTTGGTGAGCTACCTTGTATCCCTTGAGTCCATTGCTATGTATCCATGAGCAAATGATATCGACCGAACCTTAATGGTGAGATCCGGCCTGTTGTTGCGGTCCGATCTTTCATGGTACTCCACCTCTAGCAGCAATAGCCTCTCGCACGCGCACGTGATGTACACGAATTAGAGGGTTTGAACCTTGCGGCTCAGCACGAAAGAAACAATCCGAACAACGGCACCTCACACGCAAAACAATTTCCTCGCAGAAATCGATACAAAGAGGTTTTCTAAAGCTACCTTAAAAACTTGATACGGGTATCTACCCTCGAAAACATATCTGTCTATTTCATAAAATATAACCTGACCTTTTACAAAGCCGTACTATGCCTATTTATACTAGTACTATTAGTATAACTGACCCAACTAACAAGGATTAACGACACGAGCTTTCCCAAGAATTCTGGACTCTTATTTGGTTTAAACTAAATTGCCTTTTACATCTTGGCATGCACCAAAAAGACCTGCTAAAAATAAAGTTTATATCTCCTACTTGAACGCTAGTTAATTTGGTTTTGCTAGCTGGTGCCCCCCATCCTGATTCCTTTAAACACCATCGCTTCAACGTGAGAAATTTCTTGCTGCGTCCAATGCTTGATTGGTCCGGTGGCCGTAGTCTCCCAAAGAAATAACCAACGTGATGTATTCCTTTTAAATCTGAAGCAAACTCATGCACATGTATGTTGATCAAATTCATGTGATCGATGGTCATGGCACATGATCTCTCTCTCACCATCACATGGGTGTGAAAAAGCCTAATCCAACGGCCTTCCTCCTTCAACTGAAATTCATAGCTTAACTTACTGAATAACGATGCGCTCGTCATCTTCTTCATAGTGTCGTGAACAATCTGATGCACTGAATACCACCTGATATCGACCGAACCTCAATGGTGAGATCCGACCTGTTGTTGCGGCCCGATCCTTCACGATACTCCACCTCTAACAACAATAGCCTCTCACCCGCGCACGTGATGTACACGAATTAGAGGGTTTAAACCTTGCGGCTCAGCACGAGAGAAACAATCCGAACAACGGCACCTCACGCGCAAAACAATTTCCTCGCAGAAATCGCAACAAAGAGGTATTCTAAAGCTACCTCAAAAACTTGATACGGGTGTCTACCCTCAAAACATATCTGTCTATTTCATAAAATATAAACTGACCTTTTACAAAGCCGTATTATGCCTATTTATACTAGTACTATTAGTATAACTGACCCAACTAATAAGGATTAACGCACACGAGCTTTCCCAAGAATTCTGAACTCTTATTTAGTTTAAACTAAAGGGATAAATATATTTTTCATCCCTGAACCCTCTTGAAGGTATAAAAATGGTCCCTCAACTCTAAAACCGATAGACATGTCCCTCAACTTTGAAAACCGGATTAGTTTGGTCCCTTGACTCAACAAAAGTAGTTTTGGTGCTTAGTTGGCGGTGGTTTTGACCCGGCATTGCCAACCTGGCAATCTTCTTCCTTCCCATCTTTCAGGTCAGCTGAGCATTTCGTCGAGCAGTTGGCGCGCGCCAAGAAACAGAAGAAGAAGGTCGACGTGGAGCTTGCGGCGCCGCAGTGCAGGAGGCCGGGGAGGTGCGGCACAGCGAGGATCGCCGGTGACGCGCACACGCCAGCACGCATAAACTCTCACATGACACCCACCAGCACGCACTCACTCGCACAGCACAGGTGCACACGCACACAGAGACGCGCGCTGGCAGAGGGAGAGAGCACCGGCGGGTGCTCCCGTGATCGTCCGCGCGACCATGGCGTAAGTTCGGAGTTGGTTCGAGCGCGGTCGTGGCGGCGGTTCTCCGTCGGAAATGAGGTAGGCGAGGAGCTCTGGGGCGCGGGGTGGCTCTGGCTAAACCTGAGAATGGTTATTAAAAAACTGGATGAAACGGTTCGGTTATTACTTTGGGTTTGATTGGTTCAGGTTTTATTGGGCTAAATCTTTTTTAGTTTGGTTTTGGTTTGGATATGTGAAGAAACCAATTTGGGTATAGTTGGTTATGGGCTTAAACAGTTTGGTTATTAACGGTTATAAACTATGGGTCCAAACCGGTTTCTGGGCATTGGTTATGTGCAATAAGCAACGACGCATCGACAACGAGTATCTTTGATCCGCCTACATGTTGCGATGCACTATGTAATTATGTATTATGGGAAAACACCACATGCAAATCGAATGTGTTTGCTTGTGCTTTAGCTAAGCAATTGGTTTTAATACACTTGTCAGTGAGCTTTTTAGTAATGGGCATTGTCTTTTTGACACTTGCTGTGTGTTGACCGTATCTCAATGATAACTTTGTTCCCAAACTATTGTAGATGCACTTATGTCTTTTCTATACCATTTGCTTCTTGACATGTCGATTTGTGCAATCATATATACATTGAAGCAAACCCATAGTTATGTATTGGGTTTAAACCCACGGTTATGTATTGGGTTTAAATTGGTTTGGGTGGAAAAAATAGATGGTTTAGTTTTGGTTGGGCTGAAAATGGCATTAAACGGGTATGGTTCAACTATGGTTTTGAGAGATACATGTACGGGTATGGTTCAAGTATGGTTTAAGTATGAAACCGTTCTCAGATTTAGCTCTGGCCAGCAAATTGTAGCGCTTTTGATTATGTCGGACGATGAGGGCGAGCTCTAGGTGCTCTCACGTAGGCGGGCGACTGCACGCCGTGCGTTGCGCCCACGGGCACTGTACCGAGGATGTCCGCGGCGGGTAGATGACGACTTGGGCGCGGCCTTGGGTCTCCTGCGAGGCAGGCTTGCTCCAGGAAGGAGCGCGAGATGCGCGGGAGATTGAGGTGCTTGGCCTGCGTGCATGCGTGCGGCGGCCAGTCGAGTTCTTTCACGGAACACAAAGTGCAGACTAGCTGTTGGAGTCTGGATATTGATTCTAGCCGCAGGCACACGCAGGTATACGTTCACGTACGTATTGATTCGGCCCGCCAGAAATGCAAGCGAAACACAGCAAACATGCTGATCCGATCTCGCCGAGAATACACACGCACGCGACGTGTTGCTCCCTGGACTGCACCTTACACACCGCTCCATATGATCCGATGCGTGGCCAACGCCGTTAGTGGAGGTGCGCGCGGATGGCATCCTGTCCACAAGGTCAGCGGCGTCGCGCCGGGCGCAGGCTGCAGCTCGACGGGCCGTGCAACAGGGAGGCCAAGTCACTCGTCTGCCAACGCCACGCCCTGGGTCACCGAGCTCCTCTGGCTGCTCGAGTGCTTCATCTCTGCCGCATGACCGTCATGGACGACGCTGTTCGGGTTCTCATCCGACCTCGCCGCGCTGGCGTATTGGCCTATTGGGGACACTTGGTGACGTGGACTGTGTTTCGAAAAAAAATAACATGGACTGTGACGTGGCTGTCAAACCTAGGTGACGTGCCAAGTTTTGGTCAAAACCATGTCCACGTCAGATGGAAACCACTCGAAGCGGTATGAGGGATTAAACTAATCCGGTTTGAGAAGTTGAGGGACTATGTTTTGCCGATTTTTGAATTCAAGGACTATTTCTATACTTTCGAAAGAGTTTAGGGACAAAGAATATACTTACGGAAATATTAACGCTCACACGTGTGGGCGTTAGCCATCTCAACCACACGCCTCCATCGCCGTTCAGCAGTATCTGCACGAATCTTGGCACGTTTTGGCCGATTTTATGTGCCACGTAGGACAAGGCGCGTGTGTGGTGTGTGACATAGTTCGTCCACACGCCGGTTGCCCCCCGCAGTCAGCGGTTGCCACTCGGGGGCGTGAGGTGGAACTGCTCTGCGCCCGCACGCCACACGCCGACCGTGGTTGACGTCAAACACGTCACGCACTTCGCCCCCCTCCCCTCACGATTCCTTTTACTCCTCCCTTCAGTTACTCACACAACCCACCTCGCAGTTCAGTCGATTGGAGGAGAAGACGAGAGAAGAAGGCGACGGCGGAGGCGGAAGAGTCGACGGCATTCGCGGCCGTCGGTGGTGCTCGCCGGACCGGAGCGTCTTCGCCGGAGCGCCTACAGATTGAAGGTAATGCTCCCTCCCACGCTCAAAATCCTTGCCTGCATTTTCTCCCCTGCCCTTCGTGTTCGATGCTTCGCTTGAGATTCATCGAGATTCAGGCGGATTTGCGATGCGCCGGCGTTCCCGCCGGCGGCGGAGTCGTGTGCTTGCCGTTTTAGGTGGCATTGGGCAGTTTCGTCGCCGCCGCGGTGCCGGTCACGCCGGTGTGGTTCGGCCTGTCCGGAGCCACATCCTGGTTGTGCCTTGGGATTGGGCCGTCGTTTTTATGTATGATAGTTGCGCATTGCTTCGAATTGCCATTTGCGATCAGTGCGGGGAGAATTTTGGTGATGAATTTCAAGTCATGATAGTTGCCATTGAACCCTAGATCTAGGTAGTTATTTTTCAAAGTGAAGTATGAATGCAAACATGGTAGTTTGAGTAACTATCTGCACCGTATGGCAACTAATTTCCTGATTGACTGTGATAGTTGCCACAAATTTGTTTTCCATGTGGCAACTAATTTCGCGCACAGGCTATGTCTGTTGCCACGCTGTAGGCATGGTAAAGTGTAGTAAATAGGTAGTCATTGCAGTTTCAGCAACCATGTACACTGGATGGCAACTAATTTCCACATGAACTGTGTCAGTTGCCACATATATGCTTTCCATGTAGCAAGTATTTCTGTGAACACACTATGGCTGTTGCCATGTTGTAGGCAGGATAATGTGGGAAATTCACTGTACTACAGACTCAAATTTGTGTTCTGCTACGCTGACTTGTGGCAACTGACAGGATAATGTGGCATGGCAAAGTATAGTAACTAGGTAATTTTGTTAGTTTCAGCAACTATGTCACTAGATGGCAACTAATTTCCACATCAATTATGTCAGATGCCATATATATGCTTTCCATGTGGCAAGTATCTCTCTGAACACAGCATGTCTGTTGCCATGTTATAGGCAGGATAATGTGGTAAATTCATTGTACTGCAGACCCAGTTTCGTGTTTTGCCATGCTGACTTGTGATATCTGAACATATTTGTCCGTACTAAATGGCAACTCATTTTTAATATGAGGTCAGTGTGTGCATTGCAATTTCAGGTTGTTCAGTAGATGTTTTTCATCGCTTTTTTGAATTCTGTGTTGCATTTTAACATGGCAATTTCAACCTAGCACATTTTGCCATTGAACACATGGCAAGTCATTTTTGTATGAGGACAGGGTGTGAGCTGCCGCATTTTATGTTTGTGCAGTGGAAGATTTGTGCCTTTCTTTCGTAATATCTTGTGCTAACATGGCAACTTCAACATTTTGTTTTTAAGTGCATTACGATCTGTACATTTTTCAAATGAAACAAATGTGCTTAATTGCCACATTTATGTTTTCGACAATCATAGGGGTGTGTGTGTGTGTGTGTGTGTGTGTTCATGTGATATTTGCCTTCACTAGTTGCCATTTCAATCGAGCCCATGTGGCAAGCACATTCTGTTAGGTGGCAACTGCTTACTTCCTACATTTCATTTCCACCATGACAATTTGGTCTGTTCTTACCTCAGCAGAATGGCTCGCGGCGATCATCAAAAGATGATGATTTCATGGATGCACCACAACAGAATCAGGCAACTGGATGGAGAAAAGACGGTGATGAGGTAACTGTCCACACCCCTCCTCCTCCTGCATATGTTCTTGGATGCCACCTCGAGCTTGTAGTCGTCTGTTATGAAGTAAAATTTCATGACAGTGAAAACATGGCAACAAATGACCATTTGTCTGTTTTGCAGAAGAAGAAACGTACTCGCAATAGGGCCTCGCAGGAACGCCTGACTTCATTGACCGACAAATTTACCGACGATCAAAAGGGAGCTGCTGCTGAGATGGGTATGCAGGCTCTGATGGATGTCCGGTGCAAGAATCTTGTCAACCCTGTATGCGACTGGCTTGGTGAGATTTATGACCCCGCCTCCAGGGAATTTGTGATTCCGGGACGTGGAAGACTGCCGTTGGACGAGGAATTCGTGTTCTGCACTTTGGGTGTGCCCCGTGGAGAAATCAAAGTCCCGTATGAGGTCAAAAATAAGATCAAGGATACGTTGTTCCCCCGTTTGTTTGCTGGGTTGGAATCCATGCCGAACACGACTTTCCTGGCAGATTCGCTGCAGGCCATGACAACCCATGGCGAGGTTTTAAAGATGAAACTACTCATGTACCCCATCTCAGCTGTTTTCGCGCCGACCACTTCTCTCCACCCAAGCAACAAATGCTTCCCTATCCTGGTGAAAGATCTATCTTTACTCAACTATTTTCCTTCAATATTTTGGCTCCGATGTCATGTGTAAGCTAGTCACTGCCAGTTTTTTTTGATGTTTTTCCATTTGATTTCTGATGCGGCAACTCGTTGGCCTGAAAATTGTGCCGTGCAGGCGAAACTGAAAGATGTGAAGAACATGAATTGGTGTAAGTTCATTGCCGACTTTCTGCATGATGCATTCTCAAACAAGATGTACCAGAAGGGTTGTCGACTGCATTTAATGGTATTTTTTACCAGTCCTTTTGTGAACACTCTTTAACACCTTTATTTATGCATGGCAACCTAATCATAACAAGATGGTAACTGCCATCATGACAATATGGCAACTGCCATCATACCATGATGGCAACTAGCACAGATAGATGGCAACTTCTTCTTTTCTTTTTTCATGCACTTCAACTTGATGATTGTAGGAACATATATTAGCCTGTTTTTGTAAAATACCATGATGGCAACTGATATTTCTTTCTTTTAAAATTGTTGTACATCAGCTCATGTACATCGACTGTCTTGATCTGTCCATCGTGGATTTCACTAGGACAGGAGGCCCGCCACCTACACACAAGTTTGTTGTTTCTGCGTGGACTTACGATGCTGTCAAGGCTGTGCTTGCTGCAGACAGGGTAACTGATACCAAATATGGAAAACTATAGGTTAGTTCTGGTTCCTTTCTCTACACGACATTCTTACAAATTTTTGCGGCATAACATATGAAAAAATGCTCATGTGGCAACAGTCTGTGGCTAACGAGAGATGACTAGCTTGTTAGCCATGGCTGTCTGCGCATGGTACCCATGTCTCAGTCCACATGGCAACTCTGTCATCCGTGCTGAAACTTCTATTCTCGTCTTCTTTTTTGTTGTATTTGCAATACATGAACTATTAGTCAGTGTTCATCATTCTCTCTCTTACATCCTAGCTATTTTTTGGTTATTTCTAGCTGATGGCCAAGCATGCTATAGACTACAGCATGTTTGGGGGGCCTCAAAACTTTGGAAAGTGGATGGACGTGCACTCAGGTTCGTCTTGCTCTACTGAGGTAATCAAAGATATATATATATATCTATGGTTGCTTTGGATTATTTTTGATCTTGTGCAAGTGACTCTAATATGGTTGGTTATTGCTGCTTCTTGTTTCGTGCACAGGCGAGGGCACCTGTTGAGCATCTAATTGGGCAGTTTGCATCTGGAATGACCAGCTTTCTCGGGAAGTTGGTTGAGGGTTGGACGTCCCTTAATGGCTCTGACAGCAATGCGGTTGCGAGGTAGTTCACTACATTTGTTGTAGAACGGACACATCAGCCAACTGGTTGCCATGGCCGGTACAACTACAACAGTTCCCAAGAGCTTGCTGACACACAAGATGAACTAGATGGAGACGCTGCTCTCAACAAGGACGATGACGATGACATGGAGAATGTGCAGCACGACACCGATGATGATGAACATGTTGAAGTTCATGCAGGTGGTAAGAAGGGCAAGGATGCACTAGATGCCCCCCCACCGGAGAAAGTCAAAGAACATACAATTGCGAGAGGCGAGGGGGTGTTGCCCTCAAAGAGGGGGAGGGCTCCAGAGGATGTTGTGTAGGGTTCTCCTGGCAAGAGGTCTAGGACCGATCTTGTAGCTGCTAGGAGGAGGTTCGACTTCTATTTTAGTGTTTTGTTTTGTCTATATTTTTTGAACAGACTGACCCTTTTTTGCATTTGTTTTGCTAAGCGCGGCAATTAGTTTCCTGTCTGACACTTGCCACCTTTTTTAGCCTCCATCTTATACGTGCAGTGAGGCGACAACTGGTGGACGAGCAGTTACGAAGAAATAGGCACCAATGCCAACCCGTGTTTCTGCTCGATTGAACAAAGGTGCCCCCATTGCTTGTGACACCCCTTCCACCAGGTCATCTCCTCGTACGACGACGTCCAACACTGGGGATCCTGTCGTGTTGCCAGACATGAGAAAGCCAGTCAAGAAGTAGGTTTTCCCTGTTCTTTCATTGCCATAGTGCTATATTTTTGATTTTTCAATGCATCTGTTTAGCTTGCCACATGGGCTACTGTCATCAGTCCCACATGGCAACTGCTGTTTTTCCAATGATCTCATTCCTTTTTAACTGCATGGCAACTCCTGCTTGTTTTTTGCATGGCAACTGCTATCTAGGCCAAATGGCAACTCTTATTGTACCTACATGGCAACTGCCATCTTTCCATTGGCTTGTGTGCTCATCCCATACCTAGTTTTGAAATTGCATTCCTAGCAGATCAGACATTTTTATCATTCTTCAAGTTGGCTAGCATGGCAACTCTTGCTGGTTTTGCATGGCAACTGCTAACTATGCCACATGGCAACTCTTATTCCACCTACATGGCAACTACCAACTTTCCACCTACTTTTCATTTTTTAAGATTTCTACCATGGCAAAATTTTTGTGCATTTCTTAATACATTTTTCGTGTGCTTTATTTTTTGCAGGGTGAAGAAGACTACTACACGTGCGGCCAAGCATATCATTAGGGACCCACTCGAACGCCTTCATTCAAAGTTGTCAACAGGTGGCAACTCAGATGTTCATGAGGCGCCAGTCAACAAAACTGCTACTGCACCCTCAACTGTTCCCACTAACTCTGACGCAAGTGGCCGACCATCTCCGCCGGTTGCAGATGTGCAGGCTACAACAACAGGCATCCGTACATCGGGGAGTGACGAGTTGGTATCTTCCAGGACTGCTGAAATATTGCCCACTCTGCTGGCAATGAAGGATGCTGTTGTGAGCCATGCCACCCCATCAGCAAGCGTTGAAGTGGACGCCCCCGAGACCAACCTAAGAAAGGAAGATTCCCCCTCATCTGACACGGATTCCAAGCGTGTGTGTGGTGGCACTCCTGTGTCCACGATAGAAGTGGCTGAGGCGGCAGTTCATAATGATATGCCATCTACAGGTGAGAGTCTTGGCACAACAGCTCCAGCTCCTGGTGGTGCAGATATTGCTAAGGCGACTGTTTCGCGTGCTGGTCTTCCACCTAGGCGTCGTAGCCCCCACAAGCAATCAACAGACATACGCAATGCACCAGCTATAGCTAGGAGCAGCAGAGATGAGTCTGGTTATGTTCCTGCGTGCACACTGTTCCCACCACCTACCAAAAGCAATGTTATGGAGAAACTGGAAGACTGGAGTACAACTGATGCAGGTGTCAAGCCGGGCACGAGTGATGGAGGTGAACGTCCGGAGCAGACTGCGCCTTTACCCGCAGTGGAAAACCCTAGCTTAAATTTGCGCACTTCCAAGCTCCCAGTCAATGTTGGTGTCCCCTACAGCCCAAACAAGAAGATTGTCAAGAAAGCTGCGGCTGATACCGCTGACAACACGCCCCGCCCTACAAATAAGCCCGATGATTCTACAGGGGCTGATTCAGATATGTTTGTTGATCTTTCACCCTTGGATTCTGCCCCGCAAGTTGTTCGCGGTCCGGCCAGTAGGCATGAGAGGCACCCAATGGCCTTCATCCCACCGAGCTTTAGCCTTGGCATCAGTCAAGATTAACCAGTGGTGCAAGATCCTACGCCAGTTGCCTTTGCTTTCCCGGGAGGCATGCCCGCAATGATGGCGCAACCAATGGTCGAGGGTAGGAAGGCTGTCAAGTTCGCAGAGCCGATCGTCCAAGGTACATTTCTTCTGCGCTTATCTTTTTCTTGTATACATCTGTGTAGTCTGACTTTTGTCCCAAGCAATTTTTTTGGGGTTCTCACCTGTGATGGCAACTGTTATGTGATGACATGGCAACCGGATTTGCTGCACCATCTTACCTACATTTTTGTTGCCATGCTGTATTTTCCATTCGGCAACCACATGGCAACTGAAGTTGATACAACATGGCAACTGTACTTGTTCTCACATGGAAACTACAATGCTCTATACATTGCAACTGGATTTGCTGCAGCATGTCACCTGCAATTTTGTTTCCATGCTGCATTTTTCATTCGGCAACCACATGGCAACTGGAGTTGACACAACATGGCAACTGCAGTTGCTTTCACATGGCAATTACAGTGCAATACACATGGCAACTCCCCACTTTTTGTACCTATTTCATATCATGCACCTTTTCTCTTTGCACTACATTTGTTTTGTTTTCCAGGTATCCTAACCCACTTTTTGATCCTTGCAGGCACCCCTGAGGAGATTTCGCCGTCACTTGATGAAGTTTACCGCAGGATTGAGGAGGCAACATTGCAGAGCAGGTCCTCACAAGGTCAGGGGCAATCAAGTTCCAACGTGCCTGCTGAGACGGTATCTGAGGATACCATTAGAAGTGCCACCCCTGGTTCTGTGAGGCAGCAGAGGGTAGTTCACCACCTCCGCGGATGACTACGAGCCTGAAGTCAAGGCCATAAAGGAGCAGAACCAGCTGTACGATATTGTCAAGCGATTTGGAAATGCGAGGGCCAGCAGCAAGCACATGAAGGAGCTGAAAGCGTAATGACCACACCACGTAATCTCTCATTTTGCTTTGCTCTTTTTACCATTCATCTTTTTTCTACTTTCTTTACATGATCCTCTTACATTTTAGTTCTTCTTTTTTTACTTAGTAGACATGATTCTTTCATGTTATATCATTTTCATACAGCTCATGTTTGGACAGAACCAAGGTCATACAATGCGAAGCGACGTACATCGACCTGGGTGATCTTGCCGAGTCTGTGAGGCCACTCGGTAAAATGTCGACGAATGTAGTTGCATGTGGGATTGACTTCATCAACAAGCATATGGATATGTCTCGTGATAAAACAATCATGCATTACAGTGTGACCTGCAAAATATGGGATGGTGACTTCCACCACAAAATCCTGAGGAAGCATTTTACTGCGCACGATGAATTCAAGCTCACAATGAAGAAATGTGTGAGTACTCCTTCCCTGTTTGCACATTTTTTTCTCCCATGATATGTTTTTTTGCCAACAGCTGCACTCTGTTTATGTGGCAGCTGTTTTCATGTGGCAACAGCTGCCATGTAAATCGACTTTTGATTTGCATCCCCGTACAAACTATGTGGCAATTTCAAAGTAAAATACAGGTCAACTTTGTTCATACATGGATGGCAACTTCTTTTAACTACCCACTATAACTAAACATTCTACGTGATTCTACTTTTTTGGCCCCTTGCTGTTTTATGTCACTCATGTGCCTCTTACTACAACTGGTGATATCCTTAGACGTCATTTTCCCAAATACACCATTTTCTGTTCTTCATGTGAACTCTGCTTCTTATTTCCTTCATTTTACTTGCAGGTCCTATTCCCCATGTTCCAGGAGCTTGCACCACATGACCCACACGACAGTGCGGTCACCACTACGCGATCTGCCTTGACCTAAAGAACCAACGTTTTGAGGTGCTTGATTCAATGCGTTCGGCAGCTGATGCAGACCTTACTACGCATGCTGAATAGTTAATCAACAACCTCAAAGAGACATGGAACCGTCACTACGAACACTCAAAGGTCCAGATCAGACATTTTCCAATTGAGTACATGGCGACTACGAAGCAAGGGAACACGTAATTTGCTATCTCTTTCTTCATGTGCCCTTTACACCAATCCTAACTCTCTTTTTGTTACATCCGAATTGAAGTTTATCATTGTTATCTCTGTCCTTTTGCGAGTTCACCTGATTCTTTTCTTGCGTAGGATGGACTGTGGCTTTCACACGTTGGAATACCTTGCAAAGTGGGAAGGTAGACTGGTTCCTGTCGTCACAGCTGCAATGGTCGTTGAGCTCCAAAAAATTTACACATGGAACTGGTTGACGAATGAAGATTTCAACAAGCGGTCCGGAGCACGTGAGTTCATAGAGGAAGCTGTCAAGAAAGTCACCAAGAAGTACAAGTGATCACGTGGTGCTCCATACCAAACGCCTACCTTACATTCTGTTGCCGAGGAATGTAAGGTACTACCTTTGTTCTTTTCAAAACTATGTCTGTGTGCTATGTTATGACTGCAACCGCACGTAGCCTAGTATGTAGTGGTGGTGTGTGAGTGACATTTGAATATTTTCTGTAATATATATGTGGATGTGAACCTATTTAGGCGTGACAGCAGATATGTTTTATGTTTATCATTATTATTATGCTTTCATCGTTTGTAGCACCAGTTTGGTGTTTCGAATGCGTCTATGATGTTTTAAATCATGGCAAATGTAGTTCATCAGACATGGTTAGTGAAAGTTATCCTCATTTTTCAT
Organism: Triticum aestivum; assembly: GCF_018294505.1. Classification (NCBI taxonomy): domain Eukaryota; kingdom Viridiplantae; phylum Streptophyta; class Magnoliopsida; order Poales; family Poaceae; genus Triticum; species Triticum aestivum. Next base: position 521,450,272 of record NC_057795.1, on the reverse strand, counting down.
TTGGCTGTTTGCTTCTTTTTTTTTCATCGCTAACTGTACCGGCTAGCATGGTAGTTTGATCATGTAGCTGTAACCTTTTTGCGGTTGATGCACGTTACGCTTTTCAACTTGTTTCCCATAGATTGCACACAACACACTATGTGTGACTAAAATGCATTGAATGAACACGGAAATATACGCGATGCAGAGTCATTACAAATAACATGGCATATTTCAGTACAACTAACATGGCAGATTCAGTACAAACAACACGGCAGATTCAGCATAAATAACATGGCAGATCCAGTATACTTAACATGGCAGATCCAGTATAAAATAGCATGGCAGATTAACTACACATAACATGGCAGATTAAGTACACATAACATAGCAAATTAAGTACACATAACATGGCAACTGCAGTTATCCATTCAATGCATTTTCCTTCAACTTCTGATGCCCCTCAAGAGTCATTCTCCCATTTATTTTTTTTAGAACATCTAGATTACAAAATAAAATGTCACCAAGGACCATGTCACAGTGCCCCAATGTTGCTTACGGATTGCCCATCCCTTTCTTTGTTTTCTTGTGTTTTGCTTGAATCTCCAATCCCGATTTGTATCTTATCTCTTTTGGACGCCCCTTTGTGATGGAACGGGGTGGGTTCCTGACCTGGGTTTGTGTGCTTGCTATTCCAGATCCTATCTCCGAGTTTTCATATGATGGCCCCGTGGACGAAGGCACACTTGATGTGCGGGGGAACCTGTGTAAGGCTTTCTCAGCTTTCCTATTCTTGATCTCATCAAGCTCTCTTTTTAGGGCCTTTCTGTGTTTTTCTATGACTCTCGCTATCTCATCACTCTTGCACGCTTCATCAATTAGCTTAGCATAGTTCTTTGTCAACACAACGCGCCTCACGGCTTCCATAGTTGACTCTGGTCTCTCGTCATGCACAGCCAAAACTGTGTTTGTTGTCTGCGGCGCCAATGCGTCGTCAGTGTCCCAAGTCCATCGCCGCCTTATGAAATGGCGGGGCATCCGTGTCACCGCATTCATGTCCATTACTTTTAGTATGTGACATCACACAATGCCACCCCGTTCAAATTTGCAGCATTGGCAATAGTATTCGCCTTGGCCTATCGAGGCTTTCACGAAGTAGTTCATTCCTTTGTCCGGGTCTTCAGGTTCTGAATCCGACATGCCCAAAATAGAACACACCTTGAACGTATGTTCGTCCACCTGGAAAGCCGTGAACATGCTGGCACGCTTTATTTCTTCTTGGAATCTGCAAGTTTTGTGTGTTTTTTGTTAAACTATCGTGTGCTGTTTTTGTAGCACCTTATGTTGTCGTGGCCAATAGAAGTACATTTCGTTTGAACATGGCAAATATAGTACATTAAACATGGCAACTGTAGTACATTAGACATGGCAACCGCAGTACATTAAACATGGCAACTGCAGTTCATTAAACATGGCAATTGCAGTTCAGTAAACATGGCAACTGCATAACATTTTCAACTGGCATTGTCATTTCCATACCAACATACCCAATGGAAGTACAATGCATTAAACATGGCAACTGCATTTCATTAAACATGGCAACTGCAGTTGAGTAAACATGGCAATTGCATTTCAGTAAACATGGCAACTGCAGTTCATTAAACATGGCAACTGCATAACATTTTTAATTGGCATTGGCATTTCCATACCATCATGCCCAATGGAAGTACAGTGCATTAAACATGGCAACTGCATTTCATTGAACATGGCAACTGCAGTTGAGTAAACATGGCAAACAGTAGTTCATTAAACATGGCAATTGCAGTTGAGTAAACATGGCAAACAGTAATTCATTAAACATGGCATCTACATATCATGGTTACTCCGTACTCAATGACTACTTTTCAAGAAATCATCATTTTCAAATAAGCTTTTCAACTGCATCGCATTCTATATGGCACCTACTACCTTCATGCTTGTGCAAATAAGATTGCAACACAACTGACTTACTTGTTAAAGATCTTGTTGGTGTATATCTTGCTCATTTGCCTCTCTATCGGTAAATATGTTAGCAATTTTGGCTGCTTTAGCGTGGTGTTCGCTTCTTGATGTAGCTCAGATCCCAGTATTTTTTTGTTGCAAAGCTGTGTATTGCTTGGCAAACTGTAGCAATGAGTTGCCAGGGCTCACGTGCCGCTTCAAAACAGCATTGAACCCCTTGCTGCGCTGCGTAGTCTGCAGAAACGGGAAGAAGCACTGCATGAAGTAGGCCGGCACCCAGTACATTCGCTTCTCCCGCGGGCTAGCAAGAGTCTCGTTGTCTTGGACTTGATATGTTTCAATCATGGCCATCCAGCTCCTTTCAAACTCCTCCACCGTCAAGCTGTGGTCCATGCACAGCTCGAATGCCTTGTGCAGCTCTAGACGGTCAGCAAAGAATGGTCCTAGCATCTCCTCAGCCTTCTTTATAATGTGCCACCTGCAGTGCCTGTGCACTGCCAACGGAAAGACCTCCTCTATGCCTGCACACATGCTAAAATCCTGGTATGTTATTATGTTCATCGGAGCAAGTCCATCCATGCACTCCAAGAAGGTCTTGAACAGCTAAGTGTACCCATCCGTGTCTTCGTTCTGAACAATCCCGCATCCGAACTGCAACGACTGATTGTGGTTATTTATTCCTATGAATGGAGTGCATGGCATCTTGTACATATTAGTGAGATATGTCGTATCGAATGAAATGTAATCTCGGAAATGTTTCTAGGCTCTTCTTACAGGACCATCCACCCAATACATGTTCCTGACACGGTCCTCATCGTCCAATCTTATCCTGTAGAAGAAATCTGGATCTTCCTTCGCTTTCTCATTGAAGTAGGCCATTGTGGCCTCTATGTCAGCCAACTTGCTCTCTCTACGGTACTTTGCCTTTAGGTTTGTGACGTCAGCTGGTATATAGGGCATGCTACTCAAAGTCCCTTTTTTGCTGTGGATGAGTGATAGTATCTGGACCATTCTTGATGGACCGACGTTACAATCATGTAGCAGCTTTATGAATTTCTTCTCGAGGGGGGTGAATCCTCTGTGGGCGGTCAGAAATTTTACCAGGTCGAACTTCTTTATGAGTTTGTGGTTATGCTCATCAAAATATTCAGTGACCACCCACTGTGCTCCATCTACCTTTAGCTTACACCGGACAGGGCATTCCATCTTGAGAATGTTACCTCTCTTTCGTTCCGGAACGACAGGCGCAACACCTTTCCCCTTCTTGTTCCTTCATGCCTTGTGGCACCTCATCTCACCTCTGCTGTACTCGTTAGTTTTCTTAATTTTCCTATGGTATTCGGTGTTGACCGCAAACCCACAAAACTTTGCATATGTCTGGTAGAATTCCTTTGCTTCTGCGAACGATTCAAATCTCTGCCCAACGTACGGTGGCTGAGGTACCATGATCTCTGATTGCCCACCATCTTCATCCCCTTGTGCTTCGTCATCAGTTTCATCATTCACTTCAGTATAGGCGGCAGTTTCATCTACTTGAGTGTTGCTAGTGCTTGTGTTCAAAGGTGTGCTTGTCGGCATTGCTGGAATGATTGCCATTTCCGACTCTGACTCGGCATTGTTTGCGGCATGATTGTTGGCTAGTTGGTGGAACGCGTCTTCCATGCGCTCAGAGCTCCCTGTAGTAGATGTCCCCGCGCCGCTGTTGATTGTAGTTAAAGGCCCTATAATAAAAAAAACAGGTACAAGCGTAAGATTTTGCTTGAATGACATGTTTATCGTAGCACAGTACATCAACTGCAAGTGATTTGGCATGACATCATTCAAACAGCAAGCCGTGAGTCTGCATGTGGACATGCATTGCAACTATAGTTCTCTAGTCATGGCAGCTATAGTCCAATAAACATGGCAACTACTATTGCCAATGCATGGCAACCAACTCCTTTCAGTACCAAAACTTGGATTCTATATCCATGGCAGCTGCAGTCCTACATACATGGCAAATACTGCTGCCAATACATGGCAACCAGTATATTCTAGCATCAAAACTTTGTATTCTAGGCTTGAGCTCACTAGGCAAATGCGATCAATCATTAGTGCTGCACACATGCTTTTAGCAATTGGCAAATCCCGAAGACAATATATGACTCATTGCACACGACCACTTGTTAGCGTATTTTGTTTGATTTTTTCCACCATCACTGCTACAAATCTTCTTTCCCTCACATGCTATTCCCACAAAAACAAATGCAATGCTGTTTTGTGGTTCAAATTCCCTTACCTTGTTGTGCCGCATGTGCCCATCTTGTGTGGTCTGTCACACCGAATTGACATTCTCTATCTACAATATGTGAAGCTTGCCATGAGACGTTTGCCGAGGTAGCACCACCGTAATAACCTGTAATCATGGTAGTAGTTGGTCAATGCATGGCAACTGTAGTTTCTTCAACATGGAACATGCAGTGGTCCAACCATGCCACACAGATTTGTTCACACTTGCCATCCACGGTTGTTTGTACATTGCAATCACATTTTGATCATACATGGCAACTACAGTTTGTCCTAGCATGGAAACTGCAGTTGTCCAGGCATGTCAACTGCAGTTGTCCAGGGATGGCAACTGCAGTTGTTCAGGCATGGCAACTGCAGTTGTTCAGTCATGGAAACTACAGTTGTCAACTATACTCCTTCTGCTAATTCATTGTCCGCAACTTCACTTTTTATGGACTCACCTGTGTATGACGTCGATGGCAGGTACATGGGTGCCGCCTGATGCCATGTGCTGCATGAAGGTTCTGCATTTTTCCCGACATAACTCGTGAGTCTTTTGCCATCCTTTGCAAGTTTATGTTTCATGTCCACACCAGTATGTTTCTTTTTCGTATGCGTTACCTTGATTTGCCACATTAGCTAGTTGAAGTTGGTTGCCCGTACATTTGTCAATGTTAGCGCCATGTGACTGAACTTGCCATGGTGCCCCCCTGAGTGTGTTTTGGTCATAAGAACCAGCGAAAAATGACAGTGTAGGACATAAGTAGAATGTCATCTTCATCGTCGCGAACATGGCAAATGTTCTTTTCTTTGTTATCATGCATCATACCAATGCCTGCGTACTGCTCTAGTAGTGGCAGCAACGGCCCTACAGAAATGAGTTGACTGTACTCTGCTGCATCCCAAGGGGGCGTTTCTGGCCTTTGAGAAACCCAAGGATCAACACCATCTTCGTGATTCATTCTTTCCGTGTTTTGTTTCTGCCAATGTGTTCTCAATCACTGCATGAACAAGAACGCATCAACAATCCGCAAAAAATGTATTCTTCTACTGTTTGCATGTAGAAGATAACACGATAGCCTTATCACATTTTCATGCGTAGGCAACCAACACATCATGGCAAGTAGGACATGCACATCCACTCTCTTTTCTAAAATCTGGGTGCCAGCTATCCTTTCGATTCGATGGCAACAACCACTACAATAGGATGGCAAGCAACAGGTTAACATGGTGGCAGTTAACGGCAATGATAGGTGGCAACTGACGTTAGACACAAGTGGCAACTAATTTTCCTACCCCCCTTTATTCCAAATTTCTCATTTCTCTCCCTTTTTTAGGGATTCCTACGCATCCATTCATTACCAACTAATTGCACCAAGCAAACTAAGAACTTAAGCTTAACTCTACCGTAGTACATGGCAGATCTGGTGTATGCTGCTTGGAAAATGTGAATACACAGAAAACCATGTAGTGTTTTGCCCCGATAGAGTGGATCCAGTCGCCACCTTTGTTGGTAATTTTGCAATTTCTACCCAGAAGAAGGATGAGAAGCAGTAGGAGATCGGAGATTCACCTGCTTTTAGCTGGTCATCTTTGGAGGGTGGGGGTGGGGGGAGGGGGTGTGGTTAGCGGTGGGAAGGCCCTACGGATCTGCTCTGGTTGCCATGGCTACCATAGAAGGCCGGCGATGGAGCTAGGGGATCAAGAGGTGGGAGACGATGGCGGCAGTCGGGACTGGGGATCGAAAGGAGGCCGGGATGGCTGGGTCGTGCGGGCAGCGTGGTCATTTGGCCCGGACGTGTGGGCGGGTTTGCCACACACCGGACGTGCGGGCTATGGCTTTGCGTGCCCGGACGCGGTCGTGCGGGTGGGTTCCTCTCCATGCCACACGAGGCGTGTGGCACAACCACCCAATACACCACACGTGTGGCAGTTATCGGGACCCTATACTTATCCCTAAACTAAATTGCCTTTTACATCTCGGCATGCACCAAAAAGACCTGCTAAAAATAAAGTTTATATCTCCTACTTGAATGCTAGTTAATTTGGTTTTGCTAGCTGGTGGCCCCCATCCTGATTCCCTTAAACACCATCACTTCAACGTGAGAAATTTCTTGTTGCGTCCAATGCTTGATTTGTCCGGTGGCCGTAGTCTCCCAAAGAAATAGGGAAATTTTACGGTGCATCATAATACACCAAATCACGTGTATTATATGGGCGATCTAACGGATTAGAATAACTGGGCCTTTTTGAGCCCAAGGGTATTTTCGACCTAATTTTTTTGTACCTTTAATCGGCCCAATTATGTCCAGGGGTATTCTCGTCCAAAATTTTTCGATTACATTAATTGCATTAATAAAACACTTCATTATAGAGGTCCAATCATCGTGCGTACTCTTTTGAAATTTGGTTCAAGCGGTTCGTCCTCTCTCCTCCTGCCGAGCCCTAACCTCGGCGCCCTCGATCGCTGTCGATCGCCTCCGGCGCCCTCGATCGCCGCCGATCGCACTCGTCGTGTCACTCCTTCCTCCTGCTCCTAGTCTCCCTCCCCCTCCATCACAAGTCACCCCACTCAGGTCGCGGCGCCGGATCTTCCGACGAGCTTCCCCTCCTTCCCCGAGCGGATGCCACCTTCCCCGACCTGAGAGGCCACATCATCCTCATCGACGTGCATCAACTTTTTCATGCCGGATATTCGCTGTAAGTGCCTAGCCATCTCAAATCTTTGTTGGTCCCTTATGCTTATAGTACCAATAGGGGTCGGATTTGATTAGGGTTTAGGATATGTCATGTGAGGTTTAGGGTTTATGGTTTCAGAAAGTTGTGACAAGATTTCGATTGAAAGGGAGTGTAAGTTGGATTTAGCTATGACATGTTGATGTAGTTAGTTAGGGTTTATGGTTTCAGAAAGTTGTGACAAGATTTTGATTCAAAGGAAGTGTAAGTCGGATTTAGCTAGGACATATTGAAGCACTTAGTTAGGGTTGTGTGCCATGAGAATTTGTCAGCAGATTTGGATTCAAAGAAAGTTATTTTGGATTTAGTTAGGAGATGCTTTTGAATTGAGTTTCCAAATATTTTGGATTTAGCTAGGAGATAATTATTTTTGTATGGAGTTTGGAGATATTTTCGACTTAGTGAGGAGATAATTTGGATTTAGTTAGGTGATAATTTTGGATTCAGTTAGGACACAATTTTGAATGGAGTTTGCAGATAATTGATCTATCAGGGTGGATCTATCAGGGGACTTGAAAGATTCGTGCACTTTGGATTTAGTTAGGAGATCATCAGTGACAACAAGTACAATCAATTAAATATTTCTGGATTTAGTCAGGGAATATTTTACACTTACTTACAACTTTTGAAGGACTGAGTTTGGTACATGAATCCGATATGAAAAATTAAATAAATTATTTAAGCAGAGTATTGCATAATTATTATGTATGCTATCCATCCGTAACATTGACTATCTATTTTCGTTGGCAGCATAACGACATGGATGATAAAGGCACCGATGGCAAAAACTTGGGGAATACAGGCAAGGATGACAAGGACATGGGTGATAAACGAAACAAAGGCAAAGGAATGGATGGTATGCGCACGGATGATAATGATAATGAGGATGCATGCAAGGATGGCATAGCCCTGGATGATGTACACATGCAAGGTAAAGGAATTGATATTAAAGGCATGGCTGGTTCAGATCTGAATGAGTGTATGTAATACATAGAGATTGTGAAGAAGACTTCCAGGACTGAGGAAGAAGCCTACATGTTCTATGTAGGCTATGCGATAAAAAAGGGTTTGGTGTTAGAAAGGATGATATGAAGTATATGGGTCCGGGTCTGAAACAAAATGCATACAGAAGGACATACAAGTGCTGCAAACAAGGATGGCGCGCCCTTAAGCACTTTAACAGAGATGATAGAAAAAGAACACCGAGGGATCTTTCTCGGTGTGGGTGTCCCGCTCTTTTTCAGGTTAAGCTACAAGATAGTAGTGGCCTCTGGTTCGTCAAGAATTTTGTGGACAAGCATAACCATCTGTTTGTCCCTGCTGACCTGATTCCCTACTTATCGGCTCATCATAGAATGACTGACGCACAAAAGGCTGATGTCATCGAGTGTGCTGTTGGTGGATTTCGAACACATCAGATTATGAATGTAATGGAGAAGAATGCCGGAGGTCCCGACAAGCTTGGATTTGTAGATCAAGACCTATACAACCATGTTTCAATCCAGAAGAAGCGCAAGATAGAAGGCAGTGACACTAGATATTTGCTCACCTATATGATTGCACAGAAAAAAGCAGACCCGGAACTCTTTTTCAAATACACAAAAGACAAAGAAGGACATTTGAGGAACATATTCTGGGCTGATTCACAATCCCGGATTGACTATGTTGCCTTTGGTGGTGTCGTGGTGTTCGACAGTACATACCGGTCTAACAAGTACACACTTCCGCTTGTTCCATTTGTTGGTTTGAACCATCACCGCAGCACAGTTTTGTTTGGGGTCGGTCTAGTGTCAGACGAGACAGTTGCATCATACCAGTGGCTTCTTCATGTATTTTTGGAGGCAATGTCCCAGAGGGCACCCATTTCAGCAATCACCGATGGGGATGGTTCAATGGCTAAAGCAATAGCTACTGTCTGGACTGGAAAAGATCATCGTTTCTGCACGTGGCATATCGAGGAGAATATGGTGATGCACCTCCGCAAGAAAAAGCTTGAGGAATTTAGGGAATTCATTTACTGTCGTTGGAATGTTGATGAGTTTGAGAAAAGATGGGAGGCTTATAAGGTTCGGTTCAAAATAAAACCAACGGGGAAGAGGTCGTCATGGGTTAACAGGATGTACGAGCTACAACACAAATGGGCTGCTGCGTACACAAAGGGTAGATATTTCCTAGGCATGATGAGTAATCAGAGGAGTGAGTCTCTCAACTCAAGGCTTCATGTGCACCTGAACAGGAAGATGCAGCTTGTTGATTTGTTGCAGCATGTTGAGCACTGTGTATCCATAATGCATAAGAATGAAGCAGCATTAGACGCAGTAGCAACACATACGATGCCCTTCACTAAGCTGAATGCACACCCTCTGGAGATTGCTGCCTCTTATATTTATACAACTGTGATGTTTCCAAAGGTAAAGCGTCAGATTGTCGAAGGGACAAATTGGAAGGTCGGACCGGGTAGCATGTGATGGTTTGGTCGTGTTTGGAGTTTTGCACAAAGCCCCATATGATAAAGTCCCATATGGCAGGGATGCTACATAATTGCAAGGTAAGGAAGGTAAGGATGCTAAGGACTTGCATGCAAAAAAAATTGGATGCTGAGGATCCCAATGACTTGGAAGGTAAGGATGCTAAGGACTTGCATGCAAAAAACTTGGATGCTGAGGATCCCAATGACTTGGAAGGTAAGGATGCTGAGGACTTGCATGCAAAAAACTTGGATGCTGAGGATCCCAATGAATTGGAAGGCAAGGATGGTGTGGACTTGCATGCCAAAAACCTGGATGCTAAGGATCCCAATGACTTAGAAGCTAAGGACAGTGAGGAGTTGGATGCAAAAAAGTTGGATGCACAAGGCGTGGATGCTAAGCCTGTGGATTTTATATATCACGTGACTTGTCTGTTTACAGGAGCAAGACTAGATGATGCAGCTTGTAAATGTAAAAAGTTGGAAAGTCAGGATTACCCCTGCGCACATATATTCTGCGTTCTGGATCATCTTGGTGTACGCACATTTCCAAAAAAAATTTGTCAAGAAAAGATGGACAATGCATGCCAAGCTAGCATTCCCTTCTTCGAGGACTGCGAATACTCATGTATGGTCTGATCACATGAATAAGTATCATCAACTATGCAACATGGTAGTGACGCTTTATTCACAGCCGCAGCTAGCGATTCACAGTCAGAACAGGTGATGGAGCTCCTCCGGAGTATATTGGTTGATGGAGAAAAAACTGATTTGGATGAAGGCCATAAATCGTTTGTTCCTTTGCTGGCATACTTCTCTACTGCTCGCGGATGCTGCACTGATGACATGGAAAATCCAATCAAAATAGTTCCAAAAGGGAGACCAACTACCGAAGAATCGAACAAGAGGATTAAATCCAAGCATGATAATCCCCAAGTGCAGGGAATCATTGCAGCAATTCCCAAAGGTGGAAGTGATAAGTATGGAGTGTCGAACCCACAAGGAGCTAAAGGGAAGATCAATATTCTCTCAAGCCCTATCTGCCACTGATACGACTCTACGTGCACCGAACGTTTGCTTCCAACTAGAAACAAGAAATAAACTGTGTTGTGGGTATAAAGAGGATAACTTTGTATGATACCGGAGAGCTAAAATGTAAAAGTAGGTGCTGTTATCATAAGGTTAGAATATATTACTAAATAATGTAAATAGCGAGTGTGAAATAATGGTGGATCGGTGTGCGGAATTATCCTAGGCAATTGTTACCAAAACCGGTGATCACTATTGCAATTTCATATGAGGGAGAGGCAAAAGCTAACATACTTTCTCTACTTGGATCATATGCACTTATGATTGGAACTCTAGCAAGCGTCTGCAAATACTAAAGATCTTTAAGGTAAAACCCAACCATAGCATTAACGCATCAAGTCCTCTTTATTCCCATACGCAACAACCCCTCTTACTCGGGTTTGTGTTTCCGTCACTCACCAACCCACCTATAAGAGAATCATGAACGTATTGCAACACCCTACAGCGGGAATCCCTAACGCTTGCGCGACACAGAGGGCACCATAGGACAGCATCAAAGTGAAACATACAACTTAGACCAATCTAGATCATCAATCAACCCAAAGACAAAAGATATCTACTCAAAACATCATAGGATGGCAACACATCATTGGATCATAATATGTAGCATGAAGCACCATGTTCAAGTAGGGATTACAACGGGGTGCGGGAGAGTGGACCGCGTAAAAGAGGTGAGGATGGTGATGATGATGGTGATGTTGATGAAGATGATCACCATGGCGATGATTCCCCTCCCGATGGCACTCCGGTGCCACCAAGAGAGAGGAGGAGAGGTTCTCCCCCTTGTCCTTCCTCCTTCATGGCTTTCCCCCTCTGGTCCTTGGCCTTCATGGAGATGATGGCCCCTCCGAGATCCTCCTCCATGGCCTCCGGTGATGATGGCCCCCTCTGGCAGGGTGCCAGAGAGGGACTAGATTGATTTCTCGTGGCTACAGAGGCTTGCGGCGGCGGAACTTCCGATCTAGGTTAATTCCCAAAAGTTTTAGTATTTATAGGAATTATTGGCGTTGGTTTCACGTCAGGGGGGGTCTCCGGGCCGTCCACGAGACAGGGGGGTGCGCCCCCCTAGGGGCGCGCCCTCCTATCTCGTGGGCAGCCCAGAGCTCTTCTGGCCCAACTCCGATGCTCCGTGGTCTTCTTTTGGTCCATAAAAAATCCTCAAAAATTGGCACGCCATTTGGACTCCCTTTGGTATCCCTTTTCTGTAAAACACAAAAACAAGGAGAAAACAAAAACTGGCACTGGGCTCTAGGTCAATAGGTTAGTCCCAAAAATCATGTAAAATGATATATAAATGCATATAAAACACCATAGATGGGTAATATAATAGCATGAATACTTCATAAATTATAGATACGTTGGAGACCTATCAGCATCCCCAAGCTTAATTCCTGCTCGTCCTCGAGTAGGTAAATGATAAAAGAAATAATTTATGAAGTGTGAATGCTAGTAGGTGCACAAGTTTGATCAATGATAATTTCAATCACCTTTTCTAGCATCAATATGTTTCATAATAGTAGCTTATCTCATAAAACTTTTCATGATCAAGTAACAAACTATTCACAATGTCAAGTATGGTTCAGAAACTTCATTGAGAACTAACAAACTATAATTTCAGTCATTAAAGCAATTGCAATTTATCATAACATCAGAAAGAGTCAAGAATAGAGCTTTTCAACAAGTCCACATACTCAACTATCATATAGTCTCCTACAATTGCTAACACTCACGCAATACTTGTGGTTATGGAGGTTCAGCCGGACATTGAGAAAGATAGGGGCTTATTGTATTGCCTCCCAACATATTCACCTTTAGGTGATGTCAACAATAATAGCCCATGCTAATTTACATCCAATTGGATATATATATCATGATCTTTCAAACACGAGGAGCTTGCCAAAGGATAAAATGATAAAGGGAAAGGTGAGGATCACCTTGACTCAAGCATAAAGTAAAAACATAAAGTAAAAGATAGGCCCTTCACAGAGGGAAGCAGAGGTTGTCATGCGCATTTAGAGTTGATGCACAGAATCTTAATGCAAAAGAACGTCACTTTATATTGCCCCTTGTATGTGGACCTTTATTATGCAGTCCATCGCTTTTATTACTTCCACAACAAGATCGTACAAAGCTTATTTTCTCTGCACTAATAAGTCATACATATTTAGAGGGCAATTTTTATTGCTTGCATCGATGACAACTTACTTGAAGGATCTTACTCAATCCATAAGTAGATATGGTGGACTCTCATGGAAAAACTGGGTTTAAGGATATTTGGAAGCACAAGTAGTATCTCTACTTGGTGCTAGGAATTTTTTTAGCATAAGGGGGAAAGGCAAGCTCAACATGTTTGAAAGGTCAATGACAATATGCTTTAACTAAGATGTCGGAAAACATAAACCATTACATTGTCTTCCTTGTCCAACGTCAACTCTTTTAGCATGTCATACTTAATGAGTGCTTCACAATCATAAAATATGTACAAGATAATATATTTGTATGTGAACCTCTCTTTCCTTATTACTTCCTATTAATTGCAACGATGACCAAAACTACGTTTGCCAACTCTCAACAACTTTTATGCCTCATACTTTCTATGTGTGAAGTCATCACTAACCATGTTATAAGCATATGAAACATATAAAAAATCAGATTTATGACATTCAACTTATTCAACAATTTACTCAAAGGATATACATGAAGCACATGAGTAAATGACAAACTACTCCAAAAGATATGAGTGAAGGACACTGAGTAGTCAAATAATTAACTAGCCATGGAAGGGTTCCCCTTTTCTTATTCAATAATCAGATCCAATGATTTTATTCAAGCAGCAAGTAAAATTGAATTAAAATGGCATTGCAAGGATAGCACAACTCATGTGAAGAAGCAAAAACTTAGGCTCAACCGATACTAACCGATAGTTGTTGAACAAGAGAGGTGGGATGCCTACCGGGGCATCCCCAAGCTTAGATGCTTGAGACTTCTTGAAATATTATCTTGGGGTGCCTTGGGCATCCCCAAGCTTGAGCTTTTATGTCTCCTTAATTCCTCTCATATCACGGTTTCTCTTTTTATCATAAGCTTCATTCACAACAAACTCAACAAGAACTCGTGAGATAGGTTAGTATAAACCAATGCAAAACCTTATCATTTTATACTGTAAAAAATCACTTAAATTATTATTCATCATTGCATAATAAATTTCTCTGCATATTTAATACTCCTATCCTCAAATAGAATCATTAAACAAGCAAACATATGCAAACAATGCAACCATAACAACAATCTGCCAAAACAGTACAGTCTGCAAGAGTATCAATACTTCCCTATCTCCAAAAATTATGAACTAAAATTCCCACTGTAATAAATTTATCAGATCTTAATATGCAAAAAGATTCAACGTTATACCATTCTCTGACTTTTCTAGGGAATTTTTTGCAACAGCGGTAAACTTTCTATTTTCAAACAGCAACATGTATACTAGCAAAATAAACATGGCAAAGGCTATCCTTGACTTTTTTTTATTGAAAATAAAGATGCAAAACATTAATATAAATACCATCAAGCAAATACTAATAAAATAAAATGATGCTCCAAGCAAAACACATATCATGTGGTGAATAAAAATATAGCTCCAAGTAAAGTTACCGATGAACGAAGACGAAAGAGGGGATGCCTTCCGGGGCATCCCCAAGCTTAGGCTCTTGGTTGTCCTTGAATATTACCTTGGGGTGCCTTGGGCATCCCCAAGCTTAGGCTCTTGCCACTCCTTATTCCATAGTCCATCGAATCTTTACCCAAAACTTGAAAACTTCAACCACACAAAACTCAACCAAACTTCGTGAGATAGGTTAGTATGATAAAGAGTAAACCATGCACTTTGGTACTGAAAAAGACAAGGTTCATAATTGTTTTCACACAATTCTTACTGTACCATATTATTTCTACAATTTATATTGAGGAATATAAGCCATAGAAACTAGGAAACAAGCAAACTATGCAATGAAAACAGAATCTGTCAAAAATAGAACAGTCTGTAATGATCTGAACAATAACCATACTTCTGATACTCCAAAAATTATGAAATAAATTGGTGGACGTGAGGAATTTGTCTATTAATCTTCTGCAAAAATAATCAACTCAAAAGCACTCTTCTGTAAAAAAATGACAACTAATCTTGTGAGCACAAAGTTTCTGCTTTTTACAGCAAGATCACATTAACTTTCACCCAAGTCTTCCCAAAGGTCTTACTTGGCACTTTATTGAAACAAAAGCTATAAAACATGATCACTACAGTATCTTAATCATGTAGACACACAAAAATAGTAAGGATAAACATTGGGTTGTCTCCCAACAAGCGCTTTTATTTAATGCCTTTTAGCTAGGCATGATGATTTCAATGATGCTTGCATAAAAGATAAGAGTTGAAACATAAAAAGAGCATCATGAAGAATATGACTAGCATATTTAAATCTAACCCACTTCCCATGCCTAGGGATTTTGTGAGCACACAATTTATAGGAACAAGAATCAACTAGCATAGGAAGGCAAAACAAGTATAACTTCAAAACTTTAAGCACATAGAGAGGAAACTTGATATTATTGCAACTCCTACAAGCACATATTCCTCCTCATAATAATTTTTTCAGTAGCAACATGATAACAACTTTGTTCTCATACTCAATTGGAACCTCTTCCGAAATAGTGGAGTACTAACTAAAGTTGACACTCTTCCAAATCCACTTTCATAAATATCGTACAGAGATTCAACACCCTCCAAGATAGTGGGATCACTAATTCCTAAAGTTGACACTCTTCCAAACCCACTTTAAACTATAGTATTATTCATACTCCAAAAGATATAAGTGAAGTTCCTGGAGCATTTTACCATTAATATAGACTAGCCAACATACAAGATCAAAATATATAAGTGAAGCGTATGAAGCATTCTATAAAACTATACTCAAATGATTTAAGTGAAGCACAAAGAGCAATTCTATAAGATCATACTTAAAAGATATAGGTGAAGCACATGAAGCATTCTGTAAACCAATGAAGAGCTAGCTCATACTAGCATGATTCTTAAAGAAAAATGCAAACACAAAGGACACAAATCATGTGAACAAAACAAAAACCAAGGTATACCGATATTTGTTGAAGAAGAAAGATGGGATGCCACCGGGGCATCCCCAAGCTTAGATGCTTGAGTATCCTTTGAAATATTTACTTGGGGTGCCCTGGGAATCCCCAAGATTGAACTCTTATCTCTCTTTATTCTTCTCACATCGGTAACTCCTCGTTCTTGAAACACTTCATTCACAAAAACTTAAACAAAAACTTGTGAGATCCGTTAGTGTAATAAAGCAAACTACCACTTTAAGGTACTGTAATTAACTCATTCTTTGGTTATATCAGTGTTGAACCTACTGTATTCCAACTTCTCTATGGTTCATACCCCCCAATACTAGCCATAGATGCATCAAAATAAGCAAACAACACACGAAAAACAGAATCTGTTAAGAACAGAACAGTCTGTAGTAATCTGGAAGTTTAGTAAACTTCTGTAACTCTAAAAATTATGAAATAAATTTGAAAATCTGAAAAATTTGTACATAAGTAATGTGAAAAAAGTTTCAGGTCCATTTTACTTTCTAGTAAAAAATGTAAATTCATGCACTACAGCCAAAGTTTCTGTTTTTGTTCTGCACATAGTAAGCAAGCAATCTTATCATACTAAAACCAAAGCTTGGCACAAAATTTTTGTAATACAATGGATATATACAAGGGGATAATTATTTACAGAGAAACTTCCATGAAAAAAATTCTACATTGTTTCCGTGAGCATGAACACAAGTGCTCAAGGTCGACCCTCGCTTCTTCAATGCATAACTTTCCAATCACTTCTCTTTTTGAAAAACATTTTTAGGCATGAGAAGCAAGTAAATAATTTTTTTGGTATTTTCATTCTTTTTAAATTTTTTTGTATGTTTCACCCACAACTAAACATGAACAAAAAGGAAAAACAAAATCTACTAAGTAAAGAAAGCAAACAAGCACACACGAGAATATCAACCCCACGCTATTGTTCCCCGGCAACGGCGCCAGAAAAGAGCTTGATAATCCCCAAGTGCAGGGAATCATCGTAGCAATTCCCAAAGGTGGAAGTGATAAGTATGGAGTGTTGAACCCACAAGGATCTAAAGGTAAGATCAATATTCTCTCAAGCCCTATCTGCCACTGATACGACTCTACATGCACCGAACGTTTGCTTCCAACTAGAAACAAGAAATAAACTGTGTTGTGGGTATAAAGAGGATAATTTTGTATGATACCGGAGAGCTAAAATGTAAAAGTAGCTGTTGTTATCATAAGGTTAGAATATATTACTAAATAATATAAATAGCGAGTGTGGAATAATGGTGGATCGGTGTGCGGAATTATCCTAGGCAATTGTTACCAAAACCGATGATCACTATTGCAATTTCATATGAGGGAGAGGCAAAAGCTAACATACTTTCTCTACTTGGATCATATGCACTTATGATTGGAACTCTAGCAAGCGTCTGCAAATACTAAAGATCATTAAGGTAAAACCCAACCATAGCATTAACGCATCAAGTCCTCTTTATTCCCATACGCAACAACCCCTCTTACTCGGGTTTGTGTTTCCGTCACTCACCGAACCACCTATTAGAGAATCATGAACGTATTGCAACACCCTACAGCGGGAATCCCTAACGCTTGCACGACACGGAGGGCACAATAGGACAGCATCAAAGTGAAACATACAACTCAGACCGATCTAGATCATCAATCAACCCAAAGACAAAAGATATCTACTCAAAACATCATAGGATGGCAACACATCATTGGATCATAATATGTAGCATGAAGCACCATGTTCAAGTAGGGATTACAACGGGGTGCGGGAGAGTGGACCGCGTAAAAGAGGTGAGGATGGTGATGATGATGGTGATGTTGATGAAGACAATCACCGCGGCGATGATTCCCCTCCCGATGGCACTCCGGTGCCACCAAGAGAGAGGAGGAGAGGTTCTCCCCCTTGTGCTTCCTCCTTCATGGCTTTCCCCCTCTGGTCCTTGGCCTTCATGGAGATGATGGCCCCTCCGAGATCCTCCTCCATGGCCTCCGGTGATGATGGCCCCCTCCGGCAGGGTGCCAGAGAGGGCCTAGATTGATTTCTCGTGGCTACAGAGGCTTGCGGCAGCGGAACTTCTGATCTAGGTTAATTCCCGAAAGTTTCAGTATTTATAAGAATTATTGGCGTTGGTTTCACGTCAGGGGGGTCTCCGGGCCGTCCATGAGACAGGGGGGCGCGCCCTCCTACCTCGTGGGCAGCCCGGAGCTCTTCTGGCCCAACTCCGATGCTCCATGGACTTCTTTTGGTCCATAAAAATCCTCAAAAATTGGCACGTCATTTGGACTCCGTTTGGTATCTCTTTTCTGTAGAACACAAAAACAAGGAGAAAACAGAAACTGGCACTGGGCTCTAGGTCAATAGGTTAGTCCCAAAAATCATATAAAATGATATATAAATGCATGTAAAACACCATAGATGGGTGATATAATAGCATGAATACTTCATAAATTATAGATATGTTGGAGACGTATCAAAGCGCGAGCGGATGAGAGGAAAAAAAGCAACGAAGTTAGTGCAAATGTTTATCTCATTGTTCATTTCCATACATGCTTACAATGTTAATATGTTCTCTCTTTTTCTTCAATTTACTCAGGAACAAATCGGGGAAATCAAAGGTCACAAGGAGGAAGAAGCGAAAAGAGAAAGACTCAAAGACAGAAGAAGACATAGACTCAGATACAAAAGAAGAGGAAGATTAAAAAAAAGCAACAAAGTTAGTGCACATGTTAATCTCATTGTTCATTCCCATACATGCTTACAGTGTTAATACGTTCTCTCGGAGAGTGTCATGTTTTTCTTCAATTTACGCAGGAAAAAATCGGGGAAATCAAATAGCACAAGGAGGAAGAAGCAGAAAGAAGAGACAGAGTTAGATACAGAAGAAGAGACAGAGGCAGATACAGAAGAAGAGACAGAGGCTAAATACAGAAGAAGAGACAGAGGCAAATACAGAAGAAGAGGAAGATTCAGGTACAGAAGAAGAGGAAGATTCAGATGCAGAAGAAGAGGGAGATTCAGATGCAGAAGAAGAGGGAGATTCGATGCGGAAGAAGAGGAAGATTCAGATGCAGAAGATGGTGGGCTGAGGAGGGCTAGGAAGAGACCATTGGAGGTTGCAGAAGAGGATTACGCAAAACCAAACAAGTGGGCATTAGCACAATTGTGCGTACTTAAACATGTTTTCAAATGCTGGCTGCAGATTCATCTATTTCATTTTTGCAGGAAACGCAAGGGCGCTCCAAATGTCAATGCTGGGAGGAAGAAAAAGAACGATGACAAGGGTGCACGAGGAAAACTAGTGAAGTTAGTGTCTGTATTTACATGTCCGCTCTAGAAGTCGGGTATTTGCTAGTATTGTGTTGACGTTTGTTAACTTTTCCAGAAAAGACTCTAGGAAGGGCGGTAAAGAACAGGCCAAAGGGGTGATGAAGACAAAAAGGCCTGCTAGGAATGTACCACAGGCTGAGCGAATAAGAGCTGTCAAGTTAGCTTCTGTAGCTATGACGAGAAAATCAGTGAAGTTAGTGTCTTTTCTGTTATAGTGTACTGTACATGCTCAAATCTTCTTTGTTATCCTATTAACAAACGTTGTTTCATGCAGGAAAGCTAAAGTTAAGTAGAGACATGATGTTTAGATGCACAGGGTCAAGCAGAGAAAACAAAAGGATTTATGGGGTCGAAAAATTGAGAACAAACTAAAGTAGACAGTTTTCCATGCTGTGATCCACCTTGTTTCTGATGTATTAGACCACTTTGATGGACTGCCACTATTTTTCTGAATTCCTCATTTGCTTGGTACACCCTCATTTTATTATGGACGGCTCGACATGGTAGGCTAGTTATGATTCATCAACATCGATGAAACAATGCATTTTTAGTGAAGTTGGTTTTATGTATTTTTTTCATTTTTTACATAATATATTGTTGAAATTTGTTCAAAGTGTAGTCAAATTTCATGCTTGAAATATAAAATAGAAACCAAAAATTCATATATATATATATATATATATATATATATATAAATAAGAAAATAGAACATTAATAGAAACCTCGTTTTCAAATAACTTTGGAAATCGTTTATTTTCAAATAGAAAATAAGCATACTGATATTTTAAAAATAGCATGCTCATTTAAAAAAAGCATGTTTAATTGAAAATTAAATAGAATGAATATGCGGATTTAAAAATAGCATGCTGCTTTGAATATACTGTTTTTAAAATACCATGCTATTTTAAAAATAGCATGCTGATTAAAAAAATAGCATGCTGATTTTAAAAATATGATTTCAAAAATAGCATGCTACTTTTAAAATTATAATGCTCTTTTCAATATGCTACTTTCAAAATAACATGCTGATTTCAAAAATATCATGCTACTTTTAAAAATATAATTGTCGGGGAGGCTGATCCACGAACACCTGTGGGGACCGGCGGGCCGGGCCCCTTTCGGTTCGGCAGGGGGCGGAGATCGCACGAAGAGCAGATCGAGGCGAAGCACACGAGCAGTTTACCCAGCTTCGGAGCTCTCCGGAGAGATAATACTCCTACTGCTGCATGTCTGAGTGTATTGAGTTCTTGCTCGGAAGCGCTGAGTGCTACAGTACACACTAGCTGCTAACGAGACCGAGCGTGAGTGTTTTTCTGCCTTCCCCCTCCCTTCTACGTTGCGCATGGGCCTCCTTTTATATGCTAAAGGGGTCACCGACAGGTGGCAACGTAGACAAGGGTAAAAATGGAAAAGGGATTGGGGTTGGTACAGCTACCTGTACAGTGTATCATACCTAACCCTGACGGCAGGGGAAAAAGGCATTAAATGCCCGTCTACGTCGCCCAAATAGTGCAAAAAGGGACCGTCAGGGACGCCACCGCTTGCCACGATGGCAATCTTGTCAGCGCCGCTTGCCACCGCGCACCGCTGGCTGCACAGCCTCTTGAGACGCGCGCCTGGAAAGGCCCCAGGGCGACATGTTGGTGGATGTGCTGGAGCGCGGGTACAAGGGGAAGGTCGTGAAGTCGGCCGAGGCGCAGCGGCTCGCGGCGCTGCAAAAGGAGCGGGCAATCTTCCCCCCTCAGCTCGCCGCGAAGGAGCTGAGGGAGTACTACTACCTCTTCTGGTCGACGGAGACGCGAGCGCACCCGCGTACGAAGGTACTCCCAGCTGCCGCTTCGGACCTGGCTCCGAATGGATACCCTTTCTTCGCGCTGTTCTTCTACTGCGGGCTCTGCCCGCCTTTCTCTGAATTTTTCTGTGATATCATGAACACCTACGGGTTCCGCCTCCTTGACTTCACCCCCAACGCCGTTCTGACCATGGCAGTTTTCGCACATCTCTGCGAAAACTTTGTCGGAGTCTACCCAAATGTAGCTCTTTTCCGCCACTTCTTTATGCCCCGAGTTGAGAGAGGGGAGCCTTTATCCGGCGGAATCGCCTGGATCTCGAGAGTCGGCAAGAAGGAAGCTTATCTGGAGGGAGAGCTCCGCAGCAAGTGGGAGGAATGGAGAGCAGACTGGTGCTGGCTTGTCGAGGAGAACCCGCAGCCATTTACCGCCCAGCGCCAAGCCCCAATAGCGCGCGGCAACGATTGGAGCAACGTGGCCCCGGAAGACGATAGGCTGAAGATTGCCGTCACCCGGATCCTACGCCTCAGGCTTGCCGGGCTCACCGTAGGCGCCGTTGGCGCAGATTTTCTTTGCCGCCGCATCGCCCCCCTACAGGAGAGGAGGAGACCCGCCTGGGAGTTCCAGAATGCAGCGGATATCATGAGGCTGCGCCCAGGCCTCAACTTCAACTTCACTGTCTTGGAACTGGACGCGATGATCCTGGAACTGTTCAAGCGCGATCCTCAACATCCCGAAGCGTTCATGTTGCCGAGGGGTGTCGTTCCGCTGTGCAACAACTCCTCGCTCGATCGCATCCGTGCAATGATGCCGCTGTGCGATTTGCATGGAATTGTTCCAACTTGGCAAGAGCCTGCAGATGACGTCGTGCAGGAGTTCTTTGACAGCTTGGTAGAAGTGGCGGTCCGCTCCGATGAACAAAAGAGCCTCACCCGCGACACCACCGATGCGGAGATGCAGCACATCGCCACTAGGCTGGAAGAGGCGGCAGCAGCCGCTGCCGAGGGCGAGTTTGGATTCACCGTGGAGGAGGCAGAGGCAGCAGAGGCGGCAAGCCTTGTCGAGCGAGAAGAGTTTGCCGGCGAGGAAGAGCTTGTCGGGCCTGAAGCCGAGTCAAGCGAGCCCGCCGAGGGCGCGAGCGACTCGTTGAAGATTGGCTCCTCCTCCTCCCCACCTTCAGCTAGCTTGCCACAAGTGGAGCCCCCAGCTCCACCAAGAAGGCGTCTCCGCAAGACCGGGGACGTAGCGGGGCGGCAAACGAGTCAACAACCACCGTGCTGTGCGACACGCTCTACCGCGGCAAGTAATGTTGCCGCGGGAGCGCCTCACGCCGCTGCGGCAACTGGAGCGGGGTCTTCCCGGTCCACCGCTACTGCTGATGGGGTCATGTACCTAGGGTAGGGTCATGGACCTGATCTAAGTACCTTACCCAAGGACACCCTTAGAAGAGGTCGCCTTCCAGTCGACCAACGAAGGACTCACTCGACTGACTTGAAGGACTCGACCACGAAGACTCACTCGACCACCAGGAGGTCAAGAAGCACTCTGCACTGCAACGGCCTGTAATTAAGTAGGCTTTATGATAGTAAAGACACTTTATGTGGGGCGTTTCCAGTAACGCCCCAGACTTAACTCACCTTAAACCCTCTCCTACGTGGGCTGGCTGGGGTCCTGGCGCACTCTATATAAGCCACCCCCCTCCACAGGCAGAGGGGTTCGGCACCTTGTAACTCATATACTCATAATCCACTCGACCGCCTCCGGGCTCCGAGACGTAGGGCTATTACTTCTTCCGAGAAGGGCCTGAACTCGTACATCCCTTGTGTTTACAACCTCTCCATAGCTAGGACCTTGCCTCTCCATACCTACCCCCCACTCTACTGTCAGGCTTAGAACCACGACAGTTGGCGCCCACCGTGGGGCAGGTGTTTTAGCGATTTTGTGGAGAAGTTGCGATTCTTCCGAGTACTTTCATCATGGTGTCTGCTGGAGTTTTGGTCGGGGGTCAAGAGATCCGTCTCGGCACTCTCACCTTCATCGCCGACGACTCCGCGTGGCTCCAGGAGGCTCCACTCGACGTTGATGCGCTCCCCGTCCGCGGTGCGACGCATTTTCGCGCATGTGTCCGCGGCGTTCTGCTGCGGCAACCGTCGACCCAGTATCGGTCGGCTCCTCCATCGTCCACCCTCCCGGTCTCCCGCCAGCGCAAGCGCTCGGGCCGGTCGAGGCTTCAGCGATGGGTGAGGCACGCGGTGGCTCGCCAATCGGCCACCACCCAAGTTGCGGCAATCGAGCCCGACGAATCTCTCTACGGCTTGTTCGATCTGTCGACTGGCTCCGTAGAGACTGCATCCGAGTGCGGTAGCAGTGATCCAGCGGCGGAAATCTTGATGGTCGACGGGCCCCGCAGTCCCCCTGGCTTCGCCCGTGATGGTGGAGCAGGTGACGGAGGCGACCCCGCACGACGCCACGAAGAGTACCAGCCCGAGCCACTCGACTCTCTGCAAAGAGAGGAACTTCGCCGCAGGAACGTGGATGCCCTGCGTACTCCCATCGCAGGAGAAACCCCCGAGGCTCGTGCCTTGGAGGAGGCGCGTCTGGCCAATTTGGCCGAGCGCACTCGACTGGAGAATCTTCAGCGAGCACTCGACGAGCGCGCGCGGCAACGAGTTCCCGACACCAGTCGACGTCAACTCTTCCCGCCGACTCAGGTATATCGAACCCCAATCCAGAATTTAGCAGCTGCGACCCGTATAGCAGAGTCCATCCAGCCTTCGCAGTCGGAAGCTGGCAGAGGTTTGCTGCAGATCAGGGATCTGCTCCGGGCAGCAGGAGATCAGAATTCAGCCGTGTCTCAGTCGCGCAACAGAATTCACAGTCGATCCGTCACTGTGAATACGGTTCAGTCGGCTCACAGCCCCAGATCGCCTCCGCGGCGTGAAGGGCGCGAGAATCGGCGAGATCAATATGGCGACCGACTCGACCGAGATGATAGGCGTCGAGTGCCCCAATTCCCCTCCGAGGGGTGGGTCTTACGCTCCTCGGCAGCAAGATGACAGGCGTCAGTACAGTACAGGGCGAAGGGTTCCAGTCGACCCCAGAGAACCAGGCTTCGACGCGCGATCCATTATCGTGCAAGGTTTGGTCGACCGGAACAGAGCCCATCGGGGCGGACTCGACAGAGATGCGCCCACAAGCAGTCGAGTGCATGTTTCTGGTCCTGAATGTTTCAGCAGAGCTATCAGAGCCGCAGTTATCCCTCCCAATTTCAGGTTGGCAACAGGAGTCAGCAAGTTCACTGGTGAGTCTAAGCCTGAAACTTGGCTTGAAGACTACCGAGTGGCAGTTCAGATTGGTGGTGGGAACGACGAGGTGGCCATGAAGCATTTGCCCCTCATGCTGGAAGGTTCTGCCAGGGCATGGTTGACTCAATTACCTCCTAGCAGCATTTACACTTGGGAAGATCTGTCCCGAGTGTTCATCAGAACGTTTGAAGGAACTTGCAAGCGACCAGCTGGATTGACAGAGTTGCAAGTCTGCGTGCAGAAGGCTAATGAGACTCTCAGAGAGTATATTCAGAGGTGGATCACTTTGCACCACACTGTGGAGAATGTGTCTGATCATCAGGCAGTCTGCGCCTTCAAAGATGGCGTCAAGAACAGAGAACTGAGTTTGAAGTTTGGTCGAACCGGTGACATGACCTTGAGTCGGATGATGGAGATTGCTACCAAGTACGCCAACGGCGAAGAAGAAGACCGACTCCGAAGCGGCAAGCACAAGCCGAGTCAGTCGGAAAAAGGAAACACCAGTCGGAAACAGAAGCGGAAGGCTGAACCGGCAGCTCCTGGAGAGGCTCTGGCCGTGACTCAGGGAAAGTTTAAGGGGAAACCAAAAGGATCCTGGAACCCCAAGAAGGTAAAGGATAAAGAAGGGAACGACGTAATGGATATGCCATGTCACATCCACACGAAGAAAGACGAAGAGGGGAATATCATCTACCCGAAGCACACCACTCGCCAATGTCGACTCCTGATCCAGCAGTTTCAGGGAAAACAGTCTAAGGACAAGGAGAAGGAGTCGGACAAGGCCGAAGACAAGGAGGACAGTGAGGAAGGATATCCGCATATCAACTCCACTCTGATGATCTTTGCAGATGTGGAAAGCAGGAGTCGACTGAAAGTCATTAACCGAGAGGTGAACATGGTTGCCCCAGCAAAAGCAAATTATCTGAAATGGTCTCAAATACCCATCACATTCGACCAATCTGATCACCCGACTCATATTGCCACCCCTGGGAGGCAAGCTTTGGTGGTCGATCCAGTTGTCGAAGGCACTCGACTGACAAAGGTGCTGATGGATGGTGGAAGCGGGCTGAATTTGTTGTATGCAGACACACTGAAAGGAATGGGCATTCCGATGTCCCGACTGAGCACTAGTAACATGAGCTTTCATGGAGTTATACCAGGGAAGAAAGCCGAGTCACTCGGCCAAATAGCTTTGGACGTGGTGTTTGGTGATTCGAAACATTTTCGCAAAGAAAAGTTGACGTTTGAGGTCGTGGATTTTCAGAGTGCATATCATGCCATTTTGGGGAGACCAGCTTACGCACGGTTCATGGCTCGACCATGTTACGTGTACCTCAAATTGAAGATGCCCGGCCCCAAAGGAGTGATCACTGTCACCGGTGATCGGAAAAAGGCAGAAGAGTGCTTTCAGAAGGGCTCCAAGATTGCCGATTCCCAGGTGACAGCGGTCGAGTTCGAGGAATACAAGCAAAACGCAGATCCGAGTGACTTGCTGCGATCAAAGAAACCCGCCACAGAGTCTGCATTCCAGTCGTCCGGTGAGACGAAGCCTGTTCACATTCACCCGACCGACCCCGATGCAGCTCCGACCCGCATCTCCACAACACTCGACCCAAAATAGGAAGAAGCGCTCATCCAGTTCCTCCGTGAGAACTGGGACATTTTTGCATGGAAGCCCGCTGACATGCCAGGTGTTCCCAGGGGACTGGCTGAGCATCGCCTAAGAGTCGACTCATCTGCAAAACCAGTCAAAGAGCATCTTCGGCGGTCCGCCGTCCAGAAGAGAAAAGCCATTGGTGAAGAAGTGGCTCGACTGTTGGCGGCAGGATTTATCCGAGAGATATACCACTCCGAGTGGCTCGCTAATGTCGTCATGGTTCCTAAGAAGGACAAGTCGCTCCGAATGTGCATTGATTTCAAGCACATCAACCGGGCCTGCCCGAAAGATCATTTTCCTCTCCCTCGCATAGATCAAATTGTTGACTCGACCGCGGGATGCGAGAGGCTATCTTTTTTAGATGCCTACTCCGGGTACCACCAGATCCGTCTGTACGGACCCGACGAGGTAAAAACAGCTTTCATCACTCCATTCGGGTGCTTCTGCTATATCACCATGCCATTCGGCCTCAAGAATGCCGGAGCCACATTTATGCGAATGATTCAGAAGTGTCTACTCACTCAAATCAGTCGGAATGTGGAAGCATATATGGATGATATCGTTGTCAAGTCACGAAAAGGTTCCGACCTGCTCGCTGATCTCGCCGAAACATTTGCCAACCTCAGAAGATATGATATCAAGCTCAATCCATCAAAGTGCACATTTGGAGTTCCTGGTGGCAAGTTACTCGGTTTTCTCGTTTCCGAACGGGGAATCGACGCTAACCCAGAGAAGATTGGCACTATTCTCCGAATGAAACGCCCTGTGCGAGTGCACGATGTCCAGAAGCTTACTGGATGCTTGGCCGCATTAAGTCGATTCATCTCACGACTCGGTGAAAAGGCATTGCCTCTTTACCGACTGATGAAGAAGACAGACAAGTTCGAGTGGACTCCAGAAGCTGATGCAGCGTTTGCCGAGCTAAAAGCTCTGCTCTCCACCCAGCCGGTGCTTGCTGCTCCAATCAGCAAAGAGCCTCTGTTGCTCTATATCGCAGCCACAGGACAAGTCGTCAGTACTGTGCTTACGGTCGAGCGGGAAGAAGAAGGAAAAGCTCTCAAAGTTCAGCGCCCAGTGTATTATTTGTCTGAAGTCTTGACTCCATCCAAGCAGAGATATCCTCATTATCAGAAGCTTGTGTATGGAATATACATGACCACAAAGAAGGTTGCTCATTATTTTTCTGATCATTCCATCACAGTCGTCAGCGACGCTCCACTATCAGAGATTTTGCACAACAGAGATGCAACTGGTCGAGTGGCCAAATGGGCGATTGAACTTCTTCCCCTTGATATCAAGTTTGAGGCAAAGAAAGCCATTAAGTCCCAGGCAATAGCAGATTTCCTCGCCGAGTGGATTGAACAACAGCAGCCGACTGAAGTTCACTCGGAGCATTGGACCATGTTCTTTGATGGCTCTAAGATGTTGAATGGTTCCGGTGCTGGGGTTGTCCTGGTTTCCCCCAGAGGAGATAAGCTCAGATATGTGCTCCAGATTCACTTTGATTCCTCCAACAATGAGGCAGAATATGAGGCCCTCTTATATGGGTTGCGCATGGCCATTTCACTCGGCGTCCGTCGCCTGATGGTCTATGGCGACTCGGATTTAGTGGTCAACCAGGTGATGAAAGAGTGGGACGTGAGAAGCCCAGCCATGACTGGATACTGCAGTGCAGTGAGGAAGCTGGAAAAGAAGTTCGAGGGGTTGGAGCTCCATCATATACCCCGACTGAAAAATCAAGCAGCTGATGATCTAGCAAAGATAGGTTCCAAGAGAGAAGCCATTCCGAGTGGTGTGTTCTTGGAGCATATACACACTCCGTCAGTCAAAGAAGATCCTTTCACCGAAGAAACTCCACAGCCCAAGAGTGCCACAGATCCGACTGAAGTTGAAGTCCCAGCGGTGGTCGACTTGATCATGGAGGTCTTGGTGGTCATTCCCGACTGGACAGTTCCGTATGTCGCATATATCCTGAGAAAAGAGCTTCCGGAGGATGAGGAAGAGGCTCGACAGATCGTCCGTCGATCTAAGGCCTTTACCGTAATCAAAGGACAATTATACAGAGAAAGCGCGACTGGAGTTGGTCAGAAGTGCATAACACCAGAAGAAGGTCGACTCATCCTCAATGATATCCACTCGGGGACCTGTGGTCATCATGCGTCCTCTCGGACCATCGTGGCCAAAGCATACCGAGCCGGATTTTACTGGCCAAAGGCGAATGAGATGGCAAAAGAGATAGTGGATAAGTGCGAGGGATGTCAGTTCTACTCGAATATGTCGCACAAGCCTGCGTCGGCCCTAAAGACCATCCCACTCGTCTGGCCTTTCGCAGTATGGGGACTGGACATGGTCGGTCCTTTGAGAACAGGACGAAGTGGCTTCACGCATGTACTGGTGGCAGTCGACAAGTTCACCAAGTGGATCGAGGCTAAACCAATCAAGAGCCTTGACACCGGTACTGCTGTTAGCTTCATCAGGGAACTAATATTCAGATATGGAGTCCCGCACAGCATCATTACGGATAATGGGTCGAACTTTGACTCAGAGGAATTCAGAGATTTCTGCAACTCCCAAGGCACACGGGTCGACTACGCTTCAGTCGCCCATCCGCAGTCGAATGGACAAGCAGAGCGAGCTAATGGACTGATTCTTAAGGGATTGAAGCCTCGACTGATGCGTGATCTCAAACACGCGGCTGGAGCTTGGGTCGACGAACTTCCCTCAGTGCTTTGGGGGCTGCGGACCACACCTAATCGGTCGACCGGAAGAACTCCATTCTTCTTGGTCTACGGAGCTGAAGCAGTCTTGCCGAGTGATCTTCTCCACAATGCTCCTCGAGTTGAAATCTACAACGAAGCAGAGGCTGAACAAGCGCGGCAGGACGCAGTCGACCTTTTAGAGGAAGAAAGGGAGATGGCTCTGATCCGTTCGACCATCTACCAACAAGATTTGCGTCGTTTCCACGCCAGAAATGTGAGAGGTCGAGCCTTCCAGGAAGGAGATTTAGTTCTCCGAGTGGATCAACACAAACCACACAAGCTTGCTCCTTCTTGGGAAGGCCCCTTCATAGTCACCAAGGTTCTCCACAACGGGGCGTACCGTCTTTACAACGTCGAGCATAATATCGACGAGCCCCGAGATTGGAACGCGGAGCTACTTCGCCCATTTTATACTTAAGTTTTATCACTCGGATGAGTTGCAATAAAGTACTTCTGTAGTTCATGGACCTCAAAATAATAGTGTCATAGTTCCTCCATAATTTCTGTCACTTTTTACTTTTGTCCAATAAAATTCCTCCTCAGTGGGTGACTTAGCCGCGAATCTGTTTCGCCTAAGTTTGTAAAAATCCTACCGAGTGGTGAGCCAGACTCCCACTCGGAGGCTTAGCCGCGAATCCGTTTCGCCTAAGTTTAATCGGTAAAATCCTACCGAGTGGTGAACGTCCCAGTAACTCCGGCACTCGGAGGCTTAGCTGCGAATCCGTTCGCCTAAGTTATCAAAATCCTACCGAGTGGTAAGCCAGACTTTCACTCGGGGCTTAGCTGCAGCCCTGTGCTCGCCTAAGTTGTAAAAAATCCTACCGAGTGAAGAGCAAGCCTCTCACTCGGGGGCTTAGCTGCAGTCCAAGCACTCGCCTAAGTTACAAAAATCCTACCGAGTGAAGAGCGACCCTCTCACTCGGAGGCTTAGCTGCAGTCCAAGCACTCGCCTAAGTTATAAAAATCCTACCGAGTGGAGAGCAACCCTCTCACTCGGGGGCTTAGCTGCAGTCCAAGCACTCGCCTAAGTTATAAAAATCCTACCGAGTGAAGAGCGACCCTCTCACTCGGAGGCTTAGCTGCAGTCCAAGCACTCGCCTAAGTTATAAAATCCTACCGAGTGGAGAGCAACCCTCTCACTCGGGGGCTTAGCTGCAGTCCAAGCACTCGCCTAAGTTATAAAAATCCTACCGAGTGAAGAGCAACCCTCTCACTCGGAGGCTTAGCTGCAGCCCTGTGCTCGCCTAAGTTACAAAAATCCTACCGAGTGAAGAGCGACCCTCTCACTGGGAGGCTTAGCTGCAGTCCAAGCACTCGCCTAAGTTATAAAAATCCTACCGAGTGAAGAGCAAACCTCTCACTCGGAGGCTTAGCTGCAGCCCAGTGCTAGCCTAAGTTATCAAAATCCTACCGAGTGAAGAGTAAACCTCTCACTCGGGGGCTTAGCTGCAGCCCTGTGCTCGCCTAAGTTATAAAAATCCTACCGAGTGAAGAGTAAACCTCTCACTCGGGGGCTTAGCTGCAGCCCAGTGCTCGCCTAAGTTATAGAAATCCTACCGAGTGGTAAGCCGGGCTTCCACTCGGAGGCTTAGCCGCAGCCCAGTGCTCGCCTAAGTAGACTAAAGAATAAGTCGATTGCAGTAAAGGCGCCTTGCTTTGAACCTGCAAAAGACATTTCGAGCCAAAGGCAATCGTATTCAAGCACCAAATTCAAGTTTGAATCGATATCTAAAGGAACCGAAAGTGCTCAGGCGTTAAGCCTGTTAAGGTTTATCGGTTACAATTCCACTCGGCATACCGAGGCAAATTTAAAGCGTCGAGCCAGAAGAAGTTTTTTACCCCTCCTGTGGAGGGCTGGAAGGTGCAACGAATTCATCAAGGTCAATTCCGTCGGCGATCCGAGTGGCAGCTGCAAGGAAAGTTTCCATAAAGGACCTGAAGTCGTGTTTCTTGGTGTTGGCCACCCGAAGAGCCGCCAGCTTCTCTTCTCGCGCATCTTTACAGTGGACTCGGGCCAGACACAGAGCAACATCTGCACCACACCGAGCCGAGGACTTCTTCCATTCCTGCACTCGACCAGGGATCGTGTTCAAGCGGGCCATCAGCGACTCAAGGTCATTCTGAAGTGTCTCCTCAGGCCAGAGCGTCGAGTCGATGCGAGATGTGGCGGCCTTCAGCCTTGCGAGATAGTCCACGACAGCTGCAACACGAGACTCCAGTCGGAAAACATCCATGGCAACTTCGTCGTTCACCGGAGAATTGACGGGGTCGAGGTTTGGCTCCAGCCGGCTAGTTTCTTCTTCAAAGTTTTGACAAAATTCTGCAAGGATGATCACTAAGTCAAGGGGATGGTCGAATGGAAAAACCACAATTGGAAATGTTTGCCAAGCATAGAGGTTTACCTTCAAGCATAAGAAACAGCTTCTTGGCAAGACCACTCAGGAAGGCCTCCAGATCAGTTTTCTTCCCAGTCAATTTGCTGACTTGGTCGGTCAGGGCAGCTTTATCAGTTTTCAGTCGACTGACCTCCTTGTTGGCGATCCCAAGAGCAGCTTTCAGATTGGTATTGTCTTGTTCAAGCTTGGTGACTGAAGCTAACTTCTCGTCAGCAAGCTTGATCTTCTCAGCTAGTTCGAGGTCTTTCTTCTGTTGGGCCTCCCTTACCTTACCTGCAAGTTACAGCAAGATCAGATTTTGAAACAAGCAAGGGGAAAAGCAGTCGTCAGGGTCTCACCAAACATACCTTCGGTCTCCTCCTTTGCCTTCGTCAGCTTCTCCTGAACCAGCTTCAAGCTCAGCTCGAGTTGAGTGTGCTTGTTTTCCAGCTCAGAGTAGCGAGCCACAAGATCACAAGAGTTCTGCGAAGAACCAATCGACTAAATGTCAAATATAATTCACTTCCGAGTGAAAAAGGAAAAAACACACGTTTCTAAGACTACAGCCGAATACAAGCATTCGACCGTAGTCTCGGGGACTACACCCAGTGGGTGCACTCAGCGTGCCCCCACTAATCCTGTTGAAGACAAAGTCGACCAGTCGACCTCAAAAAAAAAGAGGAGATGTATTCTTTAAGACTGTGATCAACTGCAAGCAGTCGACCACAGTCTCGGGGACTACACCCAGTGGGTGCACTCAGCGTGCCCCCACCGGTTTGTGAAATCCAGTCGACATAGTCGACTGACAGAAAGATTGACATCATAAAGCCTAAGGCCGACTGCCAGCAGTCGACCTTAGCCTTGGGGACTACACCCAGCGGGTGCACTCAGCGTGCCCCCGCTAACACGGAGTTTAATCGACACACCCAGTGGGTGACTACTATAAATTCCGGAAAGGAAAAGTTTTTGGTAGCATATCCAACAGAACAAACGGTGGTCGACTGACCTGAACATTGCTTTGGAGGGCAGAACTGGCGTCATAAGCTGCCTGGCTCGCATCCCGGATGGTCTTCAACTGCTCCATCATGATTCCCGCCTGGCGTATCGCTTCCTTCGCCGCGCCAGCTTGGTCCTCTGGGACGTGGTGCGTCGTGAAGAGGGAGGGCTGCTGAGCACTCGTCAATGGATCTGCGAAGGACACCGTGTGTCGAGTGGTGTTCTCTTCCTCCGCAGTCAGAATTTCAGGCGCCGTCACATCCTGGGGCACCTTACTGGCGGACGCTTTCCTACTCCTCCTGCGCTTCAGTGGTTCTTCATCCTCATCATCATCAGGGAGATTGATAACAACATTGGGTGGAGCTACGGAGAAGAATCAGGATCAGAGATCGCGAGTCAGTCGACTAAGAACGGCGTTAAGAATACAGTACCTGGTTTCGAAGTTGCTGCGTCCTCCATCTCGTGGTCATCAGCCCGGGCTGAGGTTTCAGAAGTAGCAGCACTGCAACTCCAAAGGATCAGTCGACTAACTTCAGCGTCGACCAGAGACAAAGTTCACACAAAATAAGAAGACTTAAGCAGCACGATTACCCTGATATGGTGGGGATGGACACCTTCATCTTCGGCAGGAGCTTGATCGGCTTCGACGAGGCCGCCCTGGGCTGCTTCGGCGCCTTTTCAGTCGGCACCGGAGAGGTGGTCCGAGGGCGCTTGGTCGACTGAGCAACGGTCGCAACCCCCTTGCCACGTTCAGTCGAAGGGTCGTGGACAAGCTTCGACCGCCTTTCTGAGCGCGGTGGTACGACCTCCTCCTCCTCTTCTTCCTCGTCCTCAACGTCATCTTCATCACCGTCATCATCATCATCGTCGTCATCATCCTCTGCAACGTCCGAGTCCCATTCCTCCTCTTCCTGGCTCTCGCCCCCACTCGCCTCACCCTCCTCAGTCGGAGCTTGTGCCCCATTGGGCATCGAGTACAGCTCGGTGAGAGCCTAGCAGATATCAAGACAAGGATCAGTCGACCAGTCGGCAGGATAAACAGAAATGAATGCGACAAGAACACAGTGGAGAGCAGAGCAAGTGTACCTTGTTTGGATCGCTGTTGTGGTCGAGTGGAGGAATCCTTCTGGCTCCGCGTGGGTTGTCCTTGTTTCCGGTAACGGCTACCATCCATCTTTCCAGAGTGACATCGTCGACTGCTTCTGGATGGACTCGAGTCTCGTCTTCAGTCCCACAGTACAACCACATGCAGTGGCTCCGGAACTGAAGGGGCTGGATGCGACGCCTAAGGAAGACCTCCAGGAGGTCCATGCCCGTCACTCCCTCCCGAACCAACTGCACCACGCGCTCCATCAACATCTTCACGTCAGCTTTCTCCTCCGGAATCAACTTCAGAGAGGAGGGCTTGTTCACTCGGTCCATGGTAAACTGAGGGAGTCCACTCGACTGCCCCGGCGTCGACTGGTCCTGGCAGTAGAACCAGGTCGACTGCCAGCCTCTGACTGACTCGGGAAAGGTCATGGGCGGGAAGGTGCTCTTATTCCTCACCTGGATCCCCAGACCCCCACACATTTGGACGACTCGGGTTCTCTCATCACCTGGGCTCGCCTTCTTCACGGTCTGAGAGCGACACGTGAATATATGCTTGAACAAACCCCAGTGCGGTCGACAGCCCAGGAAACCCTCACACATGGACACGAACGCGGCAAGATAGGCAATAGAATTTGGGGTAAAGTGGTGGAGCTGCGCTCCAAAGAAGTTCAAGAAGCCACGGAAGAAAATACTCGGCGGCAAGGAAAATCCACGATCAACATGGGTGGCCAAGAGCACACACTCACCCTCTTCTGGCTGGGGCTGCCACTCCTTCCCCGGAAGCCTCGCAGCTCCATGAGGGATCAAGCCCTCGTTGGCCATGTCGAGGAGGTCTTTCTCTGTGATGGTCGACTGGATCCAGTCTCCTTGGACCCAGCCCTTCGGCAGGCGGGATCTGGACGAGGACCCGCCGCGGCTGGTAGATCTCCCCTTCGCCTTCTCCGACGCCGACGCCTTCTTCGCACGTTCCAGCGCCGCCGTCTTCTCCTTGGCCATGGTTGCCGGCGAGATGCGCGTGGGGAAGTTGCGCGGGGGCGAGAGCGAGCGCGCTGGACGGGGACGAAGGGAGCAGAGAGAGAGAGAGAATGCTGAGGCACAGTACAGAAATCCTCGCCGGGCGCATTTATAAGGTCCCTTCCGAGTGGATGACAGGTGGGCCCGGTCGATCTAATCATATCCAGGAACAGTTATGCAGACGGGATACGTGGCGAAGAAAGCGGCGCGGAGATCGAGGCGTCTATGTCCCGTCCCATCCGAACGCCGCGGTCCGCTCCGCTTCGCGCGCGTCCCCAAATTTCGCATCCCGCGGAATCCGCGAACAGCAGATCAGTCTGTCAGACACGGGGTTTCCCGCGATCCGTCGCTCGGAGATCGTCGAAGCCCGAAAGATCACTCGACGAAAGAAGAGAATGGATCGAGTCGACTGAAGACAAGTTGCTCACTGTCGACGAAGAGATTCTTTGGTCCAGAACAACGCACGACCAGAGCGCAAAGGTTAATCGGAAACGACATCAACTCCTTCCTCACTCGAAGCCTCAATCCATTCGGGGGCTAATGATGGGGTTATGTACCTAGGGTAGGGTCATGGACCTGATCTAAGTACCTTACCCAAGGACACCCTTAGAAGAGGTCGCCTTCCAGTCGACCAACGAAGGACTCACTCGACTGACTTGAAGGACTCGACCACGAAGACTCACTCGACCACCAGGAGGTCAAGAGGCACTCTGCACTGCAATGGCCTGTAATTAAGTAGGCTTTATGATAGTAAAGACACTTTATGTGGGGCGTTTCTAGTAACGCCCCAGACTTAACTCACCTTAAACCCTCTCCTACGTGGGCTGGCTGGGGTCCAGGCGCACTCTATATAAGCCACCCCCCTCCACAGGTAGAGGGGTTCGGCACCTTGTAACTCATATACTCATAATTCACTCGACCGCCTCCGGGCTCCGAGACGTAGGGCTATTACTTCTTCCAAGAAGGGCCTGAACTCGTACATCCCTTGTGTTTACAACCTCTCCATAGCTAGGACCTTGCCTCTCCATACCTACCCCCCACTCTACTGTCAGACTTAGAACCACGACAGTTGGCGCCCACCGTGGGGCCGGTGTTTTAGCAATTTTTGTGGAGAAGTTGCGATTCTTCCGGCGAGGAGAATGCACGCAGCAATACCGACGACGCCGTTGCCACCGAAGGAGAAGCCGGCGCTGATGATCCCGCCGGCGAAGAGGCCGCCAAAGCTGCCGCCGCAGAAGCTGGCGAGGGATCCGGCGATCGCACTGACGGCCCCGAGGCTGCAGGACCGTCAGGCGCTGCGCCGACCGCCGATCCCTCCGCCGCTGCTGCAGCGCCAGGCTCCGAAGAGCCCCAACCTGGCGCCTATTTGAAGGCCGGCGAAGACATCTTCATCAAGCTCCCCTGGGCGTCAAGCTCCAGGGCGCCGGTCGAAGGAGAGAGCCTGGATGGAGAGGTGCTCGCCTCCGCTGGGCTGACGCTGGTCGACGCGCCAAGCAGCAACAGCGATGAGCCTGAGGAGGAGCAGCTGCTGCGGAAGCTGTTGTCGCTCTACCGCGCTCGAAAGGCCAAGCTTGTGTCCCGAGAAGCGCTTGTCGCGAAGGCGGGAGTGGACATCGAGAAGCGTGCGGAGGAGCTCCGGGGCTTCAGGCAAGAAACTCTCCGGTCCCTGGCAGAGGAGCGGGAGCAAGTCGCTGAGGAGCGGAAAGCCTTCCTCCTCGAGAAGGCTGAAGTTGAAGAGCAACAGCGGCTTGCTGCCGAGAAGCTTTCCGCGCAGGAAGGCGAGTTGGTGCAGCGGAAAGTTAACCTTGACAGCCACGAGGAGGAGCTTGCCGCGTGCGAGCAAACATTTGGCGGGGCTCTCAAGGAAGCGAAGGATGCTGCCGCAGCTGCCAAGGCCGCCAAGAAGGAGCTGGAGACGAAGATGGCGCAGCTGGAGGCCGATCTCAAGGTGAGCGGCGAGGAGCTTGCCGCGCTCAAGCGTGAGCGCGAGAAGGACGCCGCCACTCATGGCGAGCTGCAAGGCCGTCTCACTGAGAGGAGCAAAGAGCTTAGCACCGCCAAGGACTCTAACACGGATCTTGAGTTGAAGCTGGCTACTTTGACTCAGACGCTGGACGGCGCCAGGGAGCGGGAGGTGGCCTTGTCGGAGAAGATCAAGGCCGACGAGGCGCTACTGATGAGTGCTGCCGCCGCCCATAACGCCTTTAGGGAGAATGTGGAGCACTGGACCGAGGGTCTCGTGGATGTTGCCGCAGCCATCGATGGGGAGCTGGCGCAGCTGGGGATGGAGGATCTCGGGTACTCCTCCGATGAGCACCTCCGACCCAGTGCCAAGCTCAGCTTGTTCTTCAAAGGCGTGGCGACGGCCCTCCAGCGACTCCGGGAGAAGATCCCAAAGCAGCTGGCCGACGAGTCATGCAAGATCTGCGCGGGGGCTCTTCAAAAGGTGCTGGTGAAGGCGGCCTTCCGCAACCCAGGCCTCAACCTCACCAACGTCCTCAGGACCTTGCCGCCGGATGCTGATCTGGAAGCACTCAAGACCCTTGTCGCACCCATTGTGGACAAGGTGAGCGGGATCAAGAGGGTTGAGGGCGATCGCGTAGATTTGGCCGCCCGTTTTCTCTTTTTCTTGTCGCTGCTGGTCATGTTATGAGAACAATCTATTAGAGCTGCAACAAGCTATCTTGTAATATGACTCTATTTTGGGTAGCGATTGCTATGTTATTTCCTTTACTTGATTCCTTCCTTTGTATGTTTTTGCCCTACGCTTTTAGGGAACTTGTCGGCGCAGGCACCTTAGCCGCGAGCGCTGAGTGCGGGACGTCAGCAGCCTGCTGGCAGTGCCGCTACCGACAAGAAACCTTGTCGCAACTAGTCGCAACTCACTTAAGTTGTTGAGCGGACTCGAAAGAAAGTAAGGGCGCAAATAGCTATGAGTTGGTTCCTCCGCGCACAGGTTTTCCATACAAAGCATGGTCGTTCGAGGAAGATAACTAAAAAATTTTAAAACTGATTGCTCAAACTTTGGCAACTTAGCTTTTCTGTCGTTTGCTTCCCGGTAAGGCGAAATTTGCTTGAACGATGCCTGGTCCACACCATTATCTTCTCCTTTCCCACCGGCAAACTTGTGTGCGAGGGAACCTTCCTTCCTTTGAGAAAGAGAAAGAAGAGAAAATAAAGATACGGAGCCTTACGACTCGTTATTGCTTACCGGGGGTAGGTGTTGCACAAAGTGTCGGATAATGCATGCAAATAAAAGTAGAAAGCATGAAATTGACAAGATGTGCGGAGCACATGAGTTTTACTTATGCACGGGGTCTGCGCCCGGCTTTGTACAAAGGATTACATGCAACATCGGCAAGACTTGTACAAAAGGTGGCTGCCGGAACAGGTTCCAGCAACCGCGCCTTACGGGTAAAACTTACGAAGATGCTCACTGTTCCAGGAGTTGCTCACCGGAATGCCATCTTCGGTCTCAAGGTGGACAGCGCCAGGCCTAGTGACTCGTTTCACCCGGTAAGGGCCTTCCCACTTCGGCGTCAACTTGTTGGAATTCTTGGCGGACTGAACGCGCCGAAGAACAAGGTTGCCTTCCTCAAGACTCCTGGCATTAACTTTGCGGTTGTGGTAGTGGCGCAAAGCTTGCTGGTATCGAGCAGCTCGTACAGCAGCCTGAAGACGGTCCTCCTCAAGGAGCAGCGCATCATCTTGTCGCATCTGCTCTTGCTCAAGCTCATCATAAGCAAGCACTCGAGGTGACTCGTATACGAGTTCCGTGGGGAGAACTGCCTCTGCTCCATAGACTAGAGCGAAAGGTGTCTGGCCAGTGGCTCGATTTGGCGTCGTCCTGACCGACCAAAGAACCACTGGCAGCTCCTCAATCCAGTTCTTTCCGCACTTGCGCAGCCTGTCGAAAGTTCTGGTCTTGAGCCCGTGCAGCACTTCAGCATTCGCCCTCTCCGCTTGACCGTTACTTATTGGATGAGCAACAGAAGCGAAGCAGACCTTGGCGCCAAGATCTTGGACGTACTGCATGAAGGTGCGGCTCGTGAATTGCGTGCCATTGTCGGTGATGATCCTGTTAGGGATCCCGAAGTGGCAAACAATCAACCTGAAGAACTTGACTGCTGACTGTGCTGTCACCTTCCTCACTAGTTCCACTTCTGGCCACTTTGTGAACTTGTCGATTGCAACGTACAAGTACTCAAAGCCCCCGACAGCTCGGGGAAAGGGGCCGAGGATGTTGAGCCCCCAGACCGAAAATGGCCAGGATAAAGGGATCGTCTGGAGAGCTTGAGCTGGCTGGTGTATCTGCTTGGAATGGAACTGGCATGCTTCACACTTGGTTACTTGTGCAGTTGCATCCTGGAGGGCTGTCGGCCAAAAGAAACCTTGCCGGAATGCTTTGCAGGCAAGTGCTCTTGCGCCAATGTGGTGACCACATATGCCTCCATGTATCTCTGCCAACAGCTTTTGTCTGTCTTCCCGGTGAATACACTTCAATTTCATGCCGTTGAGTCTTCTTCTGTACAGTGTGTTGTCAACAAACTGGTACATACTTGACTGCCGGGCTACTTTTTCCGCTTCTTCTTGCTCTTCGGGAAGTTCTCCTGTCTGAAGGAAACGGGCAATCTGCTGTGCCCATGCTGGAGCTTGCGGCTCGATAACAAGGACTAAAGGCACATCTGCTGCTGAGGGAACATCCGCTTCTACGGCGAGAACCTGCGGCTCAGCCGGAGCTTGACGT
This sequence comes from Triticum aestivum, assembly GCF_018294505.1. NCBI lineage: Eukaryota > Viridiplantae > Streptophyta > Magnoliopsida > Poales > Poaceae > Triticum > Triticum aestivum. The sequence continues at coordinate 521,411,506 of NC_057795.1, read as the reverse complement.
TCCCCGGCAAGCTTGCCGGAGCAAAACTTGTCGGGAGCGTCTGCTTCAACGGAACAAACCCTAAGGCTTGCCGGAGCAGACTGCTACTCAGCACCCTTGGTGTTGATCTTGGGGACCTTCTTGGCGGCAGCTTCGGGGAACTCTGCCGGAAAATAGTCACCAGAAACCAACTTCCTCTTCTTGCTCTGTCCAGTTGATGGCGTTACAGATGGTCGAGTCAGTCTGAGCGCAAAGATCCCTGGTTCCACAGGTAACTTAAGTGTGGCGCACTTCGACAGGCCATCAGTAATGTCGTTCTGAGCTCTTGGGACATGTTCCATCTGTAGGCCGTCAAAGTGCTCTTCTAGCTTTCTTACTTCATCAACGTAAGCTTCCATCAACGGACTCTGATAATTCTTGTTCACTTGGCGGACGACAAGCTGTGAGTCACCCCTGACAATGAGCTTCTTGATCCCAAGGTCTGCTGCGATCCTGAGACCGGCAAGCAAACCTTCATACTCTGCGGTATTGTTCGTTGCTTGCTCCTTGGGAAAGTGCATCTGGACTACGTACTTGAGGTGCACTCCGGTGGGTGCAACAAGTAGCACGCCCGCACCGGCGCCTTGCAGTGACAAGGCACCATCAAAGTACATCAGCCACTCCTTGCTTGCTTCCTTGACGGGGATGCTCGTTTCTGGAATTTCTTCATCTTGTGTTGGCGTCCATTCTGCTATGAACTCTGCCAATGCTCTGCTTTGGATAGTTGAAGTGCTCTCGAACTTGAGGCCAAAGCTTGACAGTTCTAGTGCCCACTCGACAATCCTGCCTGTTGCTTCTGGATTTTGCAGTATCCTCTTCAGTGGAAAACGAGTGACGACCGTGATCTCATGTGCTTGGAAGTAATGGCGCAGCTTTCTCGAGGCCATGAGAAGGCCGAAAAGCAATTTCTGCACACCAGAGTACCTTGACCTAGCCCCCTGCAGAAGGGAACTGACAAAGTAAACTGGGCGCTGCACCATTCTTTTCTGCATCTTCTCTCGCGCCTGCGCAGATCCATTTTTGTCGGGACCAGATCTTGCCGGTGAAGTCCCCTGCTTGTCGCTGGATGCATCTGCCATGGTTGATGGCTCATCGTCCGCCTCCCTCTCCGCTACTAACGCAGCACTAACCACTTGATTGGTTGCCGCTATATATAGCAGCAACTTCTCTTGTGGCTTAGGTGCGACAAGTGTTGGAGTGGAGGACAGGTATCTCTTTAAGTCCTGCAGTGCCGCCTCCACTTCCGGAGTCCATTTCATTGGACCTGCCTTTTTCAATATTTTGAAAAATGGCAGGGCGCGCTCAGCAGACCTAGAGATAAACCTGCTGAGAGTAGCTATGCAACCGGCAAGTCTTCATACATCCTTGACGCGCTTTGGTGCTTCAATCTGCTCAATGGCCTTGATCTTGTTGGGATTGGCCTCAATTCCCCACTGAGACACGAAGAACCCGAGAAGCTTGCCGGAGGGGACTCCAAACACATACTTCTCGGGGTTAAGCTTGAGGTTGATCTTGCGCAGATTTGCAAAGGTTTCGTCTAAATCTTGAATCAGAGTCGCCTTGTCCTTGCTCTTGACCACTATGTCATCCATGTAGGCTTCCTCATTTCTGTGCATTTGCGGCTCAAAAGCGTGATGGACTACCCTTGCAAATGTTGAACCAGCATTCTTTAAACCGAAAGGCATCCGTACGAAACAGTATGTGCCACATGGGGTGATGAATGCGGTCTTCTCCTCATCCTCTTCTGCCATGAAGATCTGATGGTATCCTGAGTATGCGTCAAGGAATGAAAGCAAGTCACATCCGGCCGTGGAGTCAACGATCTGGTTGATGCGCGGCAAGGGAAATGGGTCTTTGGGACAAGCTTTATTGACATCGGTAAAGTCGATACAAAGCCCCCATTTCCCATTTGCCTTGCGCACGACTACAGGGTTGGCCAACCACGTAGGATGGAGCACTCCTCTGACAAGGCCTGCTGCTTCCAATTTCTTGATTTCTTCTGTGATGAATTCTTGGTGCTCCACTGCCTGCTTCCTCACTTTCTGCTTGACGGGCCGCGCATGAGGACAGACGGCAAGATGGTGCTCGATTACTTTCCTGGGAACACCGGGGATGTTAGATGGTTGCCATGCAAATAAGTCAATGTTCACCCACAGGAAAGCAACGAGCGCGCTTTCCTATTTAGGGTCGAGAGTGGCACTGATGGTGAAGGTACCACCAGTGCCATCCTCCTTGGCGGACACCTTCTTGGTCTCTGGTGGAGCTGCCATTGTCTTCTTACACTTGCCGGTGGAGCTCGATGGTGCGTCCTCGACGGTAGCGCAGCACTCCGAAGAGGTGCGCTTGCCGGAGTGGGCATCAGAACTCTTGCCGGACTTGGTCTTCTTCTTCGCGCCGGGAGCTTCAGCGGCAAATGACTTGTGATCTGTTGCGGCTGCTGCTTCCCGGTAGATCTTGTCGGCGCAGATAAGGGCATCCTTCTTGTCGCCAGGGACAGAGATAACACTTATCGGGCCTGGCATCTTCAGTATGTTGTATGCATAGTGAGAGGCTGCCATGAATTTGGCGAGTGCTGGACGGCCGAGTATCCCATTGTAAGGCAATGGAAAGTCAGCAACGTCAAAAGTGACCCTCTCGGGCCTGAAGTTCAACTCGCTGCCAAATGTCACCAGCAACATAATCTTTCCCTTCGGCTTGCTCCTTCCTGGATTGATTCCTTAGAATGTGCCGGTCTCTTCGAGCTCGCCATCAGGGATCTGGAGTTTCTGGAGTACCGCGGAGGAGATCAGGTTCAAGCCGGCCCCGCCGTCAACTAACATCTTAGTGACCTTGAGGTTGCGGATAGTTGGTGAAACCAACATCGGCAAGCACCCGACTCTAGTTATGCGATCAGGGTGGTCCTCAATATCAAAGATGATAGGTGTGCTGGACCATTTCAGAGGCTTGCGTGACTCGACGGGTGGTTCTGCCGCATTGACTTCCCGCACCCACTGCTTGAGCTGGCGGTGTGAAGTATGCAGAGAAGCACCGCCATCAACGCACAGGACCTCTGTGGCTTTCTGGAACTCCTGCTCATCGGTCTCGTCGTCATCCATATCTTCATCGTCGTCGTCATCTTCATCCTTGTCGCGGCCGCGGGGAGGTCTATCTCCTTGCCGCTGCTTGGCCTTGCCGCGGTGTCCTCCTCGGCCAGGGTGTTTCTTGCCGGCTCCCCCAGCACCTTCCTGGGCCTTCTCCTTGTCGTGCCGCTCGTATTCAGCCTTTTGCTGCTCGACAAGCTGCTCGACCTTCTTGCAGCTCTGGAGGTCATGGCCCTTGGTGCGGTGGATCTTGTAGTACTGCTTGTTGGTGCCGCCCTGCTTGTTGGCGACCGCCACAGCCTGGTAGTTGGTGCCTGCGGCAATCCCCTCGCCGGAGCTACCAGCCTTGGCTTTCTTGGCACCACCTCCGTTGCCGGACTGCTCAACGACCAGCACATCTTTGCCTTTCTTCTTCCTATTGTTCCGCCGTCGGTTTTTCCTTGCCGGGGCAACCCCCTCACCATCAGATCCTCCTGCTTCTGTATTCTCTCCGGGGAGTTTCCTCCCTTCCTCAGCACGCGCACACTTGTCGGCCAGGGCATATAGCTCACTGACGTCTCTGATCTTGCACATCGCCATCTCCTCCCGCATCCTGCGGTTTCGCACGTTCTGATGGAACGCGCTGATTACCACGGCAGGGTGGACATCTGGGATGTTGTGCTGTACGCGGCTGAATCTCTGAATGTACTTGCGCAGGGGCTCTCCTTCCTTCTGGGCGAGCAGATGAAGGTCTCTCTCTTGGCCAGGAGGCTTGTGGCCGCCTGTAAAGGCACCGACAAACTAATGGCATAGGTCTGCCCAGGAGAATATGGAGTTGTTTGGCAAGTGCATGAGCCAGGATCTGACATTGGGCTTAAGCACCAGCGGGAAGTAGTTGGCCAGGATCTTGTCGTCCCGCCCCCCGGCAGCTTGCACCGCGATGGTGTAGATGCTGAGGAATTCCGACGGATGTGACTTGCCGTCGTACTTCTCTAGTACGTCTGGCTTGAAATTCTTCATGCTGGGCCACTGGACTTGCCGCAACTCACGAGTGAACGCAGGGCAACCTACCGCGTACGGCAAGTCGCCTGGTTCCCCTGGTGCATGCATGTCGACAGAGGGCCCGGCGCGCTGGTACGATTGACGCCGCGCTTCTCTTCGGCGCTCGATGCGAGTTCGAGCGTCTTCTTGTTGTCGTTCGTGAAGAACTTGGCGCTGATCGCGACGAGCTCATTGATCTGATGATGCGGTGGAGTCGTTGTCGAGGTGGATCCGGTGAGTCGGCGATCTTGGCCTTCAGGGTGGAGAGTGCATGGTGGTCGCACCCCCACCGGTTTCGTTGCCACCGGCTCGTGCCTGGCAGTCCTGCCGCGGCAGCGATGTACTCGGCTGCCGCGGAGTGTCACCGTTGGCGAAGCCGATGAGACTCTGAATGGTGGCCCTCCATTCATCGATCTTGTCTGCCGTTGGAGGGTAATCCAGGAGCAGTTGAGCTCACGCCAAAGCTTCTGTTGGAGTGGTGGACGGTAGTGGCGAACGGTGCGAGGAGCGGGATATGCTCGGACTTCTAACTATGTTAGAAGGAGAAGTATCCCGTCCAGGCGACCGTGCCTCGCTCGTGCCAGCATGTTGGCGTGCATGCTGGTCTTGGGCACCCCGAGATCCAGCAGCTCGATCTTGGTTCAACGAACGTATGGCCCTACGAATACCATGACGCGGTCGGTCCTGCGCCTCCTGAGATGGGCGCGGTGCATGTACGGACACCGAGGTCTGCGCAGCCTTGTCCTTGGACCTGGCAGCACCGTGAGCTCCCTCGTCGATGTCCGTTCTTCCGCCGGCGTCTACCCCACCACCCGTTTGCTCCGGTGGTGGTGGGATCGACGTGGACGGAACATCTGCTGCCGAAGCCTTCTTCTTCGGTGGCATGTCGATGAAGAATATGAAGATCTAGCTCGTGTGAACACCGGATCAGGTGCACACAACCTCAACGCCCCCTACCTGGCGCGCCAAAGATGTCGGGGACGCTGATCCACGAACACCTATGGGGACCGGCGGGCCGGGCCCCTTTCGGTTCGGCGGGGGGCGGAGATCGCACGAAGAGCAGATCGAGGCGAAGCACACGAGCGGTTTACCCAGCTTCGGAGCTTTCCGGAGAGATAATACTCCTACTACTGCATGTCTGAGTGTATTGAGTTCTTGCTCGGGAGCGCTGAGTGCTACAGTACACACTAGCTGCTAACGAGACCGAGCGTGAGTGTTTTTCTGCCTTCCCCCTCCCTTCTATGTTGCGCATGGGCCTCCTTTTATATGCTAAAGGGGTCACCGACAGGTGGCAACATAGACAAGGGTAAAAATGGAAAAGGGATTGGGGTTGGTACAACTACCTGTACAGTGTATCATACCTAACCCTGACGGCAGGGGACAAAGGCATTAAAGGCCCGTCTACGTCGCCCAAATAGTGCAAAAAGGGACCGTCAGGGACGCCACCGCTCGCCACGATGGCAATCTTGTCAGCGCCGCTTGCCACCGCGCACCGCTGGCTGCACAGCCTCTTGCCACGCGCGCCCGGAAAGGCCCCAGGGCGACACGTTGGTGGATGTGCTGGAGCGCGGGTACAGGGTGGTAGCTTTGCCGCGGCAAGCGCCTTGCCGCGGTCGTTGTCTTGTCGCGTCCGGAAGCTTGTCGCTCACCGGGCCTTGCCGGGACACGTGGCGCGTCGCGGCAAGTTCCTTGAGATGCCTTGGTTGGCCTTCCCGGCAAGCTCCTCTTGCCGGGGCCTTGTCTCCTTGGCTTGAATATTTTGTTCTTGAATGGCTCCACAGGAACCACGGGGGATCTTGGCGGTCACCCGGCAAGCCTTGCCGCGGGGTGCTGCAACTGCCCGTGCACAAGTTCGGGATACTAGGGTACCCCTACTCTAGTACACCGACAATAATGCTCTTTTCACTATGCTACTTTTAAAATAGCATGCTGTTTTCGAAAATATCATGCTAATTTTAAAAATAGCATGCTTATTTTAAAAATAGCTTGCTCTTTTCAATATGCTACTTTTAAAATAGCATGCTGATTTCAAAAATAGCATGCTGATTTAAAAAAAATCATGTTCTTTTGAATATGATATTTTAAAAAATAGCATGCTGATTTCAAAATAACAGCCTCATTCTAAAAATATAACATTGTTTTTAAAAATATAATGCTGTTTTTAAAATAGCATGCTGATTTCAAAAATTACATGCTTTTTAAAATATGCTGTTTTGAAAGCAGCGTGCTGATTTTGAAAGCAACATTTTTTTAATTATGCTTTTTAAAAGATAGCATGTTTTTTAGTATACTGTTTTTCAAATTAAAAAAACATGCTGGTTTGCTCTGTTTTTGAAAATAGCATGCCATGCCATTTCGAAAGTAATAGAAACATCATTTTTTGCATTGCATTTCGACCCGCAAGTTTTTGTTTTGCATTGCATTTTTTTGTGCGACACACATACAAACCGCATTTTCAAAATAACTCGTACTAGCCAACACAAAAACCTCGTTCAAAAATGAAAGTAGTCTCCAATCCATTTGAAACCCGGTTAGATTTGATTCTAAAAATACTAGCATCACTGTGGCAAAAAAGGAAATATAATTAGAGTCCATAAAGGTAATTATATTAAGGAGGGTACTAGGGTGCGTTATATATATAGACTTGCATAGCAAGTACATTACGCCACATAGGGTACCACCAAGTACTGCCAAGTTCCACTTACTAGACGATCTTCATACCCAGTCGGACCCAAAAGTTATACCACCAAAGTACAAGTTACTACCAAGTACCAATTACTACTAAGTTGCACTTACTGGACCCAAAAGCTGATACTACCAACTGGCTAGTACATACATATTATAAAACTAGCGTCAAACTACTTCCATGGGCGATCTAACGAATCCTCATGCCACTAACCATGTTCACCCTAAGCCCACCTCCACTCCTTTCCATGAACCTGACGATAGCCATTTGATCTTATTTCATTCTAGCACCCTCAACGACTTCTCTCCAGTTCTTCATCATGATCGCACGCCGGTCCTTGTTGCCCATCTTGAACAAGACCTTTTTATTACCTTCAAAATGTCCGTTGGTGACACGCACAACCATGGGCTTTCGCAGATAATCTTTGAGGTAGGCATGAATGTAATCCTTTGAGAAGCACTGATTGCACAGGGAAATAAATAATGTTACATAAAAAATTAAGTATGATTTGCACAAAAAAAAGTAAGCATGATTTGCACAACCATGCCCGTCCTCCTCTCTGTCTCTACATGATGGCATTTTCACTAGTGAAGTATGATTTGCAAAAAGAAAAGTCCAAGTGTTTACCATCTTGCTCTTCCCTCTGATGACTGCCAAGCGAGTGACGGTGCTGACATAGTATGGTATGGGAGGTTGGCACTGCTTTACTATGGATTTGAGACTGTCCCACCGATCCTTGTTTAGCGATACATGGTTGCCGTAGAAGATGCGATCCTTGAAAGTTCCTTTTCTCACAAGGTATCTCGGACCTGTATCAAAAAAAATTAAGATGACAGAGTAGTAAAGAATTTCATACGTAAGATCTAGAACATCAGCACTGGGTTAATGATCAATGCCTACTCCAATGATCAATAAATGAAGGACATAGATAACCCAATCACATCCACCCAGCAATATCTCGTAGAAACATGGGCAAATTGAATATTTGATTTATTTAAACTAACAACTAAACACTCCTCTATGTAAGCTCTAGTTCAGTAAATGTTGATTTGGAAGGTCATCTAACCCAAACAGAGTAATGTCTGGTAATCAAGTGTCACTCAAACATCAACTTTCGATATTTCACGGTTCATTTAATATTTGACCAGCCATATAGAACTTTACTCCGTAGTGCCAAGATAGGATCGTGGTCCACATCTCCATCTCCATCAGAACTATCATCAGTGTCATAGTCGCTAGAGGTGTCGTCATCAGCGCTATAGCCGTCACTCCCACGTGAAGTGCCATCTGAAGCATCATCTGAGGTGGTCCGGTGATCACTCTCTTCACTGCTGATGAGGATGGTTTCCCTTGTCATTCAAACATGTTGCATGCATTGCAATGAACAAATGTTAGTTATTGATATATGAAATCTGTCTTCCATTAGGACTTGTTAGCACCATATACAATGTGAGTAATCTTTTCGCATACTTCTCGCTAAGTACGTAGTTCATGTATAAACATCTACACAAAAGAGCTAGTCGACAGCTATTCGCATGACTAGTCAAGACTAGTGGTTAGACTCATAATCATTGGGCAGATATAACCAATTAGGATATTTCAAGGTTACAATTTTGTGAGCTGGACAAGAAAACTTGGTAACGAACCAATTAGTAGCCATGTAAAAATGAACCATGATTGACTGCTCTCATCGAGCAATACGTGAAACTATAACTGATCTGCCTTTGATAACTGCAAATTTCCTGATGGGCTGTTGTGTGGTACCATCAGGTAATAAATATAAAGTCTTTAAATTGTCCCAACAAAACAAATAATGCATTTTCTACTGTACATAACATTTTTAGAGGTAGCTGTGGAGGTTAATTTTCCAATTTCCAGTGAGAATAAGGACATGATAGAATCTCTCAAGCAAGATGACAGCATAGTGAAGGCTATGAGAACGAGCAAGGTATGCTGACCAATAGTCACCCTTTTGTATACTTCTATTTATTTACTCATTACTACCCATACCAACAAGTAAAATCATGATTATGAAGTATAATGGCAGAAAATCCAATAGTGAGGAATTTGTTGCAATGTGAACTACTAGCTCACAGCAATTTTTCATTCACCCCAACAAGCCCATACCATCTCTTGGAGATAGGCTGACATAATTCAAGTAAGTAGTAACAACAATCAGCAAAAATATGCACCAACCAAAAATATTACATGTGTGCACATATCATCAAAAACATGCACCAATCAAGAGCAGTCTATACTTGACAAATCCTTCAAAATATGCACTAATCATCATACTACCATCGAGTAATACTTGAAACTATAACTGATCCTCATTCCATCATTACAAATTTCCTCATGGACTGCTTCTGTGCTCGCCTTTTTAGTTTTTAATAACTAAGCATCAGCAAATACATATACACAGTCTTCAAACTATCCCAACAAACCAAAACTTGTGTATGCTCCTGTGAATATACTTTTTCTATATCTAGAAGTGGGGGTCATTTTACAGGGGGAAAACTACTTGATAGCATCTGTCATGCAAGATGATAGCATAGTGAAGGCTATGTCGACGAGCAAGGTATGCTGGCCAACACCCACCTTTTTCTCTTACTTGCGCGAAAGTGTTTACCCATTACTACCCATACGAACAAGTAAAACCATGATTATGCAGTACATTGTCAGATTATCTTGCTGTAAAATTACTTGTTGCAATATGACCTACTAGTTGACAGTAAATCTGTGAATACCCGAAACATGCACACAAGCAAGTGTCAGATTTTAATGTGGGCGGTGCTACTAGATCACAAAATTAAGGTCAGATCGACATTCGAAGGGCAGGGAAGATCAATCTTACCTGCGAAGTGGTACCAGATGGGGCTGGAGTAGACTTGTTTGAAGCTGGCACCACCAGAGCTTCGGGCGGCGCAACCAGGATTGGGGAGAAGAGGTGCCATTGTCAGACCTTGCTGTCGAAGAAGCAGTGGAGAATCGTGGCCGGAGCAGGGGGGAGTGGGTGGCCTCGCGGACCCGGCCGATTTGACGACGACGGGGGCGGCTAAGGTGACGGCTTGGCAAACCCTAGCCATCGCCCTCCGCGTCGCCTCTCTGTCTCTGCAAAGAACAAAGTGTGGTGGGATTGGGAATGGGGGTGGGGTTGGGGTTGGGGCAATCACTCGCTTTTCTCTCTGCCTCCCACTTGTGCAGGCCCACAAAAGGAAGAAAGTGTTGGGCCAGATCAGATGCATATTTGGCAACTTTACCAATTCTGGCCAAACAGAAAAGATCAACATGACCACAGGTGTTCTTTTGAATAAACCCTAAAAATACACTGTTGTTCATATTGCATGTGGATGAGTCTTTCAGTACACCAATTGATCTTGAATAATTTTAAGCACTCCACAGTATATATATATATGAAAATAATGGTTAAACAATAAAATGGTAAACTATTAGATGCAAGGTTACAAATATTTGAAAAAATCAATAATTGAATTGTATGCATTTTTATGATTAAATTTAATAAATGTAACATTTCTGCAAAAACTATGATAATTAAAATATTCATTGGTATTTAAAAAAAACCCGCAAATGACTACTTATGCCAACCAGAACTTCTTTAGGGTTTCGTTTATTCATCTATTCTTTGGCGTGCTGGTTCTCATAACGCCTTCTTCGGACCTTCTCTTTGTCCGACAAATTCCTGAGATATTGGGATAGCACCTTGTGTTTCTCCCTCACATCATGCTTCATTTGGTATCCTTTGGCAACTCCTTCTGCGTGCTCAAGAATACTAACAAAAGCCGGGTCCAGATATTTGCCACAGAACGCGCAACGATACGCCATATGCTTAAGCACGTTGCACTGTCCATTCTACAATTCTTCAAGGGTTTTCTGAGTGTGTGCATCCATCTCTCCTTCGGAAATGTCCGCATAATCTTGAGAATAAGGCTGCAAGTTTAAATTATGTATGATATAACCTGCACCATTGTTTACAATACCTAATATTCCCTAAGTTTCATACTGTAGTGCCTATAAATTATTTTTAAAGCAAATACTTATTAACTTTGAAAATTTAAGGAGAAAAAAAGCAATATCAAATCCATATGAAAGCATAAATCATATGATGTACTTTTTAAAAAATTGTCAATAAACATGCACGACCTTTGTGATGTCTGACTTTTGGCATAAAACCAAAACGCATTAAATTGTGGAGTGGATGAACCATTAATTTCTCAAAGATTGATTGAATAAATAATGATCATTACATACTGATGATCAACATTATATTTGGAGCTAGATTCCATTATGCCAATTCAACAATGTATTGATGGTTTAATGATTAACCTCTAACCTTAAACTTGAAGACAGATCTAGGGTTAAAAAAAATTAAAATTACCGTAACGGAATTCCAGTCCATGCTGTGCATGTGCTGCTGCTTGTGATCGACGACGGAGTACTGCACCTTGTTGACACGATGGTTCTCTGTGTCGGACACCAAGTACTCCAAAGCTTTCTCGTGGGGATCCTGATCCATGCGATGGACGACGACGCCGGTGGTTAGCCCCGCAAGTCCATGATCTATCACGATGCCGTCCATGACAGGCCCCTCACGTCCATGGCCACGATCTGTCACGACGGCCAATTGACCTCCATGAGTGGATTTCATATCCGGCGGTAGGGAGGCGGGCATGTGAGCGGTGATCATGGTTTTAGAGCGTACCCTAGGGGGAGAGATGCGGGGAGTAATTGGTAGTTACCTACTATAGCAGAAATACTTATGAGAAAAATTGATTGGTTGGCGTTGGGCACCTTCAATGTAGAGGCGCTTATTTAGGCGCTTAATTAGGATCATGGAAAAAAATCACAAGCATAGGCGCTTGGGGCAGGAGCTAGGAACTGGATTTTGTACATCTACATGATGCAATCCAAAGATCATGTCCGGGGTGGATGGGTTGGGGATTGAAAATTGTGTACATAAACCCTAATGCTCAAGAGTTGTGAAAACATCAAATCAAACTGTCATCAAGTGATCTAGTATTACTTGGATCGAGACTTTGTGATCATCATGTAGCCACGCCACAAACACGATGATTCTAGTATTACTTGGATCAACACCTTAGGCAGAAAACTAGTGCATTTCCTTTTTGAGTCACCATCTTCCTTCTTGAAAACCACATGTACACACTCATCATGTATACCATAACACATCAAAATCTGTTAACGAGCGCTCACAAGCTTAACTAGCTTCAAACGAACCTAGCCAATCAGGTTTTTATGCTATTTAATCAAAATGAGCCGATGATTAATGAGCACGAGTTTAACAAGCAGAGATGTCAAACCACACACCAATTAGCATAGTTCTACCTTAGTTCAATGCTTCCATATATACAAAAGCAAGCACCACTTAGTAGTACTGGTGCACATAGTTCGACCATAAACGTTCACCAACAAAATATAGCATAGGGTAGTACTTTGCATAGTTAAAACCAAAAGAGCATCAGTTCTAGCTGCGAGGGTGCGCACTTCCCTAAAGCCTCAAAGAAGCCTCATCAAGTAATCGGCATACGTGGTGTGCTTCACCCTGAAAGCATAGCCATTCTTGGTGCTGCCTTGGGATGTTCCAACTGCATGGTTGATGGTACTCGACAGGTCGCCTTTCATCACCTTGTTGCAGTAAGGACATCCGTAGCCCTTTCCGAATCTAGGCCTCACAGCTTTCTCGAGCTCACCATTGTCCAGTTGCCTCAACTTCTGCCTCCTGAAGATCCTCTGGGTTTCTGGGTCACTATCAACGTCGTCACTTAGGACCTACATGTAGTACAAAATGTTGCGTAAGTATATTTAATATGATAATTCAGCAGGCACATAGTCTATGAAACATAATGTAATTGATGACAGCGTAAAATATCTTCAAATGACATTGAAAAAATAAATGCATAACTTATTAGTTGCTACATAAGCAACTAAATGGGATAGTACCATATAGTAAAAAAATGAAGGATCAACCATACGTGTTGAAGAGAGCACTAGCATTGCCACATTTTGCCACACATTTTCCCAAGCTTGCCTAAGGTTAGTTCATCAAAATGAGAGCCACAAGTTGGCAAGCCTAAGGGAACCTTGTCACACTTTTTATGTGTATGCCATGTTGGACCCAAGTGTGGCTGGAACCAAACACTCACTTAAGTTGGTCAAACTTGCCTAACCTTAGGTATGGCAATCTTTGGCAAAGTTAGTCACAAACCAAAAAACCCTTTAGTGCAACAAAATTCACTTGTTACGTAAAAATGCATGAACTGATGATGTAACATGGCAGAGCAGCATACAGATGTACTAATGCAAAAAAAGACTTATAACTTACATGCATGACTAGATAAAATAGTTCGTGAGCTGTATCTATTTAGGGTTAGAATTTTGTGTGCTTATGATGATGGATATTGAAAGTCCCCATGTTATCGTCGTGGAAGTTTCCCCTATTGATCGATACCCCACCCATCAATGTTCCTGAACCATTCAACGTTCTAGGTAAAGTAGTTAATTATTATGAATTCTGACAATAAGTGATCCCAAATGTTGTACTTACAAAAACGGGGTTTTATCATTTATGCCACCACTTGTGTCCCACAACTAAGTATCACCACTAGGAATTTCTACTGCTAAAAAAAGCCATCGCTTCGTTAGACACATGCTCAAAAATGCCACTGCACATCATTATTGTGATATCAAATCTATCTTGACATGCTATAATGGCATCAATACCTATGGACCAACATGCCAGCTCTCCCTCTATCTCACTACAATAAAGTGTGGGCCCACTTGATCCCAACAACGTTCTTATTTTCCTGTAAAATTATTTGCTTACTTACTCCTCACAAGTGGGGCCACACTTATCATTGTGAGATGGAGAGAACTGAAATGCGGGCCTGGGCTTTTTTTGTCATATTGGATGGTCAACAAGTTTTACATGAAAATAACAATGTCTAATGGCATTATTGAGCAAACATCTAACGGAACGATGGCATTTTTTATACATCTAATGGCATTTTTGAGTAAGCATCTCAAGAACCGATGGCATTTTTGAGTGGCTGTAAATTCTAAGGGAAAACTGAGTAGTGGGATACAACTGGTGGCATAAATGATAAAAACCCTACAAAAGAACTAATTAAAACAACTCAAGTAAAACATTGATGATATCCAATTTCTTTCTAAAATAGCCATTGCTTAGAGATAATCAATGTTTAAAATCATTACCACAGCCACTTATGGAACATTTCAACCAAAAATTGATCAAGTGCAACCAAACATGTACTCGACATTTTAATACCTTATTTGCCTTGTACTGACCAGGGAAAAGCTAGGATATTACAAAATAAATAAATAAATAAATAAAGGGGATAGATGACTAACCTCTTCTTTGTTGTCGTCGGCAACGACCACAGGTGGGGGCAGGGGAGGCAACAACCGCGGCAGACAAACACCCGACTGCGGCCGAGGAGCCACCACCTGCTCCGGCAGAGAAGCCAGAGGAGCTACCTGTTCTAGATTATTAGCAGAATAATTTATATAGGTCAAAAACTAACATATACATGCCTCAATAAATGTAATCTAGCTACACAGCTAGGGATCTAGGATTTCATACTTGGGTGTTCAAAAATTTATATTGCAAAGTAAAACCACAACAATATTTTTCAAATGGAGGGAGTAATATCTAAAATTTTCATGTGAAAAGATTCTTTGTCCATGGTAATGACAGTACTGACATGAATGACAGAAAATGAAGATTATTTACTTCATGACCATAGAATATGACATTTTCATAAACAAGGCATGGTGTTGTTATCCTTAAGGTGCAGAAAATATTTTCACAATCACCTACGTAAGCAATTCAATTCCAAGGTCAAGCTACGTATTTGTATTAACGTATTTGTATTAGCATAGTCACCAAACCTAGGTGGATTTATTAGCAAGATAATTTATCTAGATCAAAATATTGCCTATACAAGGCTCAACACATGTAACCTAGCTAGTTACCTAACACATCTACAGAATATTGATATGGAGTCCATCGATCAAAGATAAAAGAAACCCTGGCCTTCCCCAAAAATAGACAAAAGGACTAACCAGAGCACAGCTAGGATTTTACAAAAAATTAAAGGAGATAGATGACTAACGTCTTCTTTGTTGACATCGCTGACGACCACAGGCTTGGGCACAGGAGGCGTCACCCGTGGCAGAGGAGACACCTGCTCCGTCTGAGGAGCTAGAGCAGCTACCTGGTCCCACATAAATAGCAGAATATTTTATATAGATCAAAAAATGTCATATACATGCCTAAACTAATGCAACCTAGCAACACAGCTTCGGATCCAGGATTTCAAAGTTGGGTGTTCAAAAATTTATATTGCAAACCAAAACCACAACAATGTTTTTCAAACGGCTGAGATCAAGTTGGCTTTTGAGTCCAAAAGGCATTCTTCTGCCTCTGCTTCTGTTACTCAAGAAATTAAAGAGTTAGGAGTAATATCTAAAATGTTCATGTGAAATTATTATTTTTCCATCATACTAACAGTTCAGACATAAATGACAGAAAATGAAGATTATTTAGTTTGACATTTTCGTAAACAAGGCATGGTGTTGTTATCCTTTACTTGCAGAAAATATTATGCTGAAAATAAGCAACCAAATAATATATTTCAAGTAGGGATGATAACAAGTCTAAAATATTGCAGCCTATGGTAATTGGACTCCAGGAATCAAGCAATTGGCGTTGAGCAAATTGAACGACAAAAAATGTGTCTTGTGGATTAAGTGTGAGAGGCTAGTTTTATACAAATTGACATGAAATTTAGTGCACAAACTACACCACTTTTAGTCCATTTAGCAATAAAAGAACCATATATAAGAAATTTCGGGCAAAAAATTTCGGGTGGTTGGTAGATCTATCTTAAAATTTGGCATCAACACATTTTGGATGCACGAGAGCCATGGATCGGAGTGGTTGGTAGATCTTAAAAACAAGATAACCTATACAATGAGGAGCCGACCCCCACACCCATGCACCCATGTGGATCCCCCCTTGAAACCTACCGGATCTAACGAATCTAGGTACAGATTTCATAGATGGAAGAAAAGCAGAAACCCTAGTCATGCTCAAAAATAGATAAGGGACTGAACAAGGAAACCTAGGATATTTCCTAAAATAGGAATGACCTCTTCTTCATCATCGTTGCTGTCGATGTTGACCACGGGCTGCGGCAGAGGAGGAAGATGGCGTGGCAGAGGAGGCAGATGGCGTGGCAGAGGAGTCACCTACTCCGGCGGAGGAGCCACAAGCTCCGATGGAGGAGCCACAAGCTCCGGCGGAGGAGCCACTAGCTCTGGTGTAGGTGACACCTGCACTGGAGCCTGGACGTGGTCGACGATGTCAAGGTCGCCCTGCTGCCGGATGGACTCCTCGCCGGTAGGGAGGGGTTTCTCCATGTGCAGCTTCGCCCAACGCTTGGATGCTTCATGCGCCATGGCGCCGGCCCCGGTGTCGGCCCTCCCTCCCATGGTGCGCTTGGGCATCTCGACGGTGGAGGTGCAGCGGCGGGAAGGGAGCAGCGGCGGGATGGGCAGGCGAGTGGTGAGGCATGGGAGGAGAAAACCCTCGTATTTGTGGATGGAGAAGAGGAAGGGAAGAGGGGGGGTGGCAATGAGATAAATGCTAATGGGGAAGTGGAGCCGCTGATTTATTCCTGGGAAGTCAAAAGGAGTTGTTGCCACGTTCACACCTCCCCGTGTGTTGTTCACACCACCACGTCTTGGCACGTCAAAACGTAACTTCTCACTTCTCACTAAAATGAATAGATCGATCGTGCACAGCCATGATTAAGGAGTAATGCAACTTCCCTTCAAAAAATTGTGTAATGCAACTGCTCCCTCATTACGCAGAACAAAGTCATAAAGTGGGACAACTGAATTTGTAGGCTTGTTTCATCTACACGTGTCATGTTTTATATTTGTCCTAAAATATGTTGTAAAACTTTACAAACAATGGAATGGCAAATGGATGTGACAAAACTTCGTCAGCAACCGCGCGGATACGTCTGCCATATATCCGATGTCCGGTACCGAGGAGGGGAATGTTGATCCACGCGATGCCATGTGTGTCGTCTGGACCCATATCATGCACCCCGAGCCAATCGGGCCAAAACATGCGCCGCTAGCCTTCTCGATCCAAACAACGAGCTAGTGTCCGCCATGCATAGAGATGCTCATGTGGATAGGTTTGCTAGCACTAGTGAATGACGTTGGATCTTGGTGTGCAATATGTGTAGCCGCGAGTCTCTTTGGCATGCCTGCCATACTGAAGGGACTCGTCGAAGGTCCAACGAACCGCGGCGGGGTCAATGCTAGATGTATGGTGTGGGTCAACCTGGCTAACGGTGCATGGTTTGAGTTCAGGTGGTTAGGTTTGCATGGCTGGGGGGCTATATGGCTAATGAGTGCGTATGCGTCATCTATACATTGTCAAGGTTGAATGGTGGTTGTCTACATGGCCATGCGTGCATGCATGGTGTGGGTCCAGTTTGCGTGCGGCACACGCGATGTGCCTTGGTGCGTAGGGCCCACAACTTGTGGCACAGAGTTCTGAAGCAGATGAAGGGGCGGGCCCTGGTCTTCGTCCACAAGCAGGACTTGTTCCCTCTCGATGGCTAGCTCTAGGATGCGTTTTGGTCTCGTTTACACACAACCTATGTGAAGGCTTATGCGTGCCTCTCTCGATGTTCGACCACACCCACACCGCGAAAGGTCCCAAGAAATTTGGATCCCTCATGAATTTGCACGGATTATAGCGGCGGCAGACGAGACCCAGCATTTTTTGCCCTTAACAATGGCTCTAAGGCGGCCCTGCCAATTGGTCGCACATGGCACATATATGGACCAGAGCTTAGCATGGAACTGTCACACCCAATCCCTGCTGTGATTTCATGTGGCCGCGGTATAGATCCTGAATTTCTAAGGATACTGCCCTAGAAATGCGGCAAATGTCCCAAATATGGCAAGCGCGGGCTTCGAGAAAGGTCGAGACCTTGCATGCGCTTTTGGATTGTTCTCCGTTGACCCAAGAGAAAGCATCGACGAAAATGGAGGAACGGGCCCGCATTCATTGCACAAACCGGACACGTTACCTCAAGGTAGCTAGATCCAAACCATACACCCCCGCCGTCTAGACCCACGTGGTGCACCACTTAGACACTAGACCCACATCACTTACGCCGCCCCCCAAGCCAACCGTTCCCCGTGTAGACTCATATGCCGCACCCCGCAAAATAGCTTAACACAAGACTTCACCCCGATTTCCACAACATGCACCACTACACGTAAGTGTCCAAAAAATGGACTATCGCATTATCAACATTTTTTTTGCCAAAACAAGTAAGTTGTTTTTAAATTGCTTGAAAATAGCAAGGTTTCTGTTAAATTATAATTTCATTAATTACACGTAATAACGTGCATCTCTTTGTCCCTCAAAAAGGGTGGCATTCCTTTTTTGTAAACCCACAAAATTACTTCCTTTCCCTTGAAAAAACGAATCCTTCTTCACCCTCTCATGATCACGTTCACAGTGGCCTCGCCCTATAATCTAGGAGTGGTCGATCCAATCTCCCCACGGGGGACAACTTCCATGCACTATCTATCTTGGTTGGTTGCAACCATCTCGCCATCATGGTTTTTTATGGGAAAATCACATTCTTTTGTCTTCCCTTCCAAAGATATGTGGCGAAAAACATGGAACAAAAATTGTAGAAGGCATGGTGGGATACGTGCACATGTTGTCTTTTTGTACTACAAGTGCACTTGTTGGCAAGTTGCACGTGCACGTGTCATGTTTCATTTTTTATTGAAAATTATGCTGTACACCTTTACATAGACGCTTGAATTATTGTTTTCGTATGTTAATAATTCCTAAATATTTAAATTCAGCATGCACATAACACATGGCTTCCAAGCTTCGTCAGCGACCGCTTGGATTCGTTTGGTATATGCCCGTTGTCTGGTATTGGGCAGGGGAATGTGGATCCATGCGATGCCATGCGTTTCATCTGGACCCATGTCATGCACCCCCAGCCAATCGGGCCGGCATCCTATGCCGCTAGGCTTCTCGATCCTAACCATGCGCTAGTGTCCACCATGGGTAGAGATGCTCAGGTGCACAGGTTTGCTGGCACTAGTGAATGACGTCGTATCTCGGTGTGCAATATATGTAGTCGCGTGTTGCTTTGACATACTTGGCATGCCGAGGGAAGGGACTCGTGTCGGAGGTCCAACGAACCGAGGTGGGGTCAATAATGGATGGATGGTGTGGGTGAACCTGGCAAACGGTGCATGGTTTGAGTGAAGCTGGCTAGGTGTGCATGGCTGGGGGCTAGATGGCTAATGAGTGCGCATGCGTCTTGTGTACATTGTCAAGGTTGACCGGTGAGTGTCTACTTGGCCACGCGTGCATGCATGGTGTGGGTCCAGTTGGCGTGCGGTGCACGGGACGAGCCTTGGTTGCTAGGGTCCACATCTTGCGGCACAGAGTTCTAAAGTAGATGAAGGGGCAGGCCCCGCACACCGTTCATAGGCCAGACTCGTTTCCTCTCAATGGACAATGGCTCCGAGGCAGCCCTTCTCTTTGGTGTCACATGGCCCATATATATGGACCAAAGAGCTTAGCATGTGATTGTTACCCCATTCCCTGCTATGATTTCATGTGGCTGCGGTATAGATCGTGAATTCCCGATGATACTACCCTAGAAATGCGGCAACTGTCCCGAATATGGCAAGCAGGAACCAAGAAAGGCCGGGACCTAGCATGTGCGTTTGGATTGTTCTTCGTTGACCCGAGAGAAAGCACCGATGAAAACGGAGGAACGGGCCCACACTCAGTGCGCAAACCGGATGCGTTACCTCAAGGCAGCTAGATCCAAACCATGCACCCCTGCCTTCTAGACTCACGTGGCGCACCACTTACGTAGTAGACCCACACCACTTACACCGTCCCCCAAGCCAAGCATCCCCCCCGGGTAGACTCATATGTCGCACACCACAAAATAGAATTAGCACAAGACTTTCACCCCAATTCACCAGGTTACTACCTTGTGCACCCCTAGCCAGCATGATACACTACATGCACCTAGAGCCACCTGGGCCCACAGCATGCACCACTACACGTACGTGTCCACAAAACGAACTAATCCATAATCAACTTTTTTTTTGCAAAAAACAATTTAGTCATTTTTATAATGGCTTGAAAATAGCAAGGTTTCTATTAAATAATAATTTCCTTAATTACAATAAGGTCCATTTTGTAACCACACAAAATTCCTACCTGCCCTAAAAAAAGAATTATGAGAAAATCACCTTATATTTTTTTACTTCCAAAGACGTGTGGTGACAAAAGCATGGAACAAAATTGTAGGAGGCACGGTTGGATACGTGCACATGCTGTCTTTTTCTACTACAACTGGACTTGTTGGCAAATTGCATGTACACGTGTCATGTTTCAATTTATCTTGAAAATTATGTTGTACACATTTACATAGGCGATCAAATTGTTGTTTTCATATGTTAATAATCCCTAAATATTGACCACGTGACACTTGTGGTAAGCAATCCAAACAATTCGAAAAAAAATCCCTAAATATTGAATTTAAGCATGCACCTAGAAATTATCAGTCATAGAACCAACATCTCTTTCGTAGAGATTAAGGTACTTCCACATTAAATCTAATACAATAAATTCAGAGGTTCAACTTAATACATTAACAACACATAAGGATGTAGCCCAGTAATCCAACGAGTAGAGAGAAAAGGAGGAACAAAAGCTGGAAGAAGAAGGATCAGCTAGCAGCAGCGCCATCAGCCTCCTAACCTCACAACTCTAGGTCTCCAGCCTTGTGAACTCCAGTTTTTTTTCCTGCAAAACACGAATGACAAAGTTGCTATTACAGGTTAGGACTTAGTGAAAATTAAAGTTATGATGAAACAGTTACAATGACAAACATTGTTGACATCATGGTTACAACAAGCAAACAAAACCAAACTCACAAGTGCAACTTACTTTTAACATCAAACAATTATATTAACATGGCCACTTTAGAGCAAGATTTTACCATGCATCATAAACTTGTCATAGCAACAAAAGGCATGGCATGAAAGTATCGACAACATAATGCAAATAATTTTTAGGAAGCATGGCCATAGGAGTTATATTTTTAGTGGCAACCTTCAAGCAAAGTTGCATAGTTTTATAACAGAAAGGGCTACTGTTATTGGTAGAGGCACATTGAGGTTGGCTAGCCATCAAGGTGACCAATGGGCTAGGGGCCACATGACTGGGAGCATTTGTGTGCGTATGACTGCCGTGGGACCCGGATGTCAGTGGCTTACTTTGAAAACAAAAGGGGGGGTTTATAGTTTAGTCGGAACCATCAAGCAAATTCGCAAAGTTTTTTAGCTGACAGATTTATACTTGCTGAGATGCACAAAGTAAAATGATGGCATGTTGGAGGCAATAAATAAATATGCTACATGGCTTGTCATGGCATCTAATTGCGCAGAATGCTAGTACAAATCATGGAGAACAAGACATACAACATGAGCATCTCCATAAGAGCTGGTAGCTCTACCAAAAAGCAATCAACAACTCAAAAAAGGTTCAAATATAGTATCAAGCACTTCATAATAGAAAGACACATAACAAATTTTTGGAGTAGAAGTGCAGGTGAACATAATATACTACCACTACAACAGTACAAATTTAGCCTAGGGTTCATATACATCATAATCCAGCCCCCAAAAGCATGTACTCAATCACTACCACCACAACTGTAAGCACGAGCAGTAGGAATATTAGGAGTGGAGAAGCTTACTCTAAACAACGGTACCGCCACCGCTCAGACGAGGGGAGCAGCGAGGGAAGCGTGGAGAACAGCGGGGAAGCAATGTCGCGACCACTGTCCTCCTCCTCTTGCACTTCCGAGTCATCTACGACTCGGTTGGAGGCTCCACAATCTGCAACAACACCTCGTGCACCGTGTGTTCCTGATCTAGTGGATGCTTTTCCCTGGATCTAAACGCCCACCACCTACGCCTGTCCCACGGGCTGGACGAATTGGCCTGCTCCATCGCCCATAGGAGGATCTCGATGTCGTGCCTCGGTTATGCGGGCAGGGGGGAAAGCTTTTTCTTATCCCTGGATGTCATTTCCCTCAAAGTGGCCATTGCCGTCCAGTTCAACTGCCTTATGTTGTTAAACCAAGAACATATCTCCATCAACCTGGCCATCTTGACCTGGTCGCCGCCGGCGATCTGCTCCTCCATCGAGGTTCTTGCGTGGATGGAAGAAGGGGGTGGGATGTGGAAGAGGAGACGAGCAAAGTTGCGGCCGCGAGAAGGAGGAGAAGGAGAGGGAGGAGATGTCGCGGTTGTAATGGCGATGGGTGAGGGGAAGGACGATGGCGGTGGCGGTTCTGCATTGGATGAGAGGGGCGGCGCGTGATTGTTTTCTTCCTATGGCTTTTTTTCGAGACAATTTTTTCCTATGACTAAAATGCCAGAGATTAAAACGGTTCCAAAAAAGCCCAACCACTGTAAAACTTTGTATAATAAATATAGATAATTCGGGCTAACCAAAGCCCACAACATGAATTAATAGTACACTTACAACTTAAATAACACCAAGACAAATATAGATACATAGATTTTTTAGCTAAAAAAGATAGATAGATAGATAGATGGCCGCCGCTTCTCCACCAGGCTCCTCCTTGCTCCTCCTCCGGGCGCCCTTCACTGCTCTGTGGTGTTGTTGATGGGGTACGGTAGAGTGTGCATGTGCTCGTCGGTGGGGAAGACATTGTCGTAGTCCGTGAAGATGTTATGGGTGGTGAAATCTATGAACTCGCAGCCACACCAGAACACGCGGCCGAGGAGGTAGAACGCGTCGAAGGGGTTGGTGAAGTGGGCAAGGATAGCAACCACAACCCCATTGTGGATGACCTCCTCAACTCGGTACATCCTTGGAGATCCCCGAGGGAGGTGCCCGTAGCCGGCCCCAAGGAAGAAGACGGTGAACCCCCTTGCACCCCTCCACCTTGACATCACCCACACATGAAGGGTGCTCTCGACGTACACCCCGGCGGGGTAGAGCATCTCCGGCACGGTAGGGGGGGGAGTGGTAGGTTGGCCCGGTGTACTGCATGACTGCGGCAGGCTGGTTCTTGGGGCTGTTTGTGGTGAAGAAGAAGAAGGGCAGGCGCAAAATGCAGGTGGGAGAGTATGGGAGATGGATGAAGGGTGTGAGAGGAAGAGGAACATGATAGGTGGCTTAAATAGCCACCGTGGCAGTAATGGGGTCAAATATGAACAAATTTTCCACCCATTGCGGCATCAGGAGTGTACACGCGTGGGAAACTGTAGTGTGAATCAAACCGCGAAGTTTAAGTGCTGCCCTATGTGCCGTCGGTCGGGTCAACCGGGGATGGCTCTGCGGCGCGTGCTCCTTCGCGTATGTGCACGCATGTAACATAGGCTGAAGCGGATGCATGCATGCAACCGCATGCAATGTAGGCTCGCTCGGGCGCATGCAACGGCGGCGGACATCACTCGGTCCAACGGGTGGGCTTCTTTACACAGCCCAACGACATGCATTGATGGCAGCCCACCCTCGAGCGTAGAAAAAAAACAGTCACAGAAAAAACATAAGTATTATATGATTTATCGACGCGAAAGCCCTAGATAATCCTTACAATGTCAAAAAGCTACAAAACTTGGTAATCATGCTAGTCATGTTGGTACAAGGTTGTTGGTCCACTTCAAGGATGTCGACAAAAACATGCTTCAAGACGGACCCTTCCCGTCCCGAAAGGCCTCCCATGAAGCAGGTTCAGAATGACACTGAACTTTGCCAGGATGTAAGTCCAATGAGATCAACACTTGTTCATGTTGGCTAATGTGGCACTGACCGTCGAAGGAGATAAAGATTGATACTTGTCATGTGGGCTCATAGTTTTTTTTACATTTGGTGTCGATAGAACACAAGAAACAAACATGACTATATGCTTTTAGGTCTTCACCCTCCCAATTTGTTGGCCAACTCAGCGGGTTTTGCCTTAAGATGCCACCTCTTTCTGTAAGATGCAATTGCTGTGGTTTTGGAATCCTGGTTCTCTTTCCTGCAGAACGGACATTTATAGCGACCGTTACGCCGGTACACAATCTTTGCAGCCATGAGCCACTTGAAGATTTTCTTTGCGAAAGCTTCCCTCAGCTGTAGGTAGTTCTCACATTCTTCCAAATCTGCAATCTGGTATTAGAAGAAAACAAAATCTCATGCAAGCGAATTGTACATTATATCAAAGGCAGGCATAAATGGGTTGTTTTTTCTTTGTATTGGTTTCCTAAAACTTTGGTTATATGAAAGACAGGCATAAAATGGAATAGAAATGATGCATTCATCTAAATTTGCAAACTCTAGGACTGATAACCGTATGATTAATCAAAAAAAAGGTGAACAGTACGATTGTCTATACGAATAGCGAGGAATAACAAGAGAGCAATTTCTAGGGTTAACCTCGAGAAGGAAAATTCTAGGGTTAATATCTGCAGACACTAACCGATTCGTCGTGTTGGTGCTGTGTTGGACCAGCTGCGGCTTTGAATCGGCAGCGACGACGTCCTTGTCGACCAGTTCCTTCATGGGGTCCACATCCGCCACACAGAGCGCACCGGCCACGCCCCTCCCCTGACAGGTAGGATCATCCTCACCACAAGAATGTGGGCTTTTTGGCGGCGGCGAGTACTGGGCGGCGATGAAGGCGTGGGTGGATAGGTAGAGGCGATCGAATGCTGGAGGTGGGAGCGAGATTTGGGGAGTGAAAATTCAATTTGTTTGGGAGAGAGAGGTCAAGGCCACGCATAATTCGTCACTTTTGAAATTTAGGTAGAAACATGGACATATACGGCATCGTGCACACCCAGAGATTTGCCCGAACCAACCAACCAAGCAAAAGAAAAAGTGCACAATGTCGGTCCACAAACGTGGCAACATAAACCGAACACCAAAATAGTGTGTTAAAAAAACAGCAAAATAGGAGGGACATTTTTTTGTTTTGCACGATACTACTAAATACTAGAAGGGACAGTTGGCACATTTAATTTCACATCGCATCTAGCTTTTTTGTTCATCGCTAGGTATGTTGTACCGATTGGGTAAAATGAATGGATAATTATAAAACCCTAGCTATTGTCCAGGTTTATCGGTGTGTGTCTACGTGGCCAAGTGTGCTTGCACGGTGTGCGTCTAGGTGAGTGTGATACACGTGACGGGCCTTTGTGGTTAGGGCCCACATGAAGCGGCACCGAATTTTGAGGAAAGTGAAGGAACGAGCCCCACACACCATCCGTATGCCGGACTTGTTCCCTCCCATTGGCTAGATCCAACATGCGATATGGCCTCGTTTACACTTACCCCGCGTGAGGGTTTATGCATGCCCCTCTCAGTGTTTGACCATACCCTTCATGGATCATATGATGAGACCACGCCAGGCCTCATGATGCACCGCCTAGGCACAAACTGGACGCATTACCTCTCAGTAGCTAGATCCAAACCATGCACCCCCGCTGTTTAGACCCAAGTGGAGTAGCACCTAGACACATGACCCGCGACACTTGTGCCAGCCCCCGAACCATGCATCCCCGCCGTGTAGACTCATATGCGGCCTTGTGTGCATGCATGTTGTGGTTCCAGCTGAGTGCGATGCACGCGACGGTCCTTGGTTACTAGGTCTAACATCACGCGGCAACGAGATTTGAGGCAGATGAAGGAACGGGCCCCACACTCCCTTCACAGGACGGACGCATTCCCACTCTGTGGCTTGATCCAGC
Source organism: Triticum aestivum (assembly GCF_018294505.1). Taxonomy (NCBI): domain Eukaryota; kingdom Viridiplantae; phylum Streptophyta; class Magnoliopsida; order Poales; family Poaceae; genus Triticum; species Triticum aestivum. The sequence goes on along the minus strand of NC_057795.1, from coordinate 521,385,787 downwards.
ATGGGATATGGCCCCAGTTGCCCACAGCCTACGTGAGTACCTACGCATGCCGCTCTCAATGTTTTACCACACCCTCTAGGGGTCGTATGATTACACTTGCGCTAGGTCCCGTGAATTTTCGGCCCCTTGATAATTTGCATGGATTATAATGGCAACTGATGAGTATCATAGCCTAGAGAACGACGTCGAGGCCACCCCTCTCTTTGGTACATATGGTTCATATATGTACCAAAGAGCTTAACATGGGGCTTTCATCCCAATCCTTGCTATGATTTCATGTGGCCGCCGTAGATCTTGAACTTTTGATGTTACAACCCTAGAAATGCGCTAAATGTCCCAAATATGGGAGGGAGGGGGGGGGGGAGAAAGGCCACGCAATAAACTATCCCCATAATTTTATGTTTATTTTATCTGGCAAGACAAACAAATTTTTTAAAATAAGGATTTTTAGCATGTTTTAATAAAGATTTTATAATTTCACATTATAAGGTGCTTATTTTTTCCTAAAACAAAGGTGTTGTAAACGCACAAAGCTCCACATTGAGCCTCTCACCATCACGTTCACGTTGAACTCACCCTAAAATGAAGGAGAGGTAGATCAAATCTCCCCACGGGGGGCAACCTCCACCTAGTAGCTAAATATGGTTAGTTGATAATTTCTCCCCAAGTCATTTTTTGAGGCAAAATCACATTCTTTTTTTCCCTACAATATTGTGGCGAAATACATGGAAGAAAATCATGGGAGGCACGGTGGAACAAGTGCACCTGTTTTTCCCCTCCCAAAGTGCATGTGAACGTGTCACCTGTACAAACAATTGAATTGTCGCTTTTATTTTGGTAACAATTCCTAAATATTGAATTTCAGCATGCACCTACCCCATGTCAATTAGGTCAAATTTGTTTTATCCAAGCTCCGCGAGCAACCGTGCATATTCTTGTACCATGCACGTGCTGCTCCGGGCCTCTGGCGTCCGGTACTGGACAGGCGAATCTAGATGTGATGCAATACAATTCATGTTGACCCATATCTCATGCACCCTTAGCCAACCAGGCCGACAACATGCACCGCTAGCCACCTCGATCAAGACCATGCGGTAGTGTCCACGATGGGCAAAGATGCTCAGTTGGACATGTTTGGTGGCACTAGTGCATGATGCCCAATCTCGGTGTGCAAGACGGGTAGCCATGTGTCGCTTTGACATGCTTGGCTTACGGAGGGAGGGACTCATTGGAGAACTAACGAACTGAGGTGGGGTCAAGGGTGGATGGATGGTGTGGGTCAACTTGGCTAAAGGGGAACGGTTTGAGGCCATTTGAACAATGTATGCCATGGCTATGGTCATGAGCTACCTCACTTTCCTTACCACGAAATTTTTCATAAGGGGACAGTGTAAACCTAATTTTTTTTAGTTTTTTTAATATCCCATTTGTTACATTTATGGCACCGTGTACAACAAATTTGGGGTTATTTTGGAGATGGTCAAAAAAATCACTTCATTACAGACGGAACGTTTGGTCCCACTTAAGCGAGTTTTTCTAACAAGGTGGTTTCTTCGACCACATCCAAATCACATGAAATTTTGTACACATGATCTTTTCATAAACATAGACAGAATTTGAAAGTTTTCCATTTTTTTAGAATTTTATATAATTTATAATGGCTCAGTGAAACTCAGGTACATACCTCTGACTTT